>NC_041380.1:321769035-321778217 GCF_002162155.2 Triticum dicoccoides | reverse complement strand
GTTGCCTCTGGATGAACAGGACCCCGATCGATCGAGCCGGTTGGGGCTAGATGAACAGGACCCCATGGAGGACTGGATGAACAGGACCACCCCGTGGAGGGCAGGATGAATAGTAGACGGTGGAGGGTAGGATGAACAGTAGCCCGTGGAGGGGTGGTTGAACAGGAGCCCGTGGAGAGGGTTGGTTGAACAGTAGCCGGTGGAGTAGCGCGCGGTGGAGGCTGGATGAACAGGAGCCCATGGATGAACTGTCGCAGGTGGAGGCTGGAGGAGGTCGACGGTGGATGAACAGTAGCTTGTGGAGGCTGGAGGGGGTCGACGGTGGAGATGAACAGTATCCCGTGGAGTCCCGTTTTGTGGTACGCCACACCCCTCCCGATGAACATGACCCCCGTTTCGATCGTAGGAGGTCCGTTTCGTCCGTTTTGTGGTACGCCACACCCCTCCCGATGAACAGGACCCCCGTTTCAACCGTAGGAGGTCCGTTTCCTCCGTTTTGCGGTAAGCCAGACCCCTCCCGATCAACAGGATCCCATTTCGAACGTGGCCGGTCGAACACAAGGCCGTTTCCTCCATTCTGCAGTATGCCAGGCGTCGTTTCCATCGCCTGTTCCGTCTAAGCCCTCCTGATGAACACGGCGCATTCCGTTGCCTCCCCATGAACACGACGCATTCCATTGCCTCCGCATGAACACGACGCATTCCGTTGCCTCCCCATGAACACGACGACGACGCTGTTTCTCCGTTCTGGCCCAGCCATGTACACGAGCCCTGGCCGTACGTATGCGCGAGTAGGCGTTCGAGACCCCGCCCGTATGTACACATACGTGGCCGTATTTTCTTTCTTGCACCCTGGCCGCTGTACGTACGTGTACATGCTGCGTGCGCGCCTCTACTACGACATGTGCGCGCCTCTACATCGACCAGTATATATGTACATACACGTTCGCGACCAGAATGACAACGTTACGTACGCTTCGACCAGGTGGGCCCCGACTGTCAGGCACTTCGTTGCGTGCGAAGATGTAGTTGGTGGGTCCCAACAGTCAGGGGGGCGAAATACGGTGGCCTGTCCGGTGGGTCCCGCTGTCAGGTGGAGGAATAATTATTTGCACGTAATAAGGAGGCACTTCCTTGCTGCGGCCGTGGACCCAGCTGTCAGCCTCTCCACATACAGTCCACGTCCGATGGAAGCCGTTCCTTGACCACGTTGACCACGCCGCGCCGAGAGCACCAGGGCGGTGGATGACGGCGAGGCCTAGGAAGGGGACGACGCGGAGCCGGGGAAGACGTGGCAGTGGATGCCCACACGTAGAGGAGTACGAGGGTTCATTTGTCACTGTGGTGTGAGGCTACCGTCGCCGCAGAATAACAGGGGGTGTGGGTGAGTAGAGGGATGGCCTGACCAGCGGTGGGAGTAGTAGGGGCGGTGAGGCCTTCGCTGCATCGCAGCCGGCCACGGGAGGCAGGAGCACGAGGCACGAGCGGCGCTGGTTTGGGCGGTTGGAGCAAGAAGACCAGAGGTTGAAGAAGCACTACGGCCGTTGGATGGACATCGTACGGTCACTGGAGCTAGAATCGTGCATATTGACTAAGTTGACAAAGCCCTTCGTCCCCGTCAACTTAGTAGGCCCACAAGTCAGCCTGCCACTATATTGGGTCCCAACTAACAGGGGGAGTATTCATTTTTTGTGCGTAATAAGGAGGCACTTCCTTGCGTGCGAAGATATAGCTGGTGGGTCCGAGCTGTCAGTGGCGGTAACGTTTTTTCGTGAAATACAGAGGCCCTTTCGGTGGGTCCCTGATGCCAGGTGGAGGAATCATTATTTTGCGCGTAATAAGGAGGCATTTCCTTGCGTGCGGCCGTGGACCCAGCTGTCAGCCTCTCCACGTAAAGTCCACTTCAGATGCATGTCAGTCGTTGACCATGTTGACCAGGCCGCGCCGAGAGCACCAGGGCAATGGACGACGACGAGGCCTAGGAAGGGGACGACACGGAGGCAGGGAAGACTCGGCAGTTGTTTCCCACGCGAAGGGGAGTACGACTGTACGAGGGTTTACTGGTTCGTCTACCGTCGCCGGAGAATAACAGCAGGTGTGGGTGAGTAGAGGGATGGCTAGGCCAGCGATGGGAGTATGGTCGGGTGGTGAGGCTTGCGCGGCAGCACAGCCGTCCGCGAGGAGGAGGGAGCAGGCAGTCCCGTCGGCGCTTGTTTAAGTGGCTGGAGCAGGAAGAGCAGAGATTGAAGAAGCACGACGGCCGTTGGATGGACATCCAATAGTCAGTGCTTGTGCGTCAACATTTTTTTCGGAAAGCCT
Source organism: Triticum dicoccoides (assembly GCF_002162155.2). Classification (NCBI taxonomy): domain Eukaryota; kingdom Viridiplantae; phylum Streptophyta; class Magnoliopsida; order Poales; family Poaceae; genus Triticum; species Triticum dicoccoides. The sequence goes on along the minus strand of NC_041380.1, from coordinate 321,775,898 downwards.
CAAATCTGTGGAAAACAGCATACAACCCATCTGCCATTATTTCTAATAATTTACAGCCCATTTGCTAATTCTTAAGGTTTTTTTGGAGCCCATATTCTTTTTGTTAGCATTACAACCCATATTGTGGCAACGGTTAAAAATGATATGAAATTTTGCATATTTCGGTGCGGTCCGAACTGTTTTTAATCCCGAAATTTCGACTCACATTCAAACTGATTTTAAAAATAAATGTATATCAATATAAAATCCAACAAATTCTCCACGCATAAAAATTAATGTAATTTAAAATCTTGAAATGAAAAAAAGATATTTGAATCTAATTGCCGGTTTGATGTGTTTTAAAAATGTACAACCCATTTCTCATTACTGATGGGCCATTTTCTCGGCCAGCCGAATGAAATCTCTCGTCGTCTTGAAAGATTTTCAGCCCAATAGGCCTGACAAAGCGACTTACTTGGCAAATCACAAAAAAACTGGGCTATGGCCATGGACCCAGCTGTCAGCCTCTCCACGTACAGTACTCTTCCGATGGAAGTCGTTCCTTGACCACGTTGACCACACCGCATGGAGAGCACCACGGCGGTGGACGACTGCGAGGCCTAGGAAGGGGACGACGCGGCAGTGGAAGCCCGCGCGGAGAGGACTACGAGGGTTCATTGGTTCGGCTGCGGTGTGAGGCTGCCGTCGCCGCAGGGCCTGGCCAGCGTTGGGAATAGTAGGGGGCGGCAAGGCCTCTGCGGCAACACAGCCGGCCATGGGAGGCAGGAGCATGCGGCACGACCGGCATTGCTTTGGGCGGCTGGAGCAAGAAGACCAGAGGTTGAAGAAGCACTACGGCCGTTGGATGGACATCGTACGGTCACTGGAGCTAGAATCGTTCATATTGACTAAGTTGACAAAACCCTTCATGCCCGTCAACTTAGTAGGCCCACAAGTCATCCTCCCAGCAAGGTGGGTCCTAGCTAGTCGGGGGAGTATTCATTTTTTTGTGCGTAATAAGGAGGCACTTCCGGTGGGTCCGAGCTGACAGCGAGGGGAACGTTTTTTTCACGAAATACGGTGGCCCGTCCGGTGGGTCCTAGCAGTCAGGGGGAAACGATTTTTTTCACAAAATACTGGTGGCCCATTCGGTGGGTCCCCGTTGTCAGGTGGAGGAATAATTATTTTCCGCGTAATAAGGAGGCACTTCCTTGCGGCTACTGTGGACCCAACTGTCAGCCTCTCCACATACAGTACTCTTCCGATGGAAGTCGGTCGTTGAACACATTGACCACGCCGTGCCGAGAGCACCACGGCGGTGGACGGCGGCGAGGCCTAGGAAGGGGACGACGCGGAGCCGTGCAAGACGCGGCAGTGGATGCCCACACGGAGAGGAGTACAAGCGTTCACTGGTTCGGCTGCGGTGTGAGGCTGCCGTCGCCGCAGAATAACAGGGGGTGCGGGTGAGTGGAGAGATGGCCTGGCCAGTGGTGGGAGTAGTATGGGGGCGGTGAGGCCTCCGCGGTAGCACAGCCGGCCACGGGAGGCAGGAGCAGGCGACACGACCGGCGCTGCTTTGGGCGGCTGGAGCAAGAAGACCAGAGGTTGAAGAAGCACTATGGCCGTTGGATGGACATCGTACGGTCACTGGAGTATTGACAAAGTTGACAAAGCTCTCCGTCCCTGTCAATTTAGTAGGCCCACAAGTCAGCCCAACAATATGGTGGGTCCCATCTAGCAGGGGGGTATTCATTTTTTGGGCGTAATAAGGAGGCACTTCCTTGCGTGCGAAGATATAGCTGGTGGGTCTGACCTGTCAGCGGGGGGGGGTGTTTTTTTTTGCGAAATACAGAGGCCCTTCCTGTGGGTCCTAGCTGTCAGGTGGAGGAATCATTATTTTGCGCGTAATAAGGAGGCATTTCCTTGCGTGCGGCCATGGACCCAGCTGTCAGCCTCTCCACGTACAGTCCACTTCCGATGGATGTCGTTCATTGACCACGTTGACCAGGCCGCACCGAGAGCACCAGGGCGGTGGACGACGGCGAGGCCTAGGAAGGGAACAACACAGAGCCAGGGAATACTCGGCAGTTGTTTCCCACGCGGAGGAGGACGAGGGTTTACTGGTTCGTCTGTCGTCGTCGGAGAATAACAACATGTGTGGGTGAGTAGAGGGATGGCTAGGCCAGCGATGGGAGTACGGTGGGTCCATGAGGCCTGCGCGGCAGCATAGCCGGCCGTGGGAGGAGGGAGCAGGCAGTCCCGCCGGCGCTTGTTTGAGCGGCTTGAGCATGAAGAGCAGAGATTAAAGAAGCACGACAGCCGTTGGATGGACATCCAACAGTCACTGCTCTCGTGTGTTGACTAAGTTGACAGGGCGTTGCATGTGCGTCAACCTTTTTTATGAAAGCATACGCGTCAACCTGTAGTAGGCGCACAAGTCAGCCTCAAATCTGTGGAAAACAGCATACAACCCATCTGCCATTATTTCTAATAATGTACAGCCCATTTGCTAATTCTTAAGAATTTTTTGGAGCCCATCTTCTTTTTGTTAGCACCAGACCCCATATTGTGGCCACGGTTAAAAAGTATAGGAAATTTTGCATATTTCGGTGCGGTCAACTGTTTTTAATCCAGAACTATCGATTCACATTCAAACTATTTTGAAAAATAATTTATATAAATATAAAATCCAAATAATTGTCCACGCATAAAAATCAATGGAATTTAAGATCTTGTAATGAAAAAAAAATTGAAACTAATTCCTGGTTTGATGTGTTTTAAAAATGTACAACCCATTTCTGGGCAAACCGAATGAAACTCTCCTTGTCTTGAAAGATTTGCAGCCCAGCAGGGCCAATAAAGCAAGTAGGCCTTGTTTGGGTATTTCTTTAAAAAAATAGAACTGGGCTAGCCATTTTCAGCAAGAAAAAAACACAACTGGGCTCATGATGTGGTAAACATAAATAAAACCCTGGCTAGATGGGCCACAGCCCCCGCACAGCCCCGTTGTTACCCTGATCCGTCGCTAAAACTAGTATAAATAACAACTGCTTGTTCCTCAAAAAAAATTGCGCGACTTGCTGGGTCCCTGGTGTCAGCTGCTCGTAGTGTAATTCTCTCGTTTATTGACTACGTTGACAATGGCGTGAGCCCTAGATGTCCAACCATTAGGAGGAACCATATTTTTGGGCTTGTACTATAGAGGCACTTGCTTGCATACTGCCATGACGCTGGTGGGTCCCTACTGTCATCCTCTCCACGTATAGTCATCTCCTTGTTCCTCTCGGTTGTTGACGATGTTGACAACGCAAGAGGGCGGCGCACCGCGCACGGTGAGCGAACCAAGGCCGCAAGGCGGAAGACGACGGCGTGGCCTCGGACGGAACGAACAAGAGCCGTTGAAGATGCGCCGGTCCAGTCGTAGGCGGAGGGGGGTATGAGGGTTGACTGGTTCGGGTGCGGGTGCGTGTTGGGGCTGACGTCGCCGGAGAATAACAGGACATGTGGGGGAATAGAGGGAGGGACTGGCCAACGTTGGAGGGTACATACGGTAGGGCGGCAGAGGCGTAGCCAGCCATGGGAGGAGGGAGCAGGCGGAGCCGACGGGGTGGTTTGGTTTGGGCGATTGGAGGAAGAAGAAGACAAGAGATAGAAGATACACGACAGATGTTGGATGTCAATCCAACGGCTGGTAGGCAGAATCGTTTGTTGACTGGCTAGTAAGTCGACACCACCTTGGATAGGCTATTTCCTCGCGGGTCCCAAATGTCAGAATCCAAATCTGCCACGGTCATGCAGCCTTTCCTATGAAAATTTACAGCCCATTTGATGTGCTAGTTCGAAATAAGTTTGTGGGTGCTGGTGGGGGCTAATCACTTGGCTTCTGTAATGCACAGTGATCTCAAGCAGCCGGCGAGAGTGATGTTATTTCCCTTGGTTTGGATTTGTTACAATATTTGACTCTAAATTAAACGAATGGCAAGCCATTTGCCTTGTTTCAAAGAAAATATGACAGTCACAGCCGAGTTGAAAAGGGCAGGAACATCTAACTCCAGCTTACAAACTGTACAAAAGCACGAGGGTTAATTGTTCATCAGGTTTACAAAAAAAAACCAGATTGAAAAGGGCAACAACATCTAACTCCAGCACTGTTTTCAGCAGTCACAGTCAAATGGATCGGCCAAGTCCATAGAATGAACATCCTGGGTCGTAAAATTTACTGGATTATGACCACAATATGTTGTAAATAGAAGCCCGACACGTTCAGAAGCTCTTTTGCCCACCTGAAACTCCTTTTTTTGCTCTTCGACATACCCATCCATCAAAACCATGCTGCTGATAAACTTAAGCCTGATGGACAATAGTAACCTCGCATTCAGCAGGAAGAATGTAACAAATCTTGTGTTTGCACGGTTGGCTACATATCGTTCTAGCATTATTGTCTTCAATCGAATCTCATGAGAAGTGAGAAAATCCCGATGCTTACGAATCCACCGATTGATTATAACTTTCTTACCTCATCCTGTTGCCTAAATAGACATGAAGATTGAAAACAGTTAAGGTCTAAAAGAAGAGTGTCGAAAGAGCAACAGCTGAACGGTTAATTCTAGTACACTATATGCGGGCTTCCAATGTGCGTGAAATTATCACCTTTATATACAACTTCTCCAGACATGGAAAGCATTGCAGCAAGCCAATAATCTTGTTTAGATCAAAACTATTCATTTGGATATATAAGATCTTGACAGAATCCAGCACCATTGATAGGCCATCCATGGTGAAACTCTTCATTGAGCATAGAACATAATATTAGTACAAAATGTGTACTCCAAGATGATATATAAATTATGCGCAGAAATTTAAAATGCAGCTTATGGTTACAAGTGTAGATGATAATATAAAGTACCTGAAGAACTGTGGAGCCAAACACCATATTGAAATGAGCACAGAGATATGTATTACACCCAAGGTCTCTAGTTTAGGCGCAGAGAGGACAGTTATTTGCAACGGTGAATAACTAGAATCAAGGATCAACCTTTGAAGTGAGGGGGCATCTTGGATGATGAGCTCCCTTCCGTCAAAAGAAATTCCAATTCTTACAAGGTTAGGCGACTTTATTTGGAGACAACCAATTCTAACTATGAAAACAAGCACCAAGCACTCCAGCGCAGGGCAACTCGAGTGGATGATGCTGTGCAATGAGGCCTCTGATATACGAACCCGCACAAGTGAAAGTTTCTAGAGAAATGGGAGTCGAAGGTTTAGTACCAGATTGTCTGGTAGGTAGCACTGTGCAAAGGTGGCGGTGTGGAGAGAGGACGAAAACCCCGAGATGGACATCGATGTTGAGGGCACAAGTTCATGGCGTTCGGTATGTGGTATGTGATTTCCAGGGGAATAGTAGAACTCAAGCAGCTATAGTTCTGTGAATTCAGGGGATTCTAGCCAGGCGTCCACCGTGCAGGGCATGGTATGCTTGCTCAGGTAGCATGACGGGATGCAGAGGCTTTGAACGGAGCCCTGGTGGGAGGAGATGATGGCTCTGGGGATTTCAAAATCAATGAAGAGAGATAGCTGACGACAGTTGAGATTAAGGGCAACAGCGCGCCATAGAGGGCGCCACCGAATTGAGAGGACTTGGGTGCGGCAACAATCCTTGGTGGGGAGAAGCGAGATGATCTCCCCAAGGATGGCGTCCGGGAGATCGCTGATGCGGTCCACCCGAGATTCTACGGGTTCCTGGGATTCGGTGGGGGCGGGGTCGCCGCTTCTCCCCACGCTGCTGGTGGGGGATCTACAACAGGCGTCGCCGCTGGCGGGAGCCTCATCTTCTTGGCGCTGGGGTCAGCCGACTCCATTTTCCTCGAGGGCGTCGCGTCGCGCTCATGGATTTGAGCAGAGTAACGAATGACGAGCCTAGTTGTAGTGCGAGCAAAGAAGAAGGGGAGCTGGAGGTTTTATGTGGGAGTGAGGAAGAAGGGGAGCTGGGGTTTTCTGTAGGAGTGAGGTGAGGAATTTGGGGGTACGAGTGGAGCGAGCTGACGTGAGGTGGGTGGGAGCGAGGAGGAAGAAGAGCATCCAGGTTTTTGAATTGATTTTACTATTTACTAGTGTGGATGGGTTGTTTTGTCTTGGGACCCGAGAAACAATTACTACTTGTACAGTGGAGACACTCTACAGCTACCCAGAAAAACAATTACTACTAGTACAATGGAGACACTCTACCGCTTCTGGATCCTCCTAGGTCATTGAAACGTCTCCCTCTACTGAATGCCGTTATACTTTTGTTCACCGACATGCGGGCCATGCAGCGTGCAGGCCCAAATGCCATCCACCAAATTAGAAGGCAGTATGCAGGCGGAGAGTCACCCCAGTCGTAGCGCGACAGTAATGAGCCATCGTATCACAAAACCCCACCTCCCCGTAGTCTAACTTTGATGGACGAAGAACCCATCATTTCACTCTTTGCTGAATCCCCTTCTCCCTCACCGTCTTCAAGAAAGGCAACACTTGCATCTGCCACTGTTCTTCTCTCCGAACGAAGGGAAGGTAAGTGGATCAATGATGTTGGTATATTTTCATTCAGAGGAAAAAAATAACTTTTGCAAAGCAGTAACCGATCCTCTCTCTCTTTTTTGTTTCATTGTCATTGCGATTGTGTTTTCCTTTCAGTGGACTCCTAGTATTCGTCAGTTTCATGATGGACCCTGGAGAACCAGGCAAAGATGTGCCGATATTGGAGCAGACGCGGGAGGCTGATCCCCACGAGACAGAGAGCTCCAAGAAGATGGAGGCAACCACCGAGGCGACCCCAGATACTGAGATGGTCAATGCCCCGTTTGAGGTTACAGCCCCCGTGGCACTGCAGGAGCAGTTTTCCCCTT
>NC_041380.1:321756901-321768592 GCF_002162155.2 Triticum dicoccoides | reverse complement strand
AGGTGATTTCCTTCTTTGCCGATCTCGATTGTGGTTTTTCATCTAAGTATGTGGAGATTTTTTTAGAAAAGGAAGTATGTGGTGACTAATAATGCAAAATTTTATTAGCTTCGATGGCATGGTATACGTAGTGGTTTAAATAACTTGTGTTTCTTATATTGAAAAGTAATTCAGAATTTGTTTCTGTTTCAATTAGAGCCCTGATGCAGACAAGGATTGTGTGGTTGTACATGTCACTCGCTATGAGGCGGACGGCCTGAATATACACACTGGGAAAACAGAGTTCTTAGGTTGTTGGATCCTGGAAACCATTTGCGATTATACCAATGAAGAGTTGTATTCCAGCCTCACTGTTGTCAGGCGTGTTGTCCAGGGTGTACTGAAGCACAAGAAGTTCAAAGCTACTCCTTCGTTTGTGAGGAATACTATTCTTGTCAAGCTTACGCAGGAAGATGATGTGGCATGCCTCCACAAACAAGTTTATCAGTGGCAAGGCCACAAGGTTGTCTTCATGAAGGTTCACAGGATTGAGCTGCTGCGGGATGTCCTCGATGATGTTCATGGCAAGGTCCGTCTTGTGTCCAGCCCAAATTAGATCGAGGCATGAAATAGTTGCCCCAGCTAGTGTTTAATAGTAGTTTGGATTGTGTCTAATTATCCGAACCTTGCCTGTTATCGACCCCTCTGGGGCTAGTACTCTGTTTGAATCCATCTACGGGAACTGCTGCTACTTTTGTGTGCCCGTGAATCATGTGAGAACCATCGTAATTGTTGCCGAAACAGATGCATCCTCACTAGTTTTTTCATGAATATGGCATGGTAAGACATAAGTTGTCACGGTTTATCATACGAGCAGTGTGTGTTTTGATGAAATAGAGCACTCGTTCAAGTACCGTGCGCCGACGTATACATAAGTACTTGTAAACATTGTTGGTGCTACCCCACTTGTAAGTAGTTGTGCAAAACACAGCACATTGGCTCAGCTCGCTTCAACACTAGGCTATCGACCATCTAACAATCAACAATCTGCTGTCTGACATATAAGCAACTATGTATCTTGTTACAGTGGTTCATGCAGTTAATTGAGGCCACAATGTAATAAATTCCAAACGTTCACACGCTAGTCCAGCGCTCATGTGGAACACTCACATTAAACTCGTCTTCACAAAAAACTTGAAAAGCATAAGTTAAGCAATTTTATACATCTCAATGATTCATAGAACATAACAAACATATACTAGTTCACAGCAAAAGACAAAGTTGTGAGAAGGTTTACAAATCAGGAAAAAACAAGCAAGGCTTCTCTCTGAGCAAAGGGCCTCCCGGCAGGCTTAAATTTCCTGGAGTTCACTCTGGTTTTTTCTTGTTGCCACCATTCAGGGTTAGGTTCTCTCATTCCAAAATAACCAATTATAATTGTGGTATCAGCTGGAATGCTGAACTGAACCATGCAGTGTACTGACCAGCTGAAATGCTTGTGCATTCCACTAAATTTAAGCACCGCTATTTGCAGAAATAAGCAGACCACAATGCCTCTTGTCTGCGCACCTGTCCAAAAAACCGCCGTGCAGCCGTGCCAGCTAGTCCTTGGTCCATGGATGAACTGGTAGAAAGTGCATTCCGGACTAGGATGCAGTTGTTTTCGCTCATCCCTACACTGCAATCAGCAAGTAAAATGTACGAATCAGCTTCTTTTAGATTGCGTTGGTCATTCTACCTTAGTTACTACCAATGTAGGGATACCTTGAAGACGGGAGGTTAGACGACGGCAGCGAGGGATAGCCATCTCATTTTGCGCAGTTGTACTAAAACTGAGGTGTGTGCTTTTGATTGCGCGGATAGAAATGATACGGAGACAGACATCCTGAAACGATATGGAGACAGGCATCCCTGTTTGCGCAAATAAGATATACGGTTATTTAAATAGTGACAGATATTACTACTTTCCCCCATTTCCTCTTAGAACCAAGTCCTAGATTCATGCTACAGCTTTCCCACTTTCTTCCCTGTTTGAACCAACGCTTTGAGTCGACTGTATGAAATAGCTTTACTTCTAATCTACTACTACTATAATGCGGCAGTTTTGAAATTCGATTTACCACTCCATCTTCGGTTCTCCCGCTCAAACAAGCATTGGCTCAAAACCCACCATTCATTTCCCCTCTCATGCATATCACTGCCGTCCATCAAACAAAGGATGACATGATCTGAGGGCTAAGAGCTGCCAGATTCGCTCCCGCTCCTTGTGCACATGGCCGACTCTGCTCTCCAAGTAAACAAATAAAGAAGTCCCCGTTGAATCTGTATTGCACCTACTAAAGTTGAGAAATGTCTAGAAACTGCTGCCACCTCCTCACATGCAAGTACGACAAGTTGGCAAATAGCTAGCACATTTTGGTTCCCCGTTGTCACCTGGGAAATAAACACTCTACTACTAACTTATTTTTTTAGATTACTGTAAAAATAGATTTTTTAGATGCCGCTATACTGCAAAGTTTACACTGTTCACATAACATAACATTGCATGGCTGATGCTAGCTAAAGTTTTATCCTGCTTCATCGAGAAATGTAATATTTTTATTATTTGCAGAAAAAGTGTAATATTTTATTTCAATCATACATAAGCTATACCTCAAGCTAATACAGGACATGAGTGTCTGTCAGACCTAAATGACTTATTTAGTTGCACAAAATAGTCCATAAACATGCATGTAAACCGTCAAATAACTCTGGAACTATACATCAGTGGAACCTAGGAAACAACATATAATAAACTCCAACTTTTATCTTGTAATCAAATTCTTACTTGGAACTCAGTTTGATTTGTGCAAGTGATTTGCTTCTTATTTCAGAATAGTCCTTAGATCATGCAAACAAACACACTATGATATCTACTCAAGATACGAGTACCCATTTATCTCTCTAAAAAGAAGGTATATGAGTATCTATCATACAGAACATACGTGCAAAGCACGTGCCTTAGTAGAAGTCTAGGTGGCTTTGGAACAGCAGACGGGAGTAGAAAAGGATCCACACGAAGGGAGCTGGGGTAGTAGAGCAAGGCAGGTTTCGAAGGAATATATACCTGAGGGTCGTCGGCATGTCGCAAAGACAGCGTCGGGAGGCCGCATCTTGGCCACAATACCGCAGGGAGGAAGAAGGGGACGGAGGCCCTCCCGACCCAGCGCTCTCTCGGAGAGAACGGCACGGCCACCGATCGGGACGCGCGGGCAGCCGTTGGTCTCCTCCCTCGCCGCCGACGACAGCGTGAACGATGCACCTACACCCCTGCCCCAGTCGAGGTTGTCCGGCCGGATTTGTGACCAGCCGTGAGCTGAGAGAGAGTGTGGCCACCTATGTGTTGCTTAGATCTGGAGAGCATGAGAGAGTGAACAAGAGGAACCCTAGTAAAGCAAGAGCTAAGGCTCCTGCTTTTATATATAGTGGAGTGATTTTGTTGTACCAGCTTCAAAAAAATGTGCTCCTATGTGTACCCGCGAGTGGGTGTGAGAGAACTAGTGCGTGCGTGCACCGCTTCTCTTCGTGACAGTACAATATACTATGCCCAAAGAATGTTCGCCGCAAGAGTAATAGCACAAGTGTGTGACGTGTGAGCTAAAATAAAATGTGTGCGCCATCTTTTGTTTTTTAGAAGTTTTGAGGTTAGGGTGTGAAGAGCACATATGTGCGTGACATCTACCTACAGATAGACGATGGGTGCGACGTGCGAGTCTACGAGAGGACTCGGGAGAGTCGTGACTCGTGAGGGTGCGTGTGCGTGAGAGAGAGGGGGGCACGTATCAATGCAATGCATGTGTCCGTAAATCATTATCCGACAAACGTTCGCCACAAGCCTTTTCCTGACGAACGCCGTAAGGACCGTTAGATCGGCATCCGACAGTATCAGTTTTGCCATGTCATTTAACAGAATAGCCACTCCTCCTACACACAAATCTTCCACGTGAGTGTTAGCAACTGCCGTATGCTCCCTCCGTTCCGAAATGCAGTGCATATAGCTTTATTGAAAATTCAAACCTCGCAAACTTTTACCGAGTTTTCGTGTACCAAATTGCACATGTAGAATACCATGTATATATCATTTCATTCATCTTCGAGAGGTAACTATAAAGTTGGGTGAGGAGTCTACAAAGAAAGACCATCGTATCACCCGCAGCAATTTCAAGCATCCTTTAGTGTCGAGGAATATCATAGGAACTCTATATGATATGATTTTTATAGGAATTTTCCTTTAGAGCCAATTGGTTCATAGGAATAGATTCATATACTCCACATTTCAAAGGAAATAAACATGATATCATTTCTATAGCTTTAGAGCCACTTGGTTCATATGAATGGATTCCTATTACTCCCTTAATTTCAAAGGAAAATAAACATTAGCGTATATTCAATAGAAAAGTTCCTATGATATGAACCAAATTACATCTCTTTTCTAATCCCTCCTCATAGGAATTGAGAAACATGTCATCTCTATATTCAATAGAAAAGTTCCTATGATGTGAACCAAATGACATCTCTTTTCCAATCCCTACTCATAGGAATTGAGATGCTCCATGTCATCTCTTTCCCTACAACTTCCATGTATACATCTTCTATTCCTAAATAGATAGTACAACCCACTAGTAGCTTTTTTCCAAAACATGCAACTATGGCACAAGAACTATATAGTGTGCCAATAACTTTGAAAGATGGTCAGTGGATGAAGCTAACCTGACAGTGCAGAGATAGGCAAATCCGAGCACTACTGGCCGTTGGATATCATCAACATTCCACCAGATCTGCCACATGTACAATTTAGAAGACTCCATGGTTGAACTTAAGCATAATGCACAAACCTCAAAACACAAGCACTTCTCCTTTGTTCTAGAATCTTCTGTATCATAATTGATTATTATTTTCTAAATGAATTGCCATTATTTGTTTTTTACTTTATGATTTACTCCCTCCGTTCCAAAATAGATGACCCAACTTTGCACTAACTTTGTACAAAGTTAGTGCAAAGTTGGGTCATCTATTTTGGAACGGAGGGAGTACAATGCACAACCCCATGAATCTTAACATTTTTATAAAACTTATTGATTTTGAATGAGATGAACTATAAGAACTAAATGAACATCTACATCATGCATATATGACTCAAAGCTTTACATCCTATAGTGTGTATTTATTCATAATTTGGTTTCGAAATCTCATGCATTCAATACATGTGTACCTTACTAGTTTTGAGTAGAGTAGCAAATTTCACGCGGCCCCGGGTATATCAAAATGCAGGGCCCATGCATCATTGCCTTTCGGTCGAACCTACGTCCACAATTTTTTGTACGAACTATATCTCCACTGGTCCCCGAACCCAAAATGCTGCCTCGTTCCTGTAAAACCAAGCAGCCCACACATATTTAAGGCGTCATCTCGAACCCGTTTACTACGATATGGCCCCGCACACCGTAGTACTCCTACAAACCCTACCGCCGCACTCATCATCGGGTTTCTTCAAGAGGACGAGGGAGAAGCCGATTTGTAGTGGAGGCGCTTTCAAAAAAAGGATCTGTAGTGGAGACCCCTACCCTAGGGTGCCCTAGGTAGCTGCCACACGCATCATTGTTTTCTCTTTTCTTTATGCTCTTGCGCCCTAGAGTGAAATGATGGTTGCTTTGTCCGTCCATCTTAATGCGGGAAAGGTGGGGCTTTGTGATTTGACCCCTCGTCGCTCATTTTCTACTACTGCGGCGCTACGACCGGGGTGCCTCCAATTCCAACCGCTGCTCCGAACTGTAATTTGGTGCATCGCATGTGGAACAAGACGGTGGATGAGCCACATGTCGGCCAAAGGGGTCCTGTTAAGTGTGTCGCCATTTCGTGTGTGGACTGACCCTGCTCGAGTTGCTACGCCAACACGACAGGAGCAGCCTACCACTTGGTTTTGCTCCTTGGTGAATCCCGACTATATTGATCTAAAAAGATACATGCTGAACTACCCTCTACGTCTCGGTTTTTTAATTTTTAGGCGTCTCGGTTTATAGGGCCTGCACATAGTTCTAGGTCATCCATTTGACTAACTAAATATGAGTTACTATGTCACAAAAAGTATATCATTGGATTCTTAAGTGGATGTAGTTGTATTTAAAAGTCTAGGGCAGGGCTTTTCCTGCGTGGTAGGCGGCGGGGCAGTTCTGCCTAGTCGGTTCGACAGAGACGCGAGAAGATGAGGGGAGTAGGCTACTGCAAACGTAGGGTTGTGTGATTTGACAGCGAGTTACTACTGGACAGGTGGGGCCCCGTGATTTGACTTGCCATTATCATTTTAACTTCGGTGCTACGACCGGCGTGAGTCTCCCAGATTCCTGACCACCTCCATACAGGTGCCTCTCCCAATGCTCCACCATGTAGTAGAGGCTGGCTCTTGCATGAGAGCCCACTTCTCCACTTTTTCCTTGCCTCTCTTTCCTCCACATATGCAAAAATGCCATGTAAAGCGCACTATTGTACTTACTTTTACTTGCTCCTACAGGTGCTTAATCTTGCCACATAGGCATAAAGTCTGATGTGGCAAGTTAATCAAGAAGAGAGAGACTAGTTTGGTGACCCAAGGAAGAAACGGTGCTAAGCGCGTGTACCTAGGTGAAAAGACAATTTTGAGTCTATAGCTAATTAAATGAAGCAAACTTAGCAACACCATTTCATTGGAAGAGGTCACTCCTTGGCAAATGCAATAAATACACGTGCTTAGCACCGTTTCTTCCTTGAGTATGAAGAAAGAGATGAGGAGTAAACAAATACACTTATAGCCAACCTTGTTGTAGTATGAGTGACTAAGTGATGACTATGTATGACATGCCAACATCAGATAGCCTAATGCACCATGTTAAATCTCCAAGGGCGCGACCGCGCGAGCGACGCGACGGTCGTGGTAGGCGCGACCATGATACGGGCTGCTGGCAGCCCTTCGATCTGAGATCAAACGGTCGCATGCTAAGTTGCTGAAAATTTGCAGAATAACCCTCCAGGATGGGATATTCACCCATAGGTCTAGAAGCACGCCATGCAACCGTTCGATTTCAGATCCAAGGGCTCTCGAAAGCCCATATCATGGGAGAATGGAAAGCCACTACCCTGCCGTTCGCACGCTGGCAGTTCGCTCCTACTCGTCCCCGCACGTTCTTCAATACTACTGCGGTTCGCTCCTAGTCGTCCCGTCCATTCACATTAGGGCAGTTCCACTAATCCTAACCCTCCTCCCAAATCCATGGCATCCCAAATCTCCACGATCGGCAGTGAGTACAAGCTTAGAACCATCACCGGGATGAGTTCGACGTCATCTACACCCGTTCTTCCGCGACGGTGAAAGGATGCCTTTCTCGCTTCAGCCGCATGTTCGAAAACTCATATGATGAGTGGGTCGCTGGGCTAGATGTTGAGTACACCACAGTCCTGGGACGAGAGAAGGATCTAAAGGACAAAGAGAGGAAGAAGCCCGTCGTGATCCAGGTTTGCGTACATAATGTTTGCTTAGTCTACCACATATGCCATGCCGACGTTGAGTGCCAGGATTTTAAGAACTTCCTCAAGGACAAAACAATGAAATTCGTTACTGTAGACTTTGGTAACGACAAAGAAGTCCTGCGTCGGATAGGCCTCATTCTGGGCAACACCTTCGACCTCTAGAAGAATCGGCTGGTGTCCTCTCGTCAGCCTTCAATGCTGACCCTGGCAGGGGCCATGGTTCATCCTTCGTACGGTAAACTGGAGAAACCTCATTACACATTTCATCGTCATGCATGGCAGTGGAATGTACTAGATATAGACCACATCCACTACACTGCAATGGATGGCTACCTTTGCTTCAATATCTACAAGGGTTGGATGAAGAGAAACAGCCAAGTGTGCGGTTCAAGCAAAGAAGTATCGGCCAAGAGGAAGAGGGACAAGGACGGACTCGAGGACGTGGACGAGGACCCCAAGTAAGGTGGCAGTATCGTTGCTCATGGTAATTCTAATGCAATGTCTACCGGAATAGTTGCAAAGTTTAATTTCAGGTGTGCTTAATTTGATTTGAAGGGTGTGTTGTGCTGAGCCCCAGCAGAACTATGTTATGTTTCTTCTCGTTACTTCAACTCTTCAGTACGTACATACTAGTATTTCTTACATTTCATCTTTTAGTTGGTATAGTACTACCACTCGTTTCTTCACATTATATACGCACAATATATATGGCCAACATCATATAGCCAGCAGTTTAGTTGTCAAAGAATTTCAGGGTGCTTAGTTTTGTCAAAGAATTCCAGGATGCTTAGAGGGTGCTTGGATCCAAGGGAATTATTTTAGTCTGACTAAAAATAGTCTCTTTAAGAGGCTAAAGTTCCAAGCACCCCTGACTAAAGAGGGGCTAAAACTAGTCTTGAGACTAAAATTTTTTAGTCAGGGTACCCCTACTAAAATGTGGATTAGTCCTCTCTCTACTCATTTAACTCCTCTCCTTTAACACAGGCGAGTTCTAGATTGGAGGGTTTGGAGGATAATAAATGCTCATTAACTTGATTTTAGCCTTTTTAGTATTTGGATCCAAGCATTGGTGAGGCTAGCATGTTTTAGTCCCACTATTTTTAGTCATGGGACTAAAATGTATCCAAGCATCCTCTTAGTTTTATTTGAGGGGTGGGTTGTGCTGGACACCATTATTGTGACTAGCCTTTTTAATAGTACTAAATGCATAATTTGGCGACGAGCGCTTTCTGTATGTACCACCTTTTTTTAATTTCAATTTTTGCTCCATGGTGCAATCCATCTATAGTACTACTGTACAAAAATATACATTTTTTAAAAGGCTAGAGTACTGTTCATCACATATATAGCCAGTTAAATTCTCAAGCTAGAACGACGTGCATGCCATGTAGTAAACCGATACGGAGGAAGTATAGTAAAAATGAGGTGATTTTACCAAGCGATCGGCGGGGGAGCATGGCCTGTCATGCGGTCCCACGTGTCATGATGTACCAAGGCGATGCGCGTGTCCCTCTTGAGGCAGAAGCAATACTAGTACATGGTTTGAGATGATGGCAAACCGAAGTGTGAAATAATGGTTGCTTCGTCCGTCTGGGGAAGTGCGGCATTGTGATTTGATGTCTCATTGCTCATTACTACTACTGGGCCGGTACGAGTGGGGTGCGTCCCCCTTGCTATTCTGCACTGTTATTTGGTGCTTGACACGTCGACCCGGTTGCTACATGTCCCACATGTCGGTGATAGGAAGTACAGAATTCATGAAAGGGAGCGTCGATGGAGGAGTATACTACAGAGTTCATGAAAGGGAGCGACTTAGTTTTGGAAAAATCTGTTTTTACGGAGTACGTACCCACTAGGGTTTATAGGGCTCATCTAAAAAACATCCGTTTTTCCGTTTGATAAGTCTCAATTCTACTATACTACTAGTAGTACCATTACATGTTGGATTTCGAGGTGCGTTAGATCACCCGACGCAAGCTGTCAAGAGGAAACTAACCAATGCATGTACAAGTTCATGGAAATTTAGTGGTCATTCATGCATTCGTTCTAATTAATGCCTTAGTAAACATAACTTCTTGAGAAAAACGAGTGTACTAATTACTTGTGCAAAATATGAACTTAATTTGACTACTCACCGTCTACCTTGGTTGGAGAGATTTTGAAATTGAGCCATATACTGGAGGAGGGAATAGTAACTTTTGTCTCGATTACTATTTGTGGCCTTGTATAGATGCAAAATGTATTTTTTTATAGTGGCCTTGTATAAGTAAATGGAGGGAGTACTAACCAAAGTACTTAGTAGGGACGAGGAGTAAACGGAGGGGGTAGTAAAATTTTCTCCTCGTGCTGCGAGCCACCGCGCGTGTGCGCGAGGGAGCAGGCGTAAGGCATAGTAAGCAAGCTTCACCTCATCCTGCGAGCCACCGCGCCCGTGGGCGGGGGAGATGGCGTACTAAGCAAGCTTCTCCTTGTTCTGCGAGTTGACGGGACACATCAAAACTACTCCAGTGTATAGAGCCTTGCCTCTAAGGTAGGCCCCACATGGTTTGCCTCTTTTTTTTAATTTAACATAACGCGTCAAGTCGCAATTTGTTTGTTCACCCGTGGTAGACGATCCTCCCTCCACCAAGTGGACAACTAGTACACGTGCCAAATTACCACGTGGGCTGCCTTTTTCGTACAGAAATGAGCTCCACCATGTACCCGCGCGGGTGTGGTTGGGAAAGAGACGGGAGTACGTGCATCGTGTGTGCACCTCTTCTCTTCATGCACATCCCCCACCTACGTGGGTGTGTGTGAGAGAGATACAAACCAAGACATAATGTGCCGTCCATCCCCATGCCTCCGCCCAGTCCGACCACCAGTCACCACCATGCCCCACTCCTCCTCACCTTATCACTCATCTTTCTCCCTCCATTTTTATATACAAGGGGCCACTATCAAAATTACAATTTGCAGATATACAAGGTCACTAACACTAATCGATGCAATATTAATGGTGTTTGCCTTGTGGTACTAGCAAAGGAGGACATTAATTATCCCTTGCATGCATGCGGGAGTTTGTAAAAAAATGCATCTTGATGTTCCGTGCAATGCACGGGCATCTTGCTAGTCCATGAAAACAACACATGGAAAAATTCCACGGCTTGGGGCGGCAACTGGCTCCGTCGGGCGAGAGGAGGGAGGTGGATCAGCGAGCTGCATAGCTCGTATCCGGCGGGCTACCCAGCCGGCTTGGATGCGAAATAACTACTCTTCGTAAGCCATTGTAAGAGTGGACAAAATGCTGGAGGAGATAGGGGAGCGGCCCGGTCATGAACGGACGTGTGTCCAGAGTGGGTTTCTCGGCTTCCACACGGGCGGGTTTCATGGAGGCGTTTGAATGCGGCATGGAGGCGTGTTCAGCCGGGCGTGCCGCGAGTGGCGCCCTCGACTCTGACCTAGGACACCCATCGTTCTTCCACTGACATGTGGGATCTTGGGGTGCATGGCATGCATGTCAGTGACCCAACGCAGGCAGCACATAGCAGAGGAACCTTTGGTGGGCCAGGGCGGTCAGAAGCGGGCATTTCATAAACCGATGATTGTTCATTGAGTGTGATGTCATCTTTTTCATGTAGATAAGCCTACTATGTTGATAGCCCGTTCGATACATTGTGATTCATAAAGACTGCTGCAAACATCAATGTTCTGCTTATCACAGATAAGATTGATTAATACCAGTAACAATCCATGTCCTTAACAAAGGGCGCATGCACGTATAGGTTGAACGTGTGTCTTGCGTCATGTGCTGTGTGCATGCAGGCGTGCGAGTGTTGCGTGCGTGCAAGGGTACGTTCCAGTGTTGCATGCATGGGTGCATACGTGCGTGTGTTCGTGAGTGCATGTGTACGTGTCAGTGTTGCACGCCAGCATGCGTGCGTGTGTACGTGTTAGTGTTGCACGCCTACATGTGTGCGTGTCTTGCGTGCGTGCATGTGTATGTGCGGGGTGAGGCTACACGTCAGTCGACTGACTTTTTCATCTCTGGTCATTAGATTTTCCAGCCATTGGATACGAAATCAAGGGCCTCCAGTTTATCATCAAACTCCACCCCCCTGAGCCGCCAGCCACCACCGGCCGAACCGCCAGCCCCCGCCAACCGTGGCCGGCCCGCCCTCCCCGAAACCACTC
>NC_041380.1:321731563-321756475 GCF_002162155.2 Triticum dicoccoides | reverse complement strand
CCCACCGCCTAATGAACGCCCCCAAACCGCCGGTGACTGCCAACCAGAGGTCTCACGACTTCTAATACCCACCGACCACTAATTTATTACCATTTTTGTCCTTCATATACGCGCTGACGGGTGGGCCCTATGGTAATGTGCGCTGCTGAATGTGGCCTGTTTGACTGGTCAATTGATCGTGTTATCAACAAATTACGGAGTTGTATGGTGAGCCAGTGACCGTATGATCACCCTAAAATGTACTCCTATTTTATTAACACGGTACAGACTCAAACTACCATTTCTTTCTTTCATATACGGGCTGACGGGTGGGCACCACTGTTACGCGCCCCGATGGTGCAACACTAGTTGTGCCGCGTGGAACATTTGACTGGTCAATTGATTGTGTCATCAACAAAATACGGAGTTGTACGGGTGAGCCAGTGACTGTATAATCATGATCTGTATTTGTTTAACACGGTACAGACGCAAGGGCTCATATATATGCGCAAGCACTCACCACTATAAGCGCACACACGCGAACCCTACCCCTATGAGCACCTTCGAGAGAGTGGGCCAGCATATATGATCTTGAGATTTTACGAAGTCACCATAGGTGCCTCGTAGTCGAGTGGAACGTCTCCTCCCACTTAACGTACGTCGCCGGAAAATACTGAAATTAACACAAGATAAATGCGAGCACCGGGACTTTAACCTTGGTGGGCTAGAGAAACCACTGTCCTCTAACCATCCAACCACATGTTGGTTAGCACGACAAAATGTATGTGGTGACCGTGATGAGCTTATTCTGAAGTCCAGTGATCATATCGTGCTTTCGCTTCAAATACAATGACCGTAAGTGTCGTCAACAAAATACGGAGCACGCATCAAATGCAAAGTCCGTCAGTGTCATCAACAAAATATGGAGACGTATCGTGAGCTAGATACCGTTGTACTATTGTATACGCTTATTTTCTTAGTGGCTGATTGCGTGTGTGGTGTGGTGGGCACATCATTTCTAGTTGTGGTGGGTCAACATGAAGACTCATGGGTCGGTTCCATCCTGCGCCACATATAGGTTGGACCGAGACGTGTTATACGAAGACCCATGTGGAGGACTCGGCGTACAACACGAAGCTACCAGAGTCGCGGAGGACTCTATCCCCACTGGTGATAAGACGACTATGTATGATTTGTAACCCTAGGCCCTTAGTATGTTATACAAGCTTGGGGGCTAGTTTGTCGATAGTATACACACACACACAATGCCTGGTATTCACGTGTACTTTGTACACACCCCTATCACTAATATACAGTACCAGGAGTAGGCTCTTTCTTCAACTGCAATTGAATTCTAGCATGTGCATGTGTTTATTTCATATTATCGATCCATAGAGTGAGAGCGGTTTGAAATACAGGCAATGGATGCTTTTGCAATTCATAAATAAACATTAATTAGTGCACTCCATGTTGTTAGTGTGAAGCACTTTATACATTTGTCACTTGCATGTATACATTCCAAATTGCTAGCTACGAAATAGAATACATGTCGAATTCAACATAAAAGGGGGGTTTCGAAGATTCGAATTCATAGGAAGTGCATTCATCTATTTGAACCCGAGATAATGGCATTTGTAAATCAGATGTAAAAGGGGGCATCAATCTTTGGTGTGAGTTTGAACATGCTATATATATTCATATGCATATCTAACTTTTTTTTGCAACCAAGGAGATTATATCTGGAACCATGCATGAACGGAGGTAAGTAGCATATTTTTTAATATATACTCGTGTACAATGTATATTCAAATGTACCCCCTCCATTCCAAAATAATCGTAGCTTTAGGATTTTCAAGAGTAAAGATTTGTGAAGTTTGACAAATCCTAAAAGTTCAATTCAAGAGAACCAAAAACGTTAAGGCCTTCTTTGGTTCATAGGAAAGGAATTCTATAGGAATAGGAAAATCATAGGAAGTGAGATGACATGCATGTCAATTCCTATAGAGAAAGAGATGACATTTGGTGCATAGGATAGGATTTTTTCCATTGACTCTAGGCTAACCTTTCTTTCCTCCAAAACATGAAGGATTGATTCCTATCCATTCCTACAAACCAAAGGGCTTCAAAGGAATTTTTCCTTTGCAAATCCTATCCTATAGAATTCCTACAAAAATCCTACAAACCAAAGGAGGCCTAATGCTTCTGCTCCCAAATATTGAACGAAGCGCCAAATAGGCCTCTGGTCACCCGAAACCGCGTGAGACTAATGTTTTGGTGGTAGGAAATTACTGTCCCGACTCTGGCCCGTGTAGCCTATCGGCCCGATGTCCAAAGGTCTAAACCGGGGTAGGTTTGTAACTTCACCAAGACGCCAGAGAAGCATTCATACGCCATGGGTGCCTACCCATGCGCTCGGCCGAAATCTATCCCGCCCACATTTGGGACACCTGACATGACTGTCCTACCCCCAACCCGCAATATGTCTGAAATTTTAGATGGGGGGAAAGTTTGTAACTTTCCCCAAATTTCAAACAAGCGCGTCTCAAACCGAACCATTGTTCCCCCTTAGTTCCCCGCCTCCCTCTGTTTCCCCATTCATACTCCGTGGGCACGAAAACGCCCTCTCCACCAGCCGCGAAACCCCAGCCTCCTCCGTCCTCCACCCCATAGTGCCCAATCCACCGCTGCCCTCCTCCATCACGCCGGAGCCGGTACCCCGACGTCGTCGTCCAACACAACCGCAACCGCAACGCCCTCATGGACTTAGCAGCTGAAGCTGAGGCAGAGCTGCCTCCATGACACCGACGCCGACATGCGCCATACCAGAACCACTCCGACCACACCGCCCTGCGCCTCACTGCTGCGGCTCCACTGTCGCAACCGTCCACCGCACCAGAGCTGTTCCCGCTACGCCATCATTCGCCGCCTCGGATCTGCTTCCCCGCCGCCGACAGACGGCCACCGCACCACACTCAACAACTTGGCCATGGGTTTGTCCAAGGCTGCACCATCCTCCACAACTTCTGGTTTCCGGCGAACAACAAGAAGATCATCGGAAAAAACAGAAGGAGGACACAGCACTTCCAGCAGAAAGAGGTACTCCTCTTCCCTTATTCGTGCAAATCTTACGTCTCCGCTCACATTGTATTCATCCCATGAAAGAAACTAGTTGAGCGCTTCTTACTCTATCTTCTTCGTGATACTAAATGCACAAGGTTTCCTCCCTTTTACTATTTCACCTTTACTAGAGGTCAGTAGCCCGCCTGGATTTCAATTCAGGGTCAGTCGAACTGCAATTAAAAGAAGCAGCACCCGCTTAGGCGCACGGAGCACCTAGTCTGCCTGTTCCCCGGGGAAGCGGCGCATCGGTGTCTATCATAGGGGTGTGGGGCGCAGGAGCTGCTTGCACCCGATCTGGAGGTCGACGGGTCTTGAATGGATGGCCGGGGGGCGGTGCCAAGCACGGCGGTGCGGTGAGGTCGAGGGGAGAGCGCAGGCAGGGGAGGAATACTGGGTCGGTGGTCGTTGGCATTTCGAGGAAGATCGTCAACACTGACTCACTGGAGGTAGATGAAGGTGATCTGCCCATTCTTTGTACATCAGACGATGCAGAAAAATGGACTGACCTATTTGCTTTGAGTCGACTATTATTTTCATAGAATCCTGTAGTAATTTAGTGTGCCATGCATGTTGTAGAGCTACCATATGTCTCCCGTCATTTATTTATCACTGACCTGCTATCTGCTACCTTTACAATATACTTATTGTGCACACACTTCACCCATACTCAAACTATTGTTTTTTATGCATGGGTATTTCAGACTCTGACGCAGTGTTGATGAATGCAGAAAAGAAAAGACAGAAGTCGCTCCAGTGTAATTCGAAGATAAGCACTAAGCGTTCCAGCGCTCTAACGAGTGCCGTGTCAGCAGTTGGAGACAGTAAACTTAGCTCTGAAGTTGATATCTCAATTGCCACACACAACCATCCCAGGTGTTTGCTTTAACTTCGCGCTGTCAAATGTGGTTGCATGTTGCATATGGTGTCTAGCTTGTATTGCTTCCAATTTGGTTAAATTGCATCTGCTTACTTTACACATTATACCTTTGATAATGACATGCCTTTATATTTTTGGTACATACTACATATGTCTATTAACCATGTTCGTACATCAAACTAATGCTCTTTTGTATCCCTCGTCAATCACTTATGATGAGACAGTCACCCGGGTGGGTTTCTATGAGACGCCATACTCGTTTAAAGAGTGCAGTGTCATCCTCCCCACATGATTCTCAAGAAACAGCAAGGCTAAATAAAGATAGTCGACGTAGCTCTCTAGTTGATCACCGCAATTCCCCCACACCACCATCGCAGGTGCTTGCTCTTACTTGGCAGTGTGATATGTAGTGTTCGTCTTACATGAAAGTAGTGTTCGTCATTATCATGCATCAATGAGTTCTGAAGAGCAAATTTTATTCCTTTTTCTTGTGGGTTTGACTTGACAAGGTAAAATCAAGAAAGAGGAAGGAAAAGAGTAAGGAAGGCGATGATGGTGGTCCTCTGCAGCAATGTAAATGGAGCATCTGTACCGATTCTCCTTGTACTGATAGTGCATTACAAGGTCCAAGTCTCCGCTCCCCTACTCCACCACCAAGGTGCTTGCTCTAACTTGGCAGTGTGATATCTGGTTGCATGTTGCATATGGTGTCTAGCTCGTATTGATCCTAATTAGTGTAAACTACATCTGCTTAGCTTACACATGATACATGTGAATATGACACGCTTTCCTGTTTTTGGTACATACTATATCTTATGATAAGGCACCTTTAAGTCACCACTGTTATATTGGTTGTGTCTTGCATATGATTTCTAGCATGTACTGCTTCTAATTTGTTGAAACGCCATACAGTTTGAACTTGGCAGAGTGATATTGGTTGCATCTTTCATATGGTGTCTAGCTTGCAGTGCTTCTAATTTGTTGAAATGCCTTCTGCTTAGTTACCACATCATAGGTGTGAATATGTCACACCATCCTATTTTTCATACATATTCCATCCTCGCATCATGTGTTTGCCTTTCATACGAGTAGTGTTCGTCAGTATCATGCATGAATGAGTTCTGAAGAGCGAATTTTATTCCTTTTTCTTATCGGTTTGACTTCACAATGCAAAATCATTACAGCTGAAGGAAATTAGTCCGGCAGTGGATGATGGTGGTCCTTCGGAGCAACTCAAATAGGGGGTCTCTATAGATTCTACTCCGCCATCCTCCCAACAAGATTCGCAAGACAACACAAGGCTGGACAGTCAACATAGCTGTGTAGATGATGAGCACATCTCCCCTACTCCACCATCACAGGTGCTTGCTCTAACTTGACACTATTATATGTGGTTGCATGTTGCGTATGATGTCTAGCTTCTATTACTTCTAACTTGAATTGCATCTGCTTACTTTACACATAATGCCTGTGAATATGACACGTGTTCCTGTTTCTAGAACATACGTGTACATGATGAGCACATCTCCCCTGCTCCACCATCACAGGTGCTTGCTCTTACTTGGAACTGTTATACATGGTTGCGTTTTTCATATGATGTCTAGTTTGTATTGCTTCTGATTATGTTGAATTGCATCTGCGTAGCTTACAACTTATACCTGCAACGATCACTTACCCATAAGACACATTTAACTTGGGACTGTGATGTAGGTTGCATCTTGCATTGTCTTCTAGCTTGTACTGCTTCTAATTTCTTGAAATGGCACTTACGACGAGACACTTTTTACCTGATAGAGTGATATTGGTTGCATGTTCATATGGTGCCTAGCTTTCATTTCTTCCAATTTTGTTGAAATGTCTTCCGCTTACTATTTTTCCATACATATTCCATCCTCCTATCGTACGTGTGAATATGAAACGCTGTCTTTTTTTGTATATATTCCATCCTCCTATCCTGCGCTTGCCTTACATCAAAGTAGTGTTCGTCTGTATCATGCATCAACCAGCTATGTAGAGCTAATTTTATTCATCTTCTTGTGGTTTTGACTTCATAAGGCAAGATCAGAAAAAAGGAAGGAAAAGAGTAAGTTAGGGGATGTTGGTGGTCCTCCGCACCGACGCAAACAAAGACTCTCTAGATTTTCCACTGCTACTGCTAATGAAGTTGAAGTCCCAAGTCTACATGATGAGTTCATCTCCCATACTCCACCATCGCAGGTGCTTGCTCTAAGTTGACAGTGTGATAATTGGTTTCATGTTGCATATGTTGTCTAGCCTGTATTTCTTCTATTTTGATTAAATTGCACCTGCTGAGTTTATACGTTATACATGTGCATATTACATGGCTTTCTGTGTCTAGCATACACTGCATCTATCTATCATACCATGTTCTTACATCAAAGTACTGCTGTTGTGTATCCCGCATCAGTCACTCATGATTGGACACTTTTAACATGGCAGTTTGATAGTGGTTGCATCTTGCATTGATTTCTATGTTGTACTGCTTCTAATTTTTCGAATTGCCACTTATGACAAGACACTTTTAACTTGGCAGAGTAATATTGGTTGCATCTTTCATATGGTGTCTAGCTTGCATTACTTCTATTTTCTTGAAAATCCTTCTGCTTAGTTTGCACATCGTAGCTGTGAATATGTCATGCCGTCCTATTTTTCTTACATATTCCATCCTCATACGGTTGTCTTACATCAAAGTATTGCTTGTCTGTATCATGCATCAATGAGTTCTGAAGAGTGATTTTATTCTTTTGTGTTGTGGGTACATCTTGACATGGCAAAGTCAAAAAAGAGCAAGGAAAATAATATAGTAGGGAGTGTTGTTACTCGTCGGGCGAAACGGAAAAGGTTCTGCCGTCGAGATTCTGCTGGTACTTATAGTGCAGTAGAAGGTCCAAGTCCACCGGCTAAATCTACAAACATAGTATCACCTGCTCCACCAGCTGCAGCATCCGCTTCAACTGTACCAGCATCTCAACCAGTTACTCGTTCGTTTGCTCCGAAACTGGCCAGTTCCCAAGCTGCCTTCACACCTAACACTACTTCCGAAGCACTGCTGACACAACAGGACTTGGCAAGATCAGATGAACCTCATGAGCATCAACACCAAGACGGTACTTGACCGAGTCAAGTTGCAGTTGCATGCTCCTTTATATGTACTCTCACAGTTTGATGTACACTAACACTTTCCATATTCGTTGTTGAACTAGCACCACGGCGCAAGCGGAAACAGACATCAGGGATAATGCTTGACAGATTAACAAAATCTAAAGGAGGAAGAATGGAGATCCATTTTGAGGCAGTTTTAAAAAGGCCACGTGATGCTACAGAGTCAGCCAAGTTAGTATCAGAGGCAGCCGTTGCTGTTAGGTGTCATGCACGTATCCTCCCAACGTGGATCCAGTACAGGAATGAGAAAGACAATACCCAGTTTAACACCTTCCTTGACCATTTATCCGTAAGTAATGTTATTCATCGCAATTAGTAATATTGTCTTGCTCTGTCCCATACTTTCTAGCTTCCTCCTAATAAGACTCACATTCTTTTTTCAACAGATGAGGTTCAAGTTGGATCCAAAAGATGATGCAACTAGACAAGCATGCACTCATGTTTTTCAGTCTGCTCTACGACAGTATCGGTACCACCTTAGAAAATCTCACTTTGAAGGCAAGGCTAACAATGAAATCGCCCAAACATCTCCAGTGGAATATATTACAGATGAAGACTAGATAGCCCTCATTAACACTGGTCTGATCCAAAGTATCAGGTAGGCTATATGTATTTGATCAGACCACATATTAAACTTGTATTTATGTATGTGCCTTACAAGTGTATCTTCTTCTAGGCTAACTGTTTGAAGAACAAAACCAACCGTTCTAAAGTGAAATTCCAACAGACCACAGGATCTCGTAGCTATATTGCACACTGCGAGGCTCTTGTAAATAGCTGCTACTTCCTTCTTTTTGTGTGCCATATTATCGTATCTATATTGACTTGTTCCAAATATAGAAGAAATCTCGTGCGAACCAAAAAGAACCTGAACCGAATGCAGTGCAAATCTTCAAGGATTGCCACACCAGCAAGATGAAGGGCATGATCACACCAGTTCAAGCCGCTGTTGTAAGTCCTTACTCCTCCTGCCTTGAACTGATTGGCACTGTGATGTGTTCATTTAACTACTTGGTTTGCAGCCAATGTCAGTTACTCTGTTCACTTTTATTCATAGTTTTCTTAACGTATCATTTCACCTTACATGGTTTAAAAGAGATGAAGGATATTCTTTTGGTCTTGATCTGTAATCTAGTTGTTATGTTCATGTGCGCACACAATGATAAAATAGTCTATTTGTTTTATATCTGTTTGCCCATGATATGAATGATGTCATACTATGTTCATCCTACTTTAAACCATGTCTCTTTATCCTTAGATGTCAACGAATGTGAGGAAATAGACAATACAGTAGGCATGCTACATGGACATATGTTCTGAAAGTGATTTTATTATGTAGTTGGCACTACAATACATGCTAATGTATTGCAGTAGTTCACCAAAATAAGTTATGTATAAACGTTTAACCTACTTTGTTTGTTTTTGTCTCATTAGTAACTTATCTGGTACACTAATCTACAAGTTCAAACTTTCAGGAAGCTATGGAACAAATGATTGAATAGCCACAACCACCTGAAGGTGACGAGGCTACTACAAGCACAATGTCACCTCTTGCTGCTGTGCGTCGGTATCTCTCCACTAACAGTGCAAAAAGCACCTTCCTGCGTAATTCTGGGTTGGTTGTCAAGGTAACCTCGTCCAAATCGCCTACTAAACAAAATCTTCCTGCTAGACAGAGTGATATATCTGTGCTCCAGACACAAGTCCAATCCCTAATGGACGTTGTTTCGGAAACAAGAATAGTGGTTGAGAAATGTCGTCAAGATATGAATGGTTTTGAAACTAAACTATGAGACATTCGCTTCGTTGTTCAAGAGCAATGGCGGAAAAAGGTGGAGATCGTGCTGCTCCATCAGATTCTACAGCCTGAAACATTAGCACTCAGGTCAAATGATCTGTGCTTCTATACATCTAATGTTGCTTTTATCTGGAAGGACTGTAAACTTTATGCCAACAGGCCTTTTGTTGTATGGTTGGAATTTATTTTGTTGTGATACAACATTTATGATGCTGCCTCAGGCTGCAGTAATTACGACGCTATTTTTGTATAGTGTAGGTTTATCTTAGTAATGTATTCGGCCAAAACCTTCGTAGGAGCCCAACATGCCAACATTCGTCGGGCCCATTCCAATTGGGCTAAAACGATTACGGGCCAAAATTGGCATGTAGCCCACTAAAAATATCTAGGCCTAAATCAGCATAAGCTTTCATATTTTTCTGGTAGGCATGTGCCCATAGTGGGCCTTTAACAGACCTAAACATAATTTGGGCCCTCAGTAAAAGTAGGTCATTTACAGGTGTAAATATCTCGAGCCCATAAAATACATGGGCCTTTAATAGACCGAAAGTGAGATTGGGCCCTGATTGTGCCAAATAACCCACTGGACTTTAACAGGCCGAAATTCGGACGGGCCGTAAATGTGCCGACCTAATACACGGGCCTTTAACAGGACGGAACTTCGATCGGGCTAGATTATCGTCATTTTTATATGGGTCGTTAATGGGCCTGATATGACGTTGGGCCACATATGGCCCATGGTTTACGTCCAGCGTTAACAGGCCGAAAATGACAACAGGATGAAAGTGGCCCAAAGCTATAGTGGGCCTCTAACAGGCCGAATGTCAGACATGGCCGAATATGACCCAAATCCTTCACGGTCGTTTATGGGACGAAAGTTTTGATGGCATGTAAATGGGCCCAAATGAAGCCGGACCTTTAACGGGCCGGAAATACACCGGGCCGTAATTCGGCCCAATTACTTAGCGGACTGTTAACGGGCCAGAAGTGACCATGGGCTGCGTTGATGAAAAGTTTAGGACAGGCCGTTGACGGGCCGATTTGACAGAGAATGTTGGGCCTTTAGCTGGGCCGGCCCATTATGGTCGGCAGAATATAGTGGGCCTTTAGCTGGGCCGGCCCATTGTGGTCTGCAAAATCTTGTGGGCCTTTAGCTGGGCCGGCCCATTATGGTCTGCAAAATCGTGTGGGCCCTTAGCTGGGCCGGCCCATTATGGTCCGCTAAATTTTGTGGGCCTTTAGCTGGGCCGGCCCATTATGGTCCGCTAAATCTTATGGGCCTTCGGTTGGGCCGGCCCATTTAATCTTTGTGGGCCACTTTTGGGCCGGTCCACGTGTCAACATATCATAGGCCCATCTCGACCATTGGATGAGTGACACCTGTGCCAACACGGAGCAGACGCGTGGATCCGTTAGCCAATGAGAATTTTACATGTGGAAAATCGGCATTGGTCGTGGATGTTAACGGGTTATCGGATCCAAAATCCGACCCGATAGCTTAACGGCGTTCCGTTACGGTGGATGCCACGTGTCAGTCACCCTTGACAAAAGCACTTCTGTGACGCGCGATTTATCGTCATGGAAGTGGACACTTCCGTGATGATAATTTTGGCAATGTCATGGAACACTTCTACGACAGCACAGGTATGACTATCTTGATTCTGTCATAAATTTTTCATGGATGTACATGCATGACAGACGTGACCTACTGTGACAAACACGTATCATCACAGAAGTGTATTTTTTTGTAGTGCATACTTTCAGTACTAGAATCGGTCGGATCGTGAAGTCGTATGACTACATCAACCCCATTGTCATAACGCTTCCACTTACGGTCTATGAGGGTACGTGGACAACACTCTTCCCTCTCGTTGCTATGCATCACCTAAATGGATCTTGCGTGTGCGTAGGAACTATTTTGAAATTATTGCGTTCCCCAACAGTGGCATCCGAGCCAGGTCTATGCGTTGATGTTATATGCATGAGTAGAACACAAAGGAGTTGTGGGTGTGGTTGTATACATATTGCTTTCCATCACTAGTTGATTCTTGATTCAGCGGTATTGTTGGATGAAGCGGCTCAGACCGACATTACGCATACGCTTACGCAAGACTGGTTCTATCGACGTGCTTCGCACATAGGTGGCTAGTGGGTGTATGTTTCTCCAACTTTAGTTGAATCGGATTCAATGAACAGCGTTCTTTCTGAAGATCAAAAAGCAATCACTATACCACGTTGTGGTTTTTGATGCGTAGGTAAGAACGGTTCTTGCTAAGCCTGTAGCAGCCACGTAAAACTTGCAACAACAAAGTAGAGGACGTCTAACTTGTTTGTGCAAGGCATGTTGTGATGTGATATGGTCAAGATGTGATGAGATATAAATTGTTGTATGAGATGATCATGTTTTGTTAAAGTTATCGGCAATTGGCAGGAGCCTTATGGTTGTCTCTTTATTGCATAAGATGCAAGTGCCATATTGTTGCTTTACTTTATCGCTATGCGATAGCAATAGTTGCAAAAGCAATAGTTGGCGAGATGACCATGTGATGACACGTTGATAAAGATCAAGATGATGGAGATCATGGTGTCATGACGATGACGGTGGAGATCATGACGGTACTTTGGAGATGGAGATCAAAGGCACAAGATGATGATGGCCATATCATGCCACATATTTTGATTGCATGTGATGTTTATCTTTTATGCATCTTATTTTGCTTAGTACGGCGGTAGCATTATAAGATGATCTCTCACTAAATTTCAAGGTATAAGTGTTCTCCCTGAGTATGCACCATTGCGACAGTTCGTCGTGCTGAGACACCACGTGATGATTGGGTATGATAAGCTCTACGTTCACATACAATGGGTGCAAGCCAGTTTTGCATGCACGGAATACTCGGGTTAAACTTGACGAGTCTAGCATATGCTGATATGGCCTCGGAACACTGATACCGAAAGGTCCAGCATGAATCATATAGTAGATATGATCAACACAGTGATGTTCACCATTGAAAACAACTCCATCTCGATCGGACATGGTTTAGTTGATATGGATCATGTGATCACTTAGATGATTAGAGGAATGTCTATCTAAGTGGGAGTTCTTAAGTAATATGATTAATTGAACTTATATTTATCATGAACTTAGCCCTAATAGTATTTGCATATCTATGTTGTAGATCAATTGCTCGCATATAGCTTCCGCATTTTATTTATGATATGTTCCTAGAGAAAACTATGTTGAAAGATGTTAGTAGCAATGATGCATACTAGCTCTGTGATATGAGGATTATCCTCATTGTTGCACAGAAGAATTATGTCCTTGATGCACCGCTAGGTGACGGACTTATTGCAGGAGCAGATACAGACATTATGAACATTTGGCAGGCTCGGTATGATAACTACTTGATAGTTTAGTGCGCCATGCTTTACATCTTACAACCGGGACTTCAAAAACATTTTGAATGCCATGGAGCATATAAGATGTTCCAAGAGATGAAATTGGTATTTTAGACTCATGCCTGAGTAGAGAGGTATGAGACCTCTGACAAGTACTTTGCCTACAAGATGGAGGAGAATAGCTCAACCAGTGAGCATGTGCTCAGATTGCCTGAGTACTAAAATCACTTGAATTAAGTGGGAGTTAATCTTCCAGATAAAATAGTGATTGCCAAAGTTCTCTAGTCACTATCACCAAGCTACTGGAACTTCGTGATGAACTATAATATGCAAGGGATGACGAAAATGATTCCCGAGCTCTTCATGATGCTGAAATCGACGAAGGTAGAAATCAAGAAAAGCATCAAATGTTGATGGTTGACAAGACCAGTAGTTTCAAGTAAAAGGGTAAGGGAAAGAAAAAGGAACTTCAAGAAGAAAGACAAGCAAGTTGCCACTCCCATGAAGAAGCCCAGAGCTAGACCCAAGCCTGAAACTGAGTGCTTCTACTGCAAAGGAAATGGTCACTGGAAGCAGAACTGGCCCAAATACTTGGCGGATAAGAAGGATGGCAAAGTGAACAAAAGTATATATGATATACATGTTATTGATGTGTACTTTACTAGAGTTCATAGTAGCCCTTGGGTATTTGATACTGGTTCAGTTGCTATGATTAGTAACTCGAAACAGGAGTTACAAAATGAACAAAGACTAGTTGAGGGCAAATTAACGATGTGTGTTGGAAGTGATTCCAAGGTTGATAAGATCACCATCGTCCACTCCCTTTACCTTCGGGATTAGTGTTGAATCTAAAATAAATGTTATTTGGTGTTTGTGTTGAGCATAATATGATTGGATCATGTTTATTGCAATACAGTTATTCATTTAAGTCAAAGAATAATTGTTATTCTATTTACATGAATAACACCTTCTAAGGTCATACACCCAAGGTGAATGGTTTACTGAATATCGATCGTAGTGATACACATAATATTGATGCCAAAAGATGCAAAGTTGATAATGATAGTGCAACATACTCGTGGCACTGCCGTTTAGGTCATATTGGTGTAAAGCGCATGAAGAAACTCCATGCTGATGGGCTTTTGGAATCACTTGATTATGAATCACTTGATGCTTGCGAACCATGCCTCATGGGCAAGATGACTAAAACTCCATTCTACGGAACAATGGAGCGAGCAACATTCTTGTTGGAAATAATACATACTGATGTATGCAGTCCGATGAGTGTTGAGGTTCGCGGCGGGTATTGTTATTTTCTGACCTTCACACATGATTTGAGCAGATATGGGTATATCTACTTGATGAAACATAAGTCTGAAACATTTGAAAAGTTCAAAGAATTTCAGAGTGAAGTGGAAAATCATCGTAACAAGAAAATAAAGTTTCTATGATCTGATCACAAAAACAAATATTTGAGTTACGAGTTTGGTCTTCATTTGAAACAATGTGGAATGTTTTCGCAACTCACGCCACTTGGAACACCACAGTGTAATGGTGTGTCCGAACATCATGGCCGTACTTTATTAGACATGGTGAGATCTATGATGTCTCTTACCGATTTACCACTATTGTTTTGGGGTTATGCATTAGAGACAGTTGCATTCACGTTAAATAGGGCACCATCTAAATCTGTTGAGACGACACCGTATAAACTATGGTTTGGCAAGAAACCAAAGTTGTCGTTTCTTAAAGTTTGGGGTTGCGATGCTTATGTGAAAAAGTTTCAAACTAATAAGCTCGAACCCAAATTGGAGAAGTGCGTCTTCAAAGGGTACCCAAAAGAAATTGTTGGGTACACCTTCTATCACAGAACCGAAGGCAAGATATTTTGTTGAATGGGTCCTTTCTAAGAGAAGGAGTTTCTCTCGAAAGAAGTGAGTGGGAGGAAAGTAGAACTTGATGAGGTAATTGTACCTTCTCCCGAATTAGAAAGTAGTTCATCACAGAAATCAGTTCCAGTGATGCCTACACCAATTAGTGAGGAAGTTAATGATGATGATCATGAAACTTCGAATCAAGTTACTATCAAACCTCGTAGGTCAACCAGAGTACGTTCTACACCAGAGTGGAATGGTATTCCTATTCTGGAAGTCATGTTACTAGACCATGATGAACTTACGAACTATGAGGAACCGATGATGAGCCCAGGTGTGGACTTTGATTGACTTGCCCGATGATCGGTGAGCCATTCAGAATAAATGGATCTTCAAGATGAAGACGGACGCTGATAGTAATGTTACTATCTACAAAGCACAAATTGCCGCTAATGGTTTTCGACAAGTTCAAGGTGTTGACTATGATGAGATTTTCTCACTTATATCGATGCTTAAAAGTCTGTCCGAATCATGTTAGTAGTTGTCGCATTTTATGAAATCTGGCAAATGGATATCAAAACTACATTCCTTAATGGATTTATTAAAGAAGAGTTGTATATGATGCAACCAAAAGACTTTGTCAATCCTAAAGATGCTGACAAAGTGTGCAAGCTCCAGCGATACATCTATGGACTAGTGCAAGCATCTCGGAGTTGGAATATACGCTTTGATGAATTGATCAAAGCATATAGTTTTATACAGACTTGCGGTGAAGCCTGTATTTACAAGAAAGTGAGTGGGAGCACTACAGCCTTTCTGATAAGTATATGTGAATGACATATTGTTGATCGGGAATGATGTAGAATTTTCTGGAAAGCACAAAGGAGAATTTGAAAGCAGTTTTTCAAAGAAAAAATTACCTGTAAAGCTACTTACATATTGGGCATCAAGATCTATATAGATAGATCAAGACGCTTGATAAGACTTTCGATGACTACATACCTTGATAAGATTTTGAAGGAGTTAAAAATGGATCAGTCAAAGAAGGAGTTCTTGCCTGAGTTGTAAGGTGTGAAATTGAGTAAAGACTCAAAACTCGGCCATGGCAGAAAATAGAAAGAGAATGAAAAATCATTCCCTATGCCTCAGTCATAGGTTCTATAAAGTATGCTATGTTGTGTACCAGACCTATTGTATACCTTAGCATGATTTTGGCAAGGGAGTACAATAGTGATCTAGGAGTAGATCACTGGACAACGGTCAAAATTAGCCTTAGAGGACTAAGGAAATATTTCTCGATTATGGAGGTGATAAAAGAGTTCGTCGTAAAGAGTTACGTCGATGAAAGCTTTTTACACCAATCTAGATGACTCTAAGTCTCGATCTAGATACATATTGAAAGTGGGAGCAATTAGCTAGAGTAGCTCCATGTAGAGTATTGTAGACATAGAAAATTGCAAAATACATATGGATCTGAATGTTGCAGACCCATAGACTAAACTTCTCTCACAAGCAAAACATGATCACTCTTTGGGTGTTAATCACACAACGATGTGAACTAGATTATTGAGTTTAGTAAACCATTATGTGTATTAGTCACATGGAGATGTGAACTAATCACATAAAGATGTGAACTACTGGTGTTAAATCACATGACGATGTAAACTAGATTATTGACTCTAGTGCAAGTGTGAGACTGAAGGAAATATGCCCTAGATGCAATAATAAAGTTGTTGTTTATATTTCCTTATATCATGATAAATGTTTATTATTCATGCTAGAATTGTATTAACCGGAAACTTAGTACATGTGTGAATACATAGACAAAATGAGTGTCACTAGTATGCCTCTACATGACTAGCTCGTTAATCAAAGATGGTTAAGTTCCTAGCCATTCACAAGAGTTGTCATTTGATGAATGGGGTCACATCATTAGAGAATGATGTGATTGACTTGACCCATCTGTTAGCTTAGCACTTTTATCGTTTAGTTTACTGCTATTGCTTTCTCCATAACTTATACATGTTGCTATGACAATGAGATTATGCAACTCCCAAATACCGGAGGAACACATAGTGTGCTATCAAACGTCACAACATAATTGGGTGACTATAAAGATGCTCTACAGGTGTCTCTGATGGTGTTTGTTGAGTTGGCATAGATCGAGATTAGGATGTGTCACTCTGTGTGTCGGAGAGGTATCTCTGGGCCCTCTCGGTAATGCACATCACTATAAGCCTTGCAAGCAATGTGACTAATGAGTTAGTTACATGGTGTTGCATTACGGAACGAGTAAAGAGACTTGCCGGTAATGAGATTGAACTAGGTATTGAGATGCCGAAGATCCAATCTCGGGCAAGTAACATATCGATGACAAAGGGAACAATGTATGTTGTTATGCGGTTTGACCGGTAAAGATCTTCATAGAATATGTAGGAACCAATATGAGCATCCAGGTTCCGCTATTGGTTATTGACCGAAGATGAGTCTCGGTCATGTATACATAGTTCTCGAACCTGTAGGGTCCGCACGCTTAACGTTCGGTGGTGATCGGTATTATGAGTTTATGTGTTTTGATTTACCGAAGGTAGTTCAGAGTCCCTGATGTGATCATGGACATAATGAGGAGTCTCGAAATGGTCGAGACATAAATATTGATATATTGGATGGCTATATTCGAACACCGGAAGTGTTCCGGGTGATTTGGGAGAAAACCAGAGTGCTGGAGGGTTACCGGAACCCCCCGGGGAACTAGTGGGCCAAGATGGGACTTAGTGGAGAAAGAGAGGTGCTGCCAGGGCAGGCCGCGTGCCCCCTCCCCCTTGAGTCCGAATTGGACTAGGAGGGGGTGTCGCCCCCCTTTCCTTCCCCTCTCACACTCCTTCCTTCCCCCTCCTAGTAGGACTAGGAAAGGAGGAATCCTACTCCTACTAGGAGGAGGATTCCTCCCCTCCTTGGCGTGCCCTAGGGCCGGCTGGCCTCCCCCCTTGCTCCTTTATATACGGGGGTAGGGGCACCCTAGAACACACAACAGACAACTGTCTTAGCCGTGTGCGTTGCCCCCCTCCACCATAATCCACCTCTTTCATATCGTTGTAGTGCTTAGGAAAATCCCAGTGCCGGTAACTTCGTCATCACCATCATCACGCCGTCGTGCTGACGAAGCTCTCCCTCGACACTCAGCTGGATCAAGAGTTCGTGGGACGTCACCAAGCCGAACATGTGCAGATCATGGAGGTGCCGTACTTTCGGTACTAGGATCGGTCGGATCGTGAAGACGTACGACTACATTAACCATGTTGTCATAATGCTTCCGCTTACGGTCTATAAGGGTACGTGGACAACACTCTTCCCTCTCGTTCCTATGCATCACCTAGATGGATCTTGCGTGTGCGTACAATTTTTTTTGAAATTACTATGTTCCCCAACATGGGTGCCCCCCTCCCCATGTATATAAAGGAGGGGGAGGAGGAGGCCGGCCAAGGAGGAGGCGCGCTATGGGGGGGAGTCCTACTAGGACTCCAAACCTAGTAGGATTCGCCCCCCCCCCCCTTTCCTATTCCAAGT
The DNA here is from genome assembly GCF_002162155.2 of Triticum dicoccoides. NCBI lineage: Eukaryota > Viridiplantae > Streptophyta > Magnoliopsida > Poales > Poaceae > Triticum > Triticum dicoccoides. Next base: position 321,738,678 of record NC_041380.1, on the reverse strand, counting down.
GGGAGAAGGGGGAAGGAGGAGGAGGAGAGAAGGAAGGAGGGGGCGCCGCCCCCTCCCCTTGTCCAATTCGGATTGGGGCAAGGGGGCGCGCTCCACCTCCTGGCCAGCCCTCTCTCTTCTCCACTAAGGCCCATGAGGCCCAATAGCTTTTCGGGGGGTTCTGGTAACCCCCAGTACTCCGAAACTTATCTGAAATGACCCGAACCATTCCAGTGTCCGAATGTAACCTTCCAATATATGAATCTTTATGCCTCGACCATTTCGAGACTCCTCGTCACGTCCGTGATCTCATCCGGGACTCCGAACAACCTTCGGTCATCAAATCACATAAACTCATAATACAAGTCGTCATCGAACGTTAAGCATGCGGACCCTACGGGTTCGAGAACTATGTAGACATGACCGAGACACATCTCCGGTCAATAACCAATAGAGGAACCTGGATGCTCATATTGGCTCCTACATATTCTATGAAGATCTTTATCGGTCAAACCGCACAACAACATACGTTGTTCCCTTTATCATCGGTATGTTACTTGCCCGAGATTCGATCGTCGGTATCATCATACCTAGTTCAATCTCTTCACCAACAAGTCTCTTTACTCGTTCCGTAAAGCATCACCCCATGACTAACTCATTAGTAACATTCCTTGCAAGGCTTGTAGTCGTCACCAGCAAGTCTCTTTACTCGTTCCGTAAAGCATCACCCCGTGACTAACTCATTAGTAACATTGCTTGCAAGGCTTGTAGTGATGTGCATTACCGAGAGGGCCCAGAGATACCTCTCCGATACACGGAGTGACAAATCCTAATCTTGATCTATGCCAACTCAACAAACACCATTGGAGACACCTGCAGAGCATCTTTATAATCACCCAGTTACGTTGTGACGTTTGATAGCACACAAGGTGTTCCTCCGGTATTCGGGAGTTGCATAATCTCATAGTCATAGGAACATGTATAAGTCATGAAGAAAGCAATAGCAGAAAAACTAAATGATCATTATGCTAAGCTAACGGATGGGTCTTGTCCATCACATCATTCTCTAATGATGTGATCCCATTCGTCAAATGAGAACACATGTCCATGGCTAGGAAACTTAACCATCTTTGATTAACGAGCTAGTCTTAGTAGAGGCACACTAGGGAAACTTTGTTTGTCTATGTATTCACACATGTACTAAGTTTCCGGTTAATACAATTCTAGCATGAATAATAAACATTTATCATGATATAAGGAAATATAAATAACAACTTTATTATTGCCTCTAGGGCATATTTCCTTCAGTCTCCCACTTGCACTAGGGTCAATAATCTAGATTACACAGTAATGATTCTAACACCCATGGAGTCTTGGTGTTGATCATGTTTTCCTTGTGAGAGAGGCTTAGTCAATGGGTCTACAACATTCAGATACATATGTATCTTGCAAATCTCTATGTCTCCCTCCATGACTTGATCGCGGATGGAATTGAAGTGTCCCTTGATGTGCTTGGTTCTCTTGTGAAATCTGGATTCCTTGGCCAAGGCAATTGCACCAGTATTGTCACAAAAGATTTTCATTGGACCCGATGCACTAGGTATTACACCTAGATCGGATATGAACTCCTTCATCCAGACTCCTTCATTTGCTGCTTCCGAAGCAGCTATGTATTCCGCTTCACACATAAATCCTAACACGACGCTCTGCTTAGAACTGCACCAACCGATGGGTCCACCATTCAATAAAAATACGTAACCAGTTTGTGACTTAGAGTCATACGGATCAGTGTCAAAGCTTGCATCGACGTAACCATTTACGACGAGCTCTTTGTCACCTCCATAAACGAGAAACATATCCTTAGTACTTTTCAGGTATTTCAGGATGTTCTTGACTGCTATCCAGTGATCCACTCCTGGATTACTTTAGTACCTCCCTGCAAAACTAATAGCAAGGCACACATCAGGTCTGGTACATAGCATTTCATACATGATAGAACCTATGGTTGAAACATAGGGAATGACTTTCATTTTCTCTCTATCTTCTGCAGTGTTCGGGCATTGAGTCTGACTCAACTTCACACCTTGTAACACGGGTAAGAACCCTTTCTTTACTTGATCCATTTTGCACTTCTTCAAAATGTTATCAAGGTATGTGCTTTATGAAAGTCCAATTAAGCCTCTTGATCTATCTCTATAGATCTTGATGCCCAATATATAAGCAGCTTCACCGAGGTCTTTCATTGAAAAATTCTTATTCAAGTATCCTTTTATGCTATTCAGAAATTTAGTATCATTTCCGATCAACAATATGTCATCCACATATAATATCAGAAATGCTACAGAGCTCCCACTCACTTTCTTCTAAATACAGGCTTCTCCAAAAGTCTGCATAAAACCATATGCTTTGATCACACTATCAAAGCATATATTCCAACTCCGAGATGCTTGCACTAGTCCATAAATGGATCGCTAGAGCTTGCACACTTTGTTAGCACCTTTGGATCGACAAAACCTTCTGGTTGCATCACATACAACTCTTCTTTAAGATATCCATTAAGGAATGCAGTTTTGACATCCATTTGCCAGATTTCATAATCATAAAATGCGGCAATTGCTAACATGATTCGGACGGACTTAAGCATCACTACGAGTGAGAAGGTCTCATCATAGTCAACTCCTTGAACTTGTCGAAAACCTTTCACAACAAGTCAAGCATTGTAGACAGTAACATTACCGTCAGCGTCAGTCTTCTTCTTGAAGATCCATTTATTCTCTATTGCTTGCCGATCATCGGGCAAGTCAACCAAAGTCCATATTTTGTTTTCATACATGGATCCCATCTCAGATTTCATGGCCTCAAGCCATTTTGCGGAATCTGGGCTCATCATCACTTCCTCATAGTTCGTAGGTTCATCATGGTCAAGTAACATAACCTCCAGAACAGGATTACCATACCACTCTGGTGCAGATCTTGCTCTGGTTGACCTACGAGGTTCGGTAGTAACTTGATCAGAAGTTTCATGATCATCATCATTAACATCCTCACTGGGACTGATTTCTCTGATGAACTACTTTCCAATAAGGGAGAAGGTATAATTACCTCATCAAGTTCTACTTTCCTCCCACTCACTTCTTTTGAGAGAAACTCCTTCTCTAGAAAGGATCCATTCTTAGCAACGAATATCTTGCCTTCGTATATGATAGAAGGTGTACCCAACAGTTTTCTTTGGGTATCCTAGGAAGACACATTTCTCTGATTTGGGTTCGAGCTTATCAGGTTGAAGCTTTTTCACATAAGCATCGCAGCCCCAAACTTTAAGAAATGACAACTTGGGTTTTTTGCCAAACCACAGTTCATATGGTGTCGCCTTAGCGGATTTCGATGGTGCCCTATTTAATGTGAATGCAATTGTCTCTAAAGCATAACCCCAAAACGATAGCGGTAAATCAGTAAGAGAAATCATAGATCGCACCATATCTAATAAAGTGCGGTTACGATGTTTCAACACACCATTACGCTGTGGTGTTCCAGGTGGCGTGAGTTGCGAAACTATTCCGCGTTGTTTCAAATGAAGACTAAACTCATAACTCAAATATTCACCTCCACGATCAGATCGTAGAAACTTAATTTTCTTGTTATGATGATTTTCCATTTCACTCTGAAATTCTTTGAACTTTTCAAATGTTTCAGACTTATGTTTCATTTAAGTAGGTATACCCATATCTGCTCAAATCATCTATGAAGGTCAGTAAATAATGATACCCGCCGCGAGCATCAACACTCATCGGACCGCATACATCAGTATGTATTATTTCCAATAAGTTTGTTGCTCGCTCCATTGTTCTGGAGAACGGAGTCTTAGTCATCTTACCCATGAGGCATGGTTCGCAAACATCAAGTGATTCCAAAAGCCCATCAGCATGGAGTTTCTTCATGCGCTTTACACCCATATGACCTAAACGGCAGTGCCACAAATAAGTCGCACTATCATTATTAAACTTATATCTTTTGGCTTCAATACTATGAATATGTGTATCACTACTATTGAGATTCGATAAAAATAGACCACCCATCAAGGGTGCATGACCATAAAAGATATTACTCATATAAATAGAACAACCATTATTCCCTGATTTAAATGAATAACTGTCTCGCATGAAACAAGATCCAGATATAATGTTCATGCTTAACGCTGGCACCAAATAACAATTATTCAGATCTAATACTAATCCTGAAGGTAGATGTAGAGGTAGCGTGCCAACCGCGATCACATTGACTTTTGGAACCATTTCCCACGCGCATCATCACCTCGTCCTTAGCCAATCTTCGCTTAATTCGTAGCCCCTGTTTCGAGTTGCAACTATGAGCAACAGAACCAGTATCAAATACCCAGGAGCTACTTCGAGCATTAGTAAGGTACACATCAGTAACATGTATATCAAATATACCTTTCACTTTGCCATCATTCTTATCCGCCAAATACTTGGGGCAGTTCCGCTTCAAGTGACTAGTCCCTTTGCAGTAGAAGCACTCAGTCTCGGGTTTAGGTCCAGACTTGGGATTGTTTACTTGAGCAGCAACTTGTTTGCCGTTCTTCTTGAAGTTGACCTTCTTCCCTTTGCCCTTTTTCTTGAAACTAGTGGTCTTTTTAACCATCAACACTTGATGCTCCTTCTTGACTTCTACCTTCACAGCCTTTAGCATTGCGAAGAGCTCGGGAATTGTTTTATCCATCCCTTGCACATTATAGTTCATCATGAAGCTTTTGTAGCTTGGTGGCAGTGATTGAAGAACTCTGTCAATGACACTATCATCAGGAAGATTAACTCCCAGTTGAGTCAAGTGGTTGTGGTACCCAAACATTCCGAGTATATGTTCACTGACAGAACTATTCTCCTCCATCTTGCAGCTATAGAACTTATTGGAGACTTCATATCTCTTAATTCGGGAATTTTCTTGAAATATTAACTTCAACTCCTGGAACATCTCATATGCTCCATGACGTTCAAAACATCATTGAAGTCCTGATTCTAAGCCGTAAAGCATGGCACACTGAACTATCGAGTAGTCATCAGCTTTGCTTTGCCAGACGTTCATAACATCTGGTGTTGCTCTTGCAGCGGGCTTTGCACCTAGCAGTGCTTCCAGGACGTAATTCTTCTGTGCAACAATGAGAATAATCCTCAAGTTATGGACCCAGTCCGTGTAGTTGCTACCATCATCTTTCAACTTTGCTTTCTCCAGGAATGCATTAAAATTCAAAGGAACAGTAGCACGGACCATTTATCTACAACAACATAGACATGCAAAATACTATCAGGTACTAAGTTAATGATAAATTAAAGTTCAATTAATCACATTACTTAAGAACTCCCACTTAGATAGGCATCCCTCTAGTCATCTAAATGATCATGTGATCCATATCAACTAAACCACGTCCGATCATCATGTGAGATGGAGAAGTTTTCGATGGTGAACATCACTATGTTGATCATATCTACTATATGATTCAAGCTCGACCTTTCGGTCTCAGTGTTCCGAGGCCATATCTACATATGCTAGGCTCGTCAAGTTTAACCTGAGTATTCTGCTTGTGCAAAACTGGCTTGCACCCGTTGTATGTGAACATAGAGCTTGTCACACCCGATCATCACGTGGTGTCTCGGCACGACGAACTGTAGCACCGGTGCATACTCAGGGAGGACACTTATACCTTGAAATTTAGTGAGAGATCATCTTATAATGCTATCGCCGTACTAAGAAAAATAAGATGCATAAAGGATAAACATCACATGCAATCAATATAAGTGATATGATATGGCCATCATCATCTTGTGCCTTTGATCTCCATCTCCAAAGCACCGTCATGATCACCATTGTCACCGGCTTGACACCTTGATCTCCATCGTAGCATCGTTGTCGTCTCGCCAACTATTGCTTCTACGACTATCGCTACCGCTTAGTGATAAAGTAAAGCAATTACATGGCGATTGTATTTCATACAATAAAGCGACAACCATATGGCTCCTGCTAGTTGTCGATAACTGTTACAAAACATGATCATCTCATACAACAATTTATATAATCACGTCTTGACCATATCACATCACAACATGCCCTGCAAAAACAAGTTAGACGTCCTCTACTTTGTTGTTGCAAGTTTTACGTGGCTGCTACGGGCTTCTAGCAAGAACTGTTCTTACCTACGCATCAATACCACAACGATTTTTCGTCAAGTGTGTTGTTTTACCCTTCAACAAGGATCGGCCATAGTCAAACTCGATTCAACTAAAGCTAGAGAAACAGACACCCACTAGCCACCTGTGTGCGAAGCATGTCGGTAGAACCAGTCTCATGAACGCGATCATTTAATGTCGGTCTGGGCCGCTTCATCCAACATTACCACCGAATCAAAGTATGACATGCTGGTAATTAGTATGACTATTATCGCCCACAACTCTTTGTGTTCTACTCGTGCATATACCATCTACGCATAGACATGGCTCTGATACCACTGTTGGGGAACACAGTATTTCAAACAAAATTCTACGATCACATAAGATCTATCTAGGAGATGCATAGCAACAAGAGGGGAGAGTGTGTCTACGTACCCTCGTAGATTGAAAGTGAAAGCGTTTAGTAACACGGTTGATGTAGTCAAATGTCTTTGCGATCCAACCGATCAAGTACCGAACACACGGCACCTCCGCGATTTGCACACGTTCAACGCGGTGACATCCCTCGGTAGAACCAGTCTCATGAAGCGTTATGACAAAGAGGTTGATGTAGTCATACATATTCACGAGCCGTCCGATCCAAGTACCGATAGTACGACACCTCTGTGATCTGCACATGTTCGGCTCAGTGACGTCCCACGAACTCTCGATCCAGCTGAGTGTCGAGGGTGAGTTCCGTCAGCACGACGGCGTGGTGACGGTGATGATGAAGTTACCGACACAGCGCTTCGCCTAACCACTACGACAATATGACCGAGGTGGAAAACTGTGGAGGGGGCACCGCACACGGCTAAGAGATTGTCTGGTGTGCCTTTGGGTGCCCCCCTCCCCACGTATATAAAGGAGGGGAGGAGGAGGCCGACCAAGGAGGAGGCACGCCATGGGGGGTCCTACTAG
>NC_041380.1:321717839-321731300 GCF_002162155.2 Triticum dicoccoides | reverse complement strand
GGAAGGAGGAGGAGGAGAGAAGGAAGGAGGGGGTGAGGGAGTCCTGGATTAGGGGGTCCTCGGACAGCCGGACTATATCCTTTGGTTGGACTGTTTGACTATGAAGATACAAGATTGAAGACTTCGTCCCGTGTCCGGGTGGGACTCTCCTTTGTGTGGAAGGCAAGCTTGGCAATTTGGATATGTAGATCTCCTCCCTTGTAACCGACTCTGTGTAACCCTAGCCCCCTCCGGTGTCTATATAAACCGGAGGGTTTAGTCCGTAGGACAACAACAATCATAATCATAGGCTAGCTTCTAGGGTTTAGCCTCTACGATCTCGTGGTAGATCAACTCTTGTAATTCTCATATCATCAAGATCAATCAAGCAGGAAGTAGGGTATTACCTCCATCGAGAGGGCCCGAACCTTGGTAAACATTGTGTCCCCCGCCTCATGTTACCATCCGCCTTAGACGCACAGTTCGGGACCCCCTACCCGAGATCCGCCGGTTTTGACACCGACAGGGGGCGCCACCCCCTCCCCTTGTCCAATTCGGATTGGGGAAAGGGGTGCACGCCACCTCCTGGCCAGCCCTCTCTCTTCTCCACTAAGGCCCATGAGGCCCAATAGATTTCTCGGGGGGTTCCGGTAACCACCGGTACTCCGAAACGACCGGAACCATTCCGGTGTCCGAATGTAACCTTCCAATATATGAATCTTTATGTCTTGACCATTTCGAGACTCCTCGTCATGTCCGCGATCTCATCCAGGACTCCGAATAACCTTCGGTGATCAAATCACATAAACTCATAATACAAATCATCATCAAATGTTAAGCGTGCGGACCCTATGGGTTCGAGAACTATGTAGACATGACCGAGACACATCTCTGGTCAATAACCAATAGTGGAACCCGGATGCTCATATTGGCTCCTACATATTCTACGAAGATCTTTAACGGTCAAACCGCACAACAACATACATTGTTCCCTTTGTCATCGGTATGTTACTTACCCGAGATTCGATCGTCGGTGTCATCTTACCTAGTTCAATCTCGTCACCGACAAGTCTCTTTACTCGTTTCGTAATGCATCACCCCATGACCGACTCATTAGTCACATTGCTTGCAAGGCTTGTAGTGATGTGCATTGCCGAGAGGGCCCAAAGATACCTCTCTGATACACGGAGTGACAAATCCTAATCTTGATCTATGCCAACTCAACAAACACCATTAGAGACACCTGTAGAGCATCTTTATAATCACCCAGTTATGTTGTCACGTTTGAGAGCACACAAGGTGTTCCTCTGGTATTTAGGAGTTGCATAATCTCATAGTCATAGGAGCATGTATAAGTCATGAATAAAGCAATAGCAGAAAAACTAAACGATCAGAACTGAAAGCCGCCTTAGAAGTATCTAAAAAACTGAAGACACATTTCGACACGCAGAGAGCCGGCTCGGAGACCAAAAAAGCAGCTCTTTCGGAAAGAGCTGAAGATGTTGAAGATGCCCTTAAACCAGTGACCGAAGAGTTATCCGGTTTAAGACGACATGTAAATAAAATGACAGCCGCCATCTTTGCTAATTATCCTTGCATTGCAATTTTTCCTCAGTAAATTACTTTAAGCTACCCGGTGACTTATCATATGTTGTGCATGCAGGCCCCAGAAGCTCTAACCTTGGCCAAGACATGTTGGCGAAGTTGAAGGTGGTTTACACTCTGGTGGAACATCTGTACATAGGCACGCAACGATCCTTAGGAGTTATCTCACATGACAAACTGCCGCCTTCACTCATCAAGGATGTTTTGGACAAGTTAGCTGTCATGCCCAAGAGGATTGAAGAAATCAAATGATCCGTAGCTCAAGCCGGCGCCATCATTGCTTTGAGTCGGGCCAAAGCATGGCAGGAGGATCTAGACCCGGAGGAGCTGGCAACTGGCTATCCAAGCTTGAAAGAGGACGGGTCTCCCTTCGATGCTAGCGACTTTACCAAATGTGTAAAGGAGATGCGCCCTTTGGCAACCAAGCTAGCCGAAGAGAATGATTTGTCTAAATACCAGTCGGCTTATACCAAGGATAAGCAAGAGTAAAAGCATCGGCTTATGAGATTGTAGAGCTCATTCCTCTAATACGTAAGCACACCTTTGCTCCTGATGTTGATCTGTCGATCTTATAGACGATGAAGCTGAATTCAAAGCTTTAACCGGCATCGACTGGACATCATCTAACTTCCCGACAATGGAGAGAGGAGAAGAAGAACCGGCGCAGGATGACCCGGAAGCTTCAAATTGCCAAGACCAGGACAACTCATCCACAGGGAAGCTCTCAAACTGCAGCACTACGTCTCCTTTTGAAAAACTCTTAATAATTTGGGCTTGGAAAGCCATGTAATAGGCTAGTGAGAACAATGATCTGTCATGCCATCGTGCATGTTTACTTGCTGAATATTTTAAACCGCTGATCTGATGTTGAAGATCCACTGTTTGCATTTATAATATTATCAATCATGTGGGTCATATTATCATATTCCTTGCACACAAGTAAATAACATGTGCCCTGGCAGCTTTAAACCATGACGGGTCACAAATATCTTTGAACAACCCTGAAAATGAACTTTTAGTATAAAAAACTAGTTAAGCCGGAAACATGCCAGCAACTTAGAATCGAAACTTAGGGTGGCTTACTGTAGGATCGAAAGTATGTCTAGAGGGGGGGTGATTAGACTACTTGACCAAATAAAAACTTAACATTTTCCCAATTTTAGTTCTTGGCAGATTTTAGCTATTTTAGGACAAGTCAAGCAATCATCACACAATTCAAGCAAGCATGCAAAGAGTATATTGGCAGCAGAAAGTAAAGCATGCAACTTGCAAGAATGTAAAGGGAAGGGTTTGGAGATTCCAAACGCAATTGGAGACACGGTTGTTTTTCCCGTGGTTCGGATAGGTGGTGCTATCCTACATCCACGTTGATGGAGAATTCAACCCATGAAGGGTAACGGTTGCGCGAGTCCACACAGGGCTCCACCCAAGGGTAACGGTTGCGCGAGTCCACACAGGGCTCCACCCACGAAGGGTCCACGAAGAAGCCACCACCCACAAAGGGTCCACGAAGAAGCAACCTTGTCTATCCCACCATGGCCATCACCCACACAGGACTTGCCTCACTAGCGGTAGATCTTCACGAAGTAGGCGATCTCCTTGCCCTTACAAACTCTTTGGTTCAACTCCACAAACTTGTCGGAGGCTCCCAAGTGACACCTGGCCAATCTAGGAGACACCACTCTCCAAGAAGTAACACATGGTGTGTAGGTAATAAACTCCTTGCTCTTGTGCTTCAAATGATAGTCTCCCCAACACTCAACTCTCTCTCATAGGAATTGGATTTAGTGGAAAGAAGATTTGAGTGGAAAGCAACTTGGGAAGGCTTAGAGATCAAGATTCATATGGTAGGAATGGAATATCTTGGTCTCAACACATGAGTAGGTGGTTCTCTCTCAGAACATATGAGTTGGAATGGTGTGTGTGTTCTGATGGATCTCTCCACGAATGAAGAGGAGGTGGAGGGGTATATATAGCCTCCACACAAAATCCAACCATTACACAGTTTTCCAATCTCGGTGGGACCGAATCAATAAACTCGGTCGGACCGAAAATGTAAACCTAGTGACCGTTAGAGATTTTCGGTGGGACTGACATGCAACTCGGTAGGACCGATATGGTTAGGGTTTGGGCATAACGTAATCTCGGTGAGACCGATTACACAAACTCGGTGAGACCGAATTTGGTAATTAGCTAACCAGAGAGTTGGTCAGGCAAACTCGGTGGGACCGATTTGCTCTTTCGGTGATACTGAGTGGAACTCAGTGAGACCGAAAAGTTACAAAGGGGAAACACTGAGTTTACATTGCAATCTCGGTGGGACCGATTCGCTCTTTCGGTGAGACCGAAAAGTTACGAAAGGGAAACAGAGAGTTTGCAACCCCATCTCGGTGAGACCGAGATCCCTATCAGTAGGACCGAATTGCTAGGGTTTGGTAGTGGCTTATGACAAATGAAAACTCGGTGGTGCCGGATAGGAAGAATCGGTAGGACCGAGTTTGGCTTAGGGTTTAGGTCATATGTGGATATGGGAAAGTAGTTGAGGGTTTTGGAGCATATCACTAAGCACATGAAGCAAGAGGCTCATTAAGCAACACCTCATCCCTCCTTGATAGTATTGGCTTTTCCTATGGACTCAATGTGATCTTGGATCACTAAAATATAAAATGAAGAGTCTTGAGCTTTTGAGCTTGAGCCAATCCTTTGTCCTTAGCATTTTGAGGGTTCCACTTTCACATCCATGCCATGCCAATCATTGAGCTTTCCTGAAATAATCATCTTGGAATAACATTAGCTCAATGAGCTATATGTTGTTATGAATTACCAAAACCACCTAGGGATAGTTGCACTTTCAATCTCCCCCTTTTTGGTAATTGATGACAACATATAGATCAAAGCTTCGACAAATGATAATAAGCATGAAATATATCGTCGCTTTGAGAAGTATGTGATAAGTAAGAGCTCCCCCTAAATTTGTGCATATTTAAAATTTGCTTTGGACTGCAAATGCACAAGGAGTTAGAGTCATGGGTTACTCTTCCATGTCACATACATCTTGGTGGAGCGCTTAAAATGATAAGAATGAAATACATGCACTCATCACCAAGAATAGTGAATGATCACATAAGATAGATAAGATAATAGCATTAAGCAAGCATTAAGTTTAGCTTATGATCAAACACATGATCATCAATATCTCACAAGCATAGTATCTCAAGCACTCAAAAGCAAACAAGTTTGAAAAAAAAACACCAAATAAAGCAAGAGAGAAAAGCAACACTCTCTCTCTTGAAGCCTATGATCTATACATCTTCTCCCCCTTTGGCAACAAGTTACCAAAAAGTTCCTAGAAAATGCATAGCACTAGATCGACGCTCAGGCTTGATCTTCTGGTGGTGGTGGAGTCCGGATCACTCCAAGGACAAAGGCTTCGGTAGATGCTGAAGTAGACGCTGGAGTTGGAGCTGAGGTAGATGCTGGAGCTGGTGGAACTGAGGCTGTGGCTGGTGCTGAAGTGGTGGCTCTGATGTCAGCAACTGGCATGGCAGATGACCTCGGGCCTCGTGGCACTCTGGCAAAGGCATGAGTGGTAGTCCTGCCTCTCCTCTCCTGCATGTCCTCCTGGAGCTGCTCCACTGCAGACTGAACTTCCGTTACTTTGACATCCAAGTCATAGAACTTCTGTTCCATGATTCTCTCTAGGCTCTGCTGATTCTGAGTGAGGGTGGCTAGACTTTGCTCAATCCTCAGCGTGGATGCAATCAAGTAACCAAGCTGCTCTTGTTAGTCTTCAAGAAGTACTCAGATGCCTCCTCTTGAGTTGGCATCTTGGCAGCTTTCTCCTTCCTTGCCTTCTCCTTCTTTGCAAATGCTTGGGCAGATGACGGTTCATTTTCAGTCATGACAACTTCATTGTCCTGAAAATCTGGACAGATGGGCAGGTGTTCCTTGTCCAATAAATATATGCCCGTGCCCATCTTGGAGTTGATGATCTCCTGGATCTGAGGGGCATATCCGCAACTCCTCTTCTGGTCTGCTGCAGTCCTCTTGATTGTTTCCACTATGAGGCTCATCACCTTGAACTTCTGAGGTACATCAAATACATGAAGCAGGTTGATAGCCTGGCCTCTGATCATCTTGTGATCTCCAGACTTGGGCAATAAGGTGTGCCTTAGTATCCAATTGATCGTAGGCAGACCTAACAGAAGATAATGCACTCAGCCAAACTTGAAAGTATCAAGTGCTTCATTTGGGATCTCCTTGTACATATTGGACATTGAGTTGTGGTCCATCTTCTTCTTGGCATATATGTCCATGTCATCATCATGCTCCTCTGGGGCATTAATCAACTTTGCCCATTCCTCAACAGTGGATTGGTACCTTGTACCCTCAGACATCCATGTGATCCTCCCATCTGGATAAAAGTGTGCCGTGGAGTAGAATTGCATGATCAGTTCCTCGTTCCACTTTGTGAGCTTCTGCCCAACAAAGTCAGCAATTCCACAAGCATTAAAGCTGTCATATACTCCTGGGTAGTGTTCCTCCTTCTCCCTCATGTAGGTCCAGTCGACCCATCTCATGTCACAGACAATTGGCTTCTTATCTAGCAAAACAGTCTCATAGAAATCCTGCTGCTCCTTGGTGTGAAACCTGTAGTCAACTGTTGTCCTTCTCCTTGAAGCATATGGGTCTGCTTCTCTCCACTTCCTCAGCCCTGAATCTCTCCTGAGCTTCATATCCTCAGCCACAGGATGAGCATCGTTGTGGTCTGGGATTTTGGGCTTTAGCTTTCTCAGGACATTCTCTTCCTCTTCTTCAGCAACAGTCTCATGCACTGGGGCCTTGTTCTTCTCAGCTGCAGGAATGCTCCTTGTATTCCTCTTTGGTGCAGACTTGGGCTTGGAGGCAGCTTTGGGCTTAGATGCAGTAGCCCCTGATCTTATGGCATCTCCCATTAGCTTGGGTGCCTTGGGTGCTGGTGCAGCTACCTCTTCTTCTTCCTCCTCTTCCATGATGGAAGCTTTGCCAAGCACTCTAGCCACAGTCTTCTTCACCCTTTCCTTTCTTTTCTTGCCCTCAGCTGCAACTGGTTCTATGGGCTTCTCAGTTGACATTCTGGCCTTTGACATTGGCTGCCTGCCTGCTGGCCTTTTGATCATCAGCCCTGGCTTTGTGCCTTGAGCTGGCTCAACTCTCTTGGAAGTGGCCTCTTCCTCTGCCACATAGTCCTCATCTTCGGAATCTGAAGTCCTCTTCTTCCTTTGTCTCGTGGCAGCCTTTGGCAAATTGCTAGGAGTGCTCCTGCTGCCTTCATCAGAAGAGCTGGAGGGACTAGTGCCCTCACTCATGTGCACCTGCTGCTCTGACATATTTTGGCTATCACTTTGATCAGACATGCTGCAAACTGACTGCTGACCCTGTGAATAGTTTATAGAAGAGATAGAGTGGATGAGCATCACAAAATGCAGAGATTTTTGCAAAAGAATGATCCAAAAACTTAGTTTTAGTTTCCCACTGAAATCATCTCGGATCTACCAATTTTCAAACTCGGTGATACCGAAACATTTTTGGAACCTAAACTAGTGAACTCGGTTGGACCGAGTCACAGTTCGGTGGCACCGAGACTGCTAGGGTTTCACTGAGTTCCAAAATCGGTCACACCGATAAGTAATTCTCGGTCAGACCGAGTCTCACTTGTGCAATGGCATAAGCCAAATCATTGGGACCGAGTTTTTCAACTCGGTGGGTCCGAGAAGGTTTCGGCGGAAACCTAACCCTAAAATTTTCGAATCAAAGCTAATCTACGGGCGCATTGACTGGATATGAGTGTTTCAATCGTGGCAAGAATCATGAAGAACACAATGTGCTAGGAATCAGATTGGAGAATAGCACAAAGATCAAGTCCATACCCTAGTTCGGCGGGGACTTGCTACGGCGGCAATGGCGGGGGCAGAATTCTCGTTGACAGCAACGGAGACCAGCTACTGGAGGCGGCTGGCGGCGAGAAGACGATCTGAAGACCACGAAGGCAGAGCAGGCTATCGCGCGGGCGAAGAGGTTCGGAGAAATTTCCAAAATTTTGCCCGTGACTATATATAGCCCGACCCTGTCGGTGTGACCGAGTGGAACAACTCGGTGGCACCGAGATTCATAACTGCGTGCAGTTACTGAAACTCGGTGTGACCGAAATGTTGAAATCGGTTGCACCGAGATCGAAAACCTAGATCAACTTAATGATCTCGGTAGGACCGAAAGTAGGGTATTGGTCAGACCGAGAATCATAAAGAGGTTTTGGAAGTTTAAGTCTATGACGAATCGGGGACTCCGAGCGCTCCTCACACAGAGTGGTTCGAATCTGACTTGATCAAATTTTGTGATGCAGCATGAATAGAGTTTGAGATGAGAAAAGCATAGATAGCTAGAGGAGGTTCTTAGGCATTCTTGTCCATCCACTTGGCAGAAGAAGATAAAACCAAACAATCAAAACAACAAGTGGATGTCCTCGAATGAGTAAAATATGCAACCAGCATGCTCACACAATAAGATGGCAAATGAAATATGTGACAAGGCATGCACAACCAATTCTAGCATCTATCAAGCAATTTGCGATGACTAGGTCATCTATATATGAGTATATTGACTTAGGAGTCAAGTGAGAACACTTGATCATAGGTCATACTCATCGTTTAAGCTCAAGTGGGGTTACCACTTTTACATAAAGCATTGTTTTGTTCACATCTTTAGAGTTGCTTTAGCTCAAGTCTTAGAGTAAAGCTCCCCCTAGATGTGATATCCCCCCTAAGAGGGATGAACTAACCTTGGGTTTTGTCGATGATGACTTCATGTAGATATTGAAGATGTGGATGCTCAATGTTGATGTAGATCTCTTGGAGCTATCCATTTGAGTGAATTGCACTTTCAATACCTACATGGGTTAGTCCCACAAGGAACAAACAAGGATATCCATAGACATAGAGTGATGCACACACAAGATGATGTCCATGAAAACTTTTAGATTACCTTGTCCCTTGTCTTACCAACAAGAGGGTTTGTGACTCCTTGAACTAGTGCAAGATGTGGAAGTTGATTGCACTTGTTCTTGCCAAAATGATAAGAGTGAAGTATGTTGGCGGAGTCACCCTCGAGAACTCTCTAGTTCTTCTTCTTTTGGATCCACACCATCTTGATGGGAATCCTTGGAGTTGTAGTCGTACTTGATGAAGTGGAACTTGAAGTAGTCTTGGGAATCCACTTGACTAAGGTCTTTGGAGCTTCTTCAAATGCATCAATTTCCTCTTGAAGCTTGTCCTTGCCTTTTTGCTTGTAGTCTTGTGGTGGAAGATCATCTTGAGCTTGTGTCCCCTTGAAAGAAGTATCATACTTCTCTTGTTGAGGAATAAACTTTGTCTTGGGGTATTGATCTTCTTCCCACTCAACTCCATTGGCAGTGAACTTTCGTTCAAAACCAACACCTTGATTCTTCCGGTGCATTCCTTGCTTGCGCACAATTTCCTTGAATTGCTTACTCCCGGCAAGGCTTTTGTACACTCCTTTCTCTATAATTCCCTTTAATAAACTGTTTTCTTGCTCAAGTGTAACTTGGCTAAGAGAATCATTAGTGAAATCAAGAGAACTACTAGAAGCAACAATATTGGATTTAGCATGATCATTATTACTACTAGAGGAAGAATCTTTCTTATTCTTGTTACTAGACTTGACTTGAGGCATGTAAGTAGATAAGAGTAAACGCTTGGCAATGTAAGAAGAACTTTTCTTATGGAGATCATCATTGATTGCTTTTAAGAACTCATGCTCTTGCTCAAGATTGAGCTTCTCAAAGCGTAATTTCTCATGAGCTCTTAAAAGTTCTCGATGATCTTCGAAGATGGTTTCATGAGCTAACTTAAGAGTGTTTAGTTCTTTAGTTAGGGCCTCAATCTTCTCCTTATCATTGTCATTCGTTTTATCTTGATTAGCATGTTTAATTGACATTTCATCATAGTATTCATCACTAGAGTTGTCAATAAGCAAATCATCACCTAACAAGTCATCTTCATCACTATTGAAATCAACATACTCGGGGTGTGTTACCTTACGACCTTTGGCCATGAAGCATCTTCCAATTCCTTCATTTGGTGAGTCAAATATGTCGTAGGAGTTGGTTGACACAAGTGCTAGACCGGCAACACCTTCATCTTGAGTATCTTCGGAGTCGGAGTGATAACTTCTTTCGGAGTGGCTGTCGGAGTCGGAGCCAGATACCCATTCACCAACATGAGCTTGATGTCTTTGTCTTGTATAGCTCCTTGATGATTTTTCCTTCCTTTCCGAATCCTTGCTTCTCCGTGAGTATCTTCGTTCATAACGATCATCTCTACTCCTTCTCTCTCTTGGTGGTGATCCTTTGCTTCTTCTTTTTGGAGAATCTTCTCTTCTCTTGTAGGGAGACGTACACTCATTGGAATAGTGTCCGGGTCTTCCACAATTGTAGAAGTTTCACTCTCGACTAGAAGATCTTTTGTCATTGTAGGACCTTGACTTGAAGCTTCTATCTTTGCTTCTACTCTTGTAGAACTTGTTGAAGTTCTTCACGATTAAGCTCAATTCTTCATTGAAGTCTTGTTTCTCACTTGATGATGTAGGGGCTTCACATGAGGCTTTATAGGCACCACTTGATTTGTTGTGAAGTTCCTCTTTATCCTTAAGTGACATCTCATGAGCAACAATTCTTCCAATCACCTCCGTTGGCTTGAGATCTTTGTAATTGGGCATCATTTGGATCAATGTGCACACGATATCATATTTTCCATTCAAGGCTCATAGAATCTTCTTGATGATGAATCTATCGGTCATCTCTTCACTTCCTAAGCCGGCAATCTCATTTGTGATGAGAGCAAGCCTAGAGTACAGTTCAGCGACACCTTCACCATCCTTCATCTTGAACTTGTCAAGTTGGCTTTGAAGCACATCCAACTTGGATTCCTTGACGGAGTCGGTACCTTCGTGCATATCAATCAAAGTGTCCCAAATTTCCTTTGCATTCTCAAGACGGCTGATTTTGTTGAATTCTTCGGGGCACGATCCATTGAAGAGAATATCACAAGCTTGAGCATTGTATTGCAACATCTTCAACTCATCCGCGGTAGGTTCACGGTTTGGTTCTCTCCCATCAAAGAAGTCACCTTGCAAACCAACACACACAATAGCCCAAACAGCGGGGTTATGTCCAAGAATATGCATTTTCATTTTATGCTTCCAACTAGCAAAATTAGTACCATCAAAGTAAGGACCTCTACGGTGATAATTTCCCTCGCTAGACGCCATACTCTCCTAGGTTGTGAAACCAAGGCTATGACCACCAAAAGCTATGGAGATCAAAGCAAATGGAGACCAAAGCTCTGATACCACTTGTAGGATCGAAAGTATGTCTAGAGGGGGGGTGATTAGACTACTTGACCAAATAAAAACTTAACCTTTTCCCAATTTTAGTTCTTGGCAGATTTTAGCTATTTTAGGACAAGTCAAGCAATCATCACACAATTCAAGCAAGCATGCAAAGAGTATATTGGCAGCGGAAAGTAAAGCATGCAACTTGCAAGAATGTAAAGGGAAGGGTTTGGAGATTTCAAACGCAATTGGAGACACGGTTGTTTTTCCCGTGGTTCGGATAGGTGGTGCTATCCTACATCCACGTTGATGGAGACTTCAACCCACGAAGGGTAACGGTTGCGCGAGTCCACACAGGGCTCCACCCAAGGGTAACGGTTGCGCGAGTCCACACAGGGCTCCACCCACGAAGGGTCCACGAAGAAGCCACCACCCACAAAGGGTCCACGAAGAAGCAACCTTGTCTATCCCACCATGGCCATCGCCCACACAGGACTTGCCTCACTAGCGGTAGATCTTCACGAAGTAGGCGATCTCCTTGCCCTTACACACTCCTTGGTTCAACTCCACAAACTTGTCGGAGGCTCCCAAGTGACACCTAGCCAATCTAGGAGACACCACTCTCCAAGAAGTAACACATGGTGTGTAGGTAATAAACTCCTTGCTCTTGTGCTTCAAATGATAGTCTCCCCAACACTCAACTCTCTCTCATAGGAATTGGATTTAGTGGAAAGAAGATTTGAGTGGAAAGCAACTTGGGAAGGCTTAGAGATCAAGATTCATATGGTAGGAATGGAATATCTTGGTCTCAACACATGAGTGGGTGGTTCTCTCTCAGAACATATGAGTTGGAATGGTGTGTGTGTTCTGATGGCTCTCTCCACGAATGAAGAGGAGGTGGAGGGGTATATATAGCCTCCACACAAAATCCAACCGTTACACAGTTTTCCAATCTCGGTGGGACCGAATCAATAAACTCGGTCGGACCGAAAATGTAAACCTAGTGACCGTTAGAGATTTTCGGTGGGACTGACATGCAACTCGGTAGGACCGATATGGTTAGGGTTTGGGCATAACGTAATCTCGGTGAGACCGATTACACAAACTCGGTGAGACCGAATTCGGTAATTAGCTAACCAGAGAGTTGGTCAGGCAAACTCGGTGGGACCGATTTGCTCTTTTGGTGAGACCGAGTGGAACTCGGTGAGACCGAAAAGTTACAAAGGGGAAACACTGAGTTTACATTGCAATCTCGGTGGGACCGATTCGCTCTTTCGGTGAGACCGAAAAGTTACGAAAGGGAAACATAGAGTTTGCAACCCCATCTCGGTGAGACCGAGATCCCTATCGGTAGGACCGAATTGCTAGGGTTTGGCAGTGGCTTATGACAAATGAAAACTCGGTGGCGCCGGATAGGAAGAATCGGTAGGATCGAGTTTGGCTTAGGGTTTAGGTCATATGTGGATATGGGAAAGTAGTTGAGGGTTTTGGAGCATATCACTAAGCACATGAAGCAAGAGGCTCATTAAGCAACACCTCATCCCTCCTTGATAGTATTGGCTTTTCCTATGGACTCAATGTGATCTTGGATCACTAAAATATAAAATGAAGAGTCTTGAGCTTTTGAGCTTGAGCCAATCCTTTATCCTTAGCATTTTGAGGGTTCCACTTTCACATCCATGCCATGCCAATCATTGAGCTTTCCTGAAATAATCATCTTGGAATAGCATTAGCTCAATGAGCTATATGTTGTTATGAATTACCAAAACCACCTAGGGATAGTTGCACTTTCACTTACCAAAAAAACCTTAATATTTATGGCAGTATGTACAAACATACCTGTAGATCATAATACCTTCTTTTGATAAAAGTCGTAGATATGATATATCATGATGGTTGTTGCGCAAGGCAATTTTTCCTGGTGGCTTATAATCCGCTGTCAGGGCGGGTTATTAACCAAATATGATCAATTATGAGTCATATAGTTAAGGGTACATGGCCTGAATTGTAAAACCATATGTTGAATATGGAAGAAAAAATATGAATCCAAAATTTACAGAAAAAATAGAAATCTAGAAACACAACTCTTTCAAAGGCCAAGACACAGCTTTTGGTGTTTACACCTGGCATGTAAGCCAATCGAGAGGGTAAGCATGGCTATGCTCATTGAGAAGGAAGCTCCCAAATGATTAATAAGACGACATGTATGCCATATCAAGAGGGTAGGCTATGATCAATGAGCCATAAGCCCCTAAGTGACCATAGGAGACGACATGTAAGCCGGATCAAGAGGGTAGGCAACGCTCAATGAGCAAGAGGCCCCCAAGTGACCATAGGAGACGACATGTAAGCCTGATCAAGAGGGTAGGCAACGCTCAATGAGCAAGAAGCCCCCAAGTGACCATAGTAGACGACATGTAAGCCGGATCAAGAGGGTAGGCAACGCTCAATGAGCAAGAAGCCCCCTAGTGACCCTAGGAGGTGGCATGT
>NC_041380.1:321657135-321717555 GCF_002162155.2 Triticum dicoccoides | reverse complement strand
GGCGGCATGTAAACCGGACCAAGAGGGTAGGCGACGCTCAATGAGCAGGAAGCCCCCAAGTGGCCTTATGAAGCGGCATGTAAGCCAGACCAAGAGGGTAGGCGACGCTCAATGAGTAGGAAGCCCCCAAGTGGCCTTATGAAGCGGCATGTAAGCCGGACCAAGAGGGTAGGCGACGCTCAATGAGCAGGAAGCCCCCAAGTGGCCTTATGAACAAATAATAAAGGCTCAAATACTTAGAAATGAAATGACAGAGGCCCTGAGTTACTAGGGATGCTGACTGTCGGTGTTAAAACTGGCGGATCTCGGGTAGGGGGTCCCGAACTTTGCGTCTAGGCCGGATGGTAACAGGAGGCAAGGGACACGAAGTTTTACCCAGGTTCGGGCCCTCTTGATGGGGGTAAAACCCTACGTCCTGCTTGATTAATATTGATGATATGGGTAGTACAAGAGTAGATCTACCACGAGATCGGAGAGGCTAAACCCAAGAAGCTAGCCTATGGTATGATTGTTGTTCTGTATGTTGTCCTACGGACTAAAACCCTCCGGTTTATATAGACACCGAAGAGGGTTAGGGTTACACCAAGTCGGTTACAATGGTAGGAGATCTATATATCCGTATCGCCAAGCTTGCCTTCCACGCCAAGGAAAGTCCCTTCCGGACACGGGACGAAGTCTTCAATCTTGTATCTTCATAATCCAGGAGTCCGGCTGAAGGTATAGTCCGGCCATCCGGACACCCCCTAATCCAGGACTCCCTCAGTAGCCTCCCAACCAGGCTTCAGTGACGATGAGTCCGGCGCGCAGATTGTCTTCGGCATTTCAAGGCGGGTTCTCCTTCAAATTCCGTGTACCTGTCGAATAAAGTCCGGTTTCTTGTACATGTTGTGCTCGTCGGCTTCTACGCCCAATAATGGCCGTCTCCCACGTTGTCAAACGAATATGAAAAGTGTGAGTGTTTTTACATCCACACCCCTAGCCGCGTAAATGAGCCGCCCATTTAAGGGGACGAGGATTTAGATCCAAACCACACCTTCTCCCCTTCGCGAGTGTTCATCAGAGCGCATCCGACAAAGGTCCATACCACCATGGACAGCCGTCACAACTCCTCCTTTCGCCCCTCTAGCCCTCAACCTGGATATTGGGAGAGATGTTCCATCCCGCATAGTGAGCTAGTGACGCTCCAGACCAAGGGATTTCTCCCCCCGGCCTATATGGTCCCGGTTCGAGCTGGTCTTGCCATCTATAATGGCGGAGAGCAAGCGGAGAGTGCCCCTAATCCCTCCAAAGGAGAGCGGGTATGCCTCGTCCCTTTCCAATCCATCCATTTCTTCGGGGGCTCCTGGAGTTCTATGGCCTCCAGCTACACAATCTTACGCCTGCCTCCGTATTGCATACTGCGGGCTTCGTAGCCCTCTGCGAGCTGTTCTTGGGTGTTGAGGCTCATTTCAGGCTGTGGAAAGAGCTATTCTGCCTTGTGCCCCGCTCTCAGAAGGGGTCGATATATCAAGTGGGCGGAGCCGAAGTGTGGCGCATCGCCGGGACCGGATATCTACCCGAAACCCCAAAGAAGGCGTCCGAGGACTGGCCTTCGGAATGGTTTTACATAGAGGACGTCCCGCTGCCGGATCCTGTCCGGATCGGCCTCCCTGAGTTCGACAGTGCTCCACTAAAGAAGCGCCTAAGTTGGCATCCACGGAGCCCTTAGAGGGAATGTGACAAGGACGTCCGTTACCTGATGAGCCGGATAAGATTGTTAGCTCATTTCGGACTGACCATGATCGGGGTCATGGTCGCATGCATCATGCGAGGGGTGCAGCCGCTATAGTACAGAGGCCACCCCATGTGGTATTTCAACGGGGAGGACGACGCCACCCGCTACGGCCGTAATGGACCGGATTCGGCTCCGGCCCTAACAAAGACCTTGTCCGCTTTGTACAAGGGAGAAGAGGAGGAATTTCTCTGCGTCAACCCGCAGGGTGGATTTTCTATGTACAATCCCCCAAGCTGGGTAAGTGGTTTACTTGCCCATCCGTTTTATATTCCCATTGTTAAATATTCAGTCTAACGACTTTAACGCAGGAACTGCACCAAGCTGTTAAAGAAATAAACAGCCCTCCTCCACAACTCGAGGACCCAGGACGGTCCCTCGACCCGGCCTCTCAAGAGGATCCGGACTTATCTGTGGAGCTGATTGATGGAGTGTTTCATCAATTGAGTAGGACAACGCCTTGGTGGCCATTAAGGCCGATTACCAAGGGATAATCCCGGCATCCCAGGTAACTAAGGTCGAAGTCCCAGTACCCCGAATAGGGGTCCGCCCTCTCGTGTTTTCAGTTTCTTGATTACAACCGAGCTTTGTAGGGGAGGTTTTTGAGATGGGAGGCCGAACCTGCGGCGAGAAGCCAACAAGGTGCCGCAGGGCCCCGTGGGCAGAAAAGAGGTGCATTCCGGATCGAGACATCAGCACAAAGGTATGGCGCGCCCCCTTATCCCAGGTGTTATACCTTCAAGGCATGTTAACATTCGTGCTCTCTTTAGGACAAAGAGACCTCGCCGGACTATATCCGAAGAGGCTGCCAATCGCGCCTCCACCAGCCAGGCTCCAAAGCCTGGTCCGGAGGCGGAGGCGAACACAAGGCGCGCACCAGACGCTCCTCCGACGGAGGACGTGGACAGGTTGTCTGCCACCAACTCTGAGGTGGAGAGTGCCATGAACCACAGGCGTCGCCGGACAATTCTTCGCGACGCTTGTTTCTCCCGAGAGGCATTAGATGCCTTCAAGTCGGGAGATGCGTACCTCCGTGCCGCTCAAAATGGTCTAGCCAGAGCCACGGAGCAATATGTAAAAGACATACGGGTAAGAAAATTTTGGTAATTATATATATACCAGTAGCCCCCGAGACTTGAAACAGTTAGAATAACTGATTTAAGGATCATATGTTATGCAGGTTCTTACAGAAAAGAATTCCCTACTGTCCCAGGAGCTGGAAGAGTGCAAAGCCCAACCTGAGGCCGCACTAGCCACGGCAGGGGAGCCCAAGGAGACCCCCTCTGGTAATATACACTTCGAAAGATAAGTATTTTGCGAAGCACGGCATGGGTGCGAATCTGACAAATGAAATTGCAGATGGCGCCGGATTGAATCCGGAAAGGCAACACCTCCTACGCCAGCTGAAGGCTGGTGAGAAGGTGCTGACAAAGGTGAGGCAGGAGAAGAACGATCTCCAAGATGCCAACACCAAGCTGGGCGTCGAGCTGAAAGATGTTCGTGCCCAGCTGTCAGACTCCGTTAAGGAGAATCAGCGGCTTCGGCACGGCATATTTAGTAAGTGCTTGAACGAACCTTTGGAGAGAAAAAAAGTTCGGCGGGGAAGTCGACTAACAGAGTAATGTCTGTAGGTGTGCTAACAGGTCGTCCTGCAGAGGAGATGCCCGGTTCTACGGGTGACCTTCTTCCCGAGCTCTCGCAACTGCTCGAGCGAGTTCGGAAGGCGATGCGAGGTGTCGCCCAGGCCCTGTGGCCATCCATCTCCGTGCCCGAAGGTCTTGGAGAGCTTGCGGAGAAGCTAAAGGGAGCACGGTGGCGCTTCCGATTGTGGAAGATATCGGCCTGCCGTCAAGGCGCTAGGGAGGCCTGGGCCATGGTGAAGACACGGTACACAAAGGCTGACCCCAACCACATGCCGAGGTCGGTCCTATGGGGCCCGATGGGAAGGAGATCCCTATAAGCTTAGTATACGGCCAAGTAGAATTGGCTGCAAAGTATTCCCAGCAGGACTGTAAATTAGATAGCCTGTTAGATGGTATTGAAGAGGAATACAATTAGTCAGAATGACTATGTAATTTAATTGACATTTATAATGCCTTCTAGCCGGATTGTAGATCGTTTGTCATGGCCGGCCTTTTCGCTTCAGCCTCGGGACCTGACGGTCCGGAGTGTGTCCAAATTCCCATGCGGTTATATAAGAACTGGGGAATGCATGGAGACCAGCCGTAGGGGTCATTGGTGCGTGAACAGACAAGTGCCCGACTAGTTATGTTATATTACATGGTTAGTAAGAAACATCTTCCAGGGAGAATAGTTCCGTTGGCGGTTCCTTTCCCTGGGAGGCATGCCCTAAAGTGCATGCCCATTCTGCGAAAAAGACGCAGGAAAAAGCATCTAGGGGCGCGTAAATAAATAATTAAAAAGATCATCTTTTAGGTCATCAACCGAATATTCCCTTAAGAACGCTAGCTTTCGGCTTCACCCAGTCTGAGGTACACATTCGGCTGATCCGACAGTAACAATCGCAGAGGTGCTCCCTTTACCGCCTAGCCAAATAATCGGGAACGTAGGGGTAGGCACAGGAGCCAGGCAACCCAGCTTGGCCAAAACTTAAGTCATATTGATGCATATAATGGTGAAATAAAAGGTACATGCGGAAGTGTCACACATGTGTTGGGCATGAAGCCCGTATAAATAAGCTTCTGGTAAAAGAAGCCCCCAGGTTTAATGAGTGTGAATAGCACGTCATTTGATGAGCCTTTAAAGGCTATAAGAGAAAGGAAGGGGAGAAGGAGAGAAATGTAAGACAGACAGTATATAAAAATGGACAGAGGAAGGAGACGAACACAGAGTCCGGCGCTAGGCATAGAATCTTCGGAGACGGGCTGCGTTCCATAGGTTCGGCTCGAGTCGGTTATCCGATGCATCTCGCAGGCGGTACGCTCCACCAGTCAGGACTTGGTCAATATGAAGGGACCTTCCCACTTGGGCTTGAGTTTGTCCTTTTTCTTGTCCGGCAGGCGTAGAACTAATTCACCAACGTTGTAATTTTTGGCCCGTACTTCTTTGCTTTGGTATCTTCGAGCCTGCTGTTGATAGAATGTGGAACGGGCTTTTGCCACATCACACTCCTCCTCCAATGTGTCCAAACTGTCCTTCTGATCGAGCTCGGCTTCTCTTTCTTCGTACATGCGCACTCGAGGTGAGTCATGAATTATGTCGCAAGGCAAAACTGCCTCTGCGCCGTACACCATAAAGAATGGTGTGTATCCGGTGGTGCGATTCGGCATGGTCCGCAGCCCCCAGAGTACGGAGTCGAGCTCCTCTACCCAGTGCGTGTTAGATTCCTTGAGGGACCGCACTAATCTGGGTTTGATGCCGCTCATGATAAGACCATTTGCACGTTCGAACTGGCCGTTAGTTTGTGGGTGATAGACGGAAGCATAGTCGAGCTTGATGCCCATGTTTTTGCACCAGAGTTTTACCTCATCGGCCGTAAAGTTCGTGCCGTTATTAGTGATGATGCTGTGGGGGATGCCGTAACGGTGTACAACCCCGGATATAAAGTCTATCACCGGTCCGGATTCGGCCGTCTTAACAGGCTTGGCTTCTATCCATTTGGTGAACTTATCCACGATGACCAGTAAGTATTTTTGCTTGTGGGTTCCGCCTTTAAGGGGTCCAACCATGTCAAGCCCCTAGACCGCGAAGGGCCAAGTGATGGGGATAGTTTGGAGGGCGGTGGGTGGCATATGGCTTTGTTTTGCAAAGAGCTGGCAACCGACGCATCACTGGACTAAGTCCTGGGCGTCTGCCCAGGCCGTCGGCCAATAAAAGCCTGTACGGAAGGCCTTGCTTACAAGGGACCGGGCTGCAGCGTGATGACCGTCGAGTCCGGCATGAATTTCAGCCAGGAGGTTCCGCCCTTCCACTTCGGAGATGCACCTTTGAAGGACTCCGGTAGTGCTTTTCTTATAAAGCTCTCCCTCGTGGACTTTGTAGGCTTTGGATTGCCGCACTATGCAGCGTGCCTCATTTTGGTCCTCGGGGAGTTCCTGCCTAGTAAGGTAGGCAAGGAATGGTTCTGTCCACAGGGCGATGACGGCCATTATTATGTGGGCTGAAGGTGTTATTTCATGGGCAGAGCCTCCGATTGTGTCAGAATGTTCGGTGTTGGGCAGTGCGGTTGGGTCTGGGCTATTATTGTTCGGCTCCCCTTCCCATACTATGGATGGCTTGAACAGCCTTTCCAAGAAGATGTTGGGGGGACTACATCGCGTTTTGCACCGATGTGTGCCAGGACATCTGCCGCCTGATTATTTTCCCGGGCTATATGGTGAAATTCAAGCCCTTCGAACCGAGCTGACATTTTTAGGATGGTGTTGCGGTAAGCTGCCATTTTTGGGTCCTTGGCATCGAAGTCTCCATTTATTTGGGATATTGCGAGGTTCAAGTCCCCGCACACCTCTAGGCGTTGAATACCCATGGATACTGCCATCCGGAGACCATGTAAAAGGGCCTCATATTCGGCTGCATTGTTGGAGTCTGTGTACATAATCTGGAGTACGTATTGAACTGTGTCTCCTGTGGGGGATGTCAAAACGGTGCCAGACCCTAGTCCGGCCAACATCTTGGAGCCATCGAAATGCATGATCCAATTTGAATATGTGCCGTACTCTTTAGGGAGTTCGTCCTCCGTCCATTCTGCGACGAAGTCGGCCAAAACTTGCGACTTGATGGCTCGCCGTGGCTTATAAGTTATGTCGAACGGGAGGAGCTCAATGGCCCATTTTGCAATCCGGCCCGTTGCGTCATGGTTGTTTATAATATCGTTAAGTGGTACTTCCGAGGCTACTGTTATTGAACACTCTTGAAAGTAGTGTCGTAGGTTCCGGGATGCCATGAATACTACGTAAGCGATCTTTTGATAATGCGGGTACCGTGATTTGCACGGAGTGAGGACAGTGGACACATAATAGACTAGTTTTTGAAGGGGGAATTTGTGTCCGTCCGTTTCTCGTTCGATGACGAGCACTGCGCTTACAACCTGATGTGTTGCTGCAATGTACAATAGCATTGGTTCGCCAATGTTTGGCGCGGCCAGGACTGGGTTTGTTTCCAATATGGCTTTTATTTCGTCGAGTTCGGCCGTGGCTGCATCCGTCCATTCGAAGTGTTCGATGCGCCGAAGGAGGCGGTAAAGGGGTAGGGCCTTTTCTCCCAAGCGGGAGATAAAGCGGCTTAGAGCCGCCACGCATCCGGTTAACTTTTGTATTTGTTTGAGGTCCTTTGGGATATCCAATTGTGACAGAGCTCGGATCTTGGCTGGATTTGCTTCAATTCCTCTACCGGATACAATGAAGCCCAAGAGCTTTCCGGCTAGGACGCCGAGAACGCATTTTTCCGGGTTGAGCTTGATGTCGTATGTTCGGAGGTTATCAAATGTGAGCCTCAAGTCATCTACTAGAGATTCGACATGTCTTGTTTTGACGACCACATCATCTACATATGCCTCCACTATTTTGCCGATCTGGTTTGCCAGACATGTCTGAATCATGCGCTGATATGTTGCGCCGGCGTTTTTGAGCCCGAAGGGCATTGTGTTGAAGCAGAATGGGCCGTATGGTGTAATAAATGCTGTTGCGGCTTGGTTTGATTCTGCCATCTTGATTTGATGGTAGCCGGAATATGCGTCGAGGAAACACAACGAATCGTGTCCTGCAGTAGCGTCGATAATTTGATCGATGCGGGGGAGGGGGAAGGGATCCTTTGGGCAAGCCTTGTTAAGGTCTTTAAAATCAACACACAGGCGCCAGGATTTGTCCTTCTTTGGTACCATCACCAGGTTTGCTAGCCAGTCCGGATGTTTTATATCTCTGATGAATCCGGCCTCCAATAGCTTTGCTAGCTCCTCTCCCATAGCCTATCTCTTAGGTTCAGAAAAACGCCGAAGAGCTTGTTTGACAGGTTTGAATCCTTTTAGGATATTTAGGCTGTGCTCGGCCAGCCTGCGTGGGATTCCTGGCATGTCTGAAGGGTGCCAGGCGAAAATGTCACAGTTCTCTCGTAGGAACTCTCGCAGTGCGGCGTCTACATCAGGGTTTAACTGTGCCCCGATGGAAGCTGTTTTATTGGGGTCCATTGGATGGACCTGGAATTTGACTATTTCGTCCGCCGGTTTAAAGGAGGTGGACTTGGATCTTTTGTCGAGTACCACATCGTCCCTATTCACCGTGGAGCGCAGCGCAGTCAGTTCCTCAGCCGCTAGGGCTTCGGATAGTGCCTCGAGGGCCAGTGCGGCTGTCTTGTTTTTGGCGCGGAGTGCTATGTCCGGATCACTAGCAAGAGTGATGATCCCTTTAGGCCCGGGCATCTTGAGCTTCATGTACCCGTAATGGGGTATTGCTTGGAAGATTGTAAACGCTTCCCGCCCTAACAGAGCGTGATAACCGCTGCTGAACGGAGCCACATGGAACGTGACCTCTTCGAACCTGTAATTATCCCGCGTGCCGAACACCACATCTAGTGTGATTTTTCCTGTACAGCGCGCTTCTCGACTGGGGATTATTCCTCTAAAGGTTGTGCTGCTTCGCTCAATGCGGTTCCAGTCTATTTCCATTTTTTGAAGGGTTTCCTCATAAATGAGGTTCAATCCGCTGCCGCAGTCCATGAGTACCTTGGTAAGATGAAAGTCGTCCACTATTGGACTGAGGACCAATGCGGCTGGTGCTCGGGCTGTTTGGAATTTAGGTTCATCACTGGCATTAAAGGTAATAGCCGTGTCACTCCATGGGTTTATTGTTGCTACTTGGTAGACTTCGGCAAGGCTGCGGAGTGTCCTTTTTCGCATATTATTTGATGCGAAAGTCTCGAAGACTGTTAATACCGTATTGGTGTCTCTGGGGTGGCTTTCTGTGTCCTCCGGAATTAGGAGATCTTCGCCAATTTTGGCCACCTGCCGGAGTATCCAACATGCTCTAAGGCTGTGAGTTGGTGTGGCGTCCTCTGTATTGTGAATTTTACAGGGTCCATTAAGCCATCCTTCCAGTACGGTTCCATGCCCTGTAGAGGGTTTTTGCTTTTTGGTGTTTGACCCGGGTGTCTGGCGATGATGCACCATGTTATTTCGGACTAGGTTTGTATTCAGGGCCGGATTGTCCCAAAATTTTATTTTGGTTTTCCAGGCGCTTTCCATCGCACAGTATTTTCGTACAATGGACGCCAAGTCAGCGAAGCGTGTAATATCACGGCGACTTATGGCGTTGAGGATTCCCTTGTCCGTGCAATTATTGCAGAAGATTGAGATTGCGTCTTCCTCGCGGTAGTCCCTTATCATGTTCCTAACCAAGAGGAATCTGGCCCAGTAATGATGTACTGTTTCTTCGGGCTCTTGCCTGATTTGGGATAGATCGCTTATGTTCGGGTGGGTGGGTGGAATTAAATCCGAAGCCTCACCCCATCTGAGGCTCAGAGGCCGAGGAATTTCTGAACTCGGAAATTTGGATTCCTGGATGTTGTCCAATGAATCCAACCCGTCGCCTGACTCTGAGTTCAGGTCTTGAGTGATATCCTCCCCTCCGCGGGTATCCGGCTTAGAGGGATCGGGAATCCGGACGTAGCTAGTCCTTAAGATAGATGAAGGGTCGCCGCACTGTCCCTCTACCACGGCAACATGATGGGTGACTTGGGGAGAGTTAATCTCTCTCAGATCGGGCTTAGGCCCAATCTGGTCATAACCCGTAGTGACTCCCAGGGCGGCGATGCGATCCAAGAGCTTGTTTATGGAGGAGAGCTCCATTGGATCTAACTGCTCGGCGAGTTCCGAGCTGACATGAAGATTATTTTCGATAGCTCGAGAGGTCATCGTCGGCGCAGAAGCCGAACAGGCGGTCATGAGAAAACCACCTAGCCAGAGGGTTTGGCCGACAACCAAAGCTCCCTTAGCAAAGGTGTCGTCTTTAAAGACGGGGCGAGGCATCCTTCCTGATGGCGATGACACAGAGGAACTCTCAATGAAAGCACCAATGTCGGTGTCAAAACCGGCGGATCTCGGGTAGGGGGTCCCGAACTGTGCGTCTAGGCCGGATGGTAACAGGAGGCAAGGGACACGAAGTTTTACCTAGGTTCGGGCCCTCTTGATGGAGGTAAAACCCTACGTCCTGCTTGATTAATATTGATGATATGGGTAGTACAAGAGTAGATCTACCACGAGATTGGAGAGGCCAAACCCTAGAAGCTAGCATATGGTATGATTGTTGTTCTGTATGTTGCCCTACAGACTAAAACCCTCCAGTTTATATAGACACTGAAGAGGGTTACGGTTACACCAAGTCGGTTACAATGGTAGGAGATCTATATATCCGTATCGCCAAGCTTGCCTTCCACGCCAAGGAAAGTCCCTTCCGGACACGAGACGAAGTCTTCAATCTTGTATCTTCATAATCCAGGAGTCCGGCTGAAGGTATAGTCCGGCCATCCGGACACCCCCTAATCCAGGACTCCCTCACTGACTTTATTATACTGATCAAAATATATACATTAATGAAGGTATGTACAACACAAGAGCCGGTGGCTCAAGTGTAATGTATTCGCATATGTGCAATGTTCCACGGCCGGTGGGTCTCCTCCTCCAATGTGCGCGAGTCCTTGTTTTCTCGAATATCAATGAGGTAGTATGACTAGTTGTTCAGATTTTTGCTGACCACAAAAGGCCCTTCCCAAGGTGGGGATAATTTGTGCATATCTGTTTGATCTTGGATGAGCCGGAGCACCAAGTCGCCTTCTTGAAAGGTCCGGTGTTTTAATCCGACGGCTATGATAACGATGCAGATCTTGCTGATAAGTCGCCGAACGATCTGCCGCAAGGTCACGCTCCTCATCCAACATATCCAGAGCATCTTGACGTGCTTTTTTGTTGTCAGCTTCAACGTAAGCCGCCACACGGGGCGAATCATGATGGATGTCACTTGGAAGAACCGCCTTTGCCCTGTAAACCATGAAGAAGGGCGTGTAACCTGTGGATCTATTCGGGGTGGTGTTGCTGCTCCAAAGTACCAAAGGTAACTCCTCAACCCAACAACCCGGTGTCCATTGCAAAGGTACCATAAGCCGGGGTTTTATCCCTCTTAAAATCTCTTGATTGGCCCTTTCAGCTTGACCATTGGACTGGGGGTGAGCCACTGATCAGACATCAAGACGAATATGCTCTCTTTGATAGAATTCTTTCATAGCACCTTTAGACAGATTAGTGCCATTATCAGTTATGATACTACGCGGGTAGCCAAAGCGGAAGATCACCTTCTTAATGAATTGAACCACTGTTGCCGCATCACACTTGCTAACCGGCTTTGCCTCAACCCACTTTGTAAACTTATCAACCGCCACCAAAAGGTGGGTATTTTTGTCCTTGGATCTCTTGAAAGGACCAACCATATCCAGCCCCCAGACTGCAAACGGCCAAGTGATTGGAATCATCCTTAACTCTTGAGCCAACACATGAGCTCATCTAGAAATTTTCTGACAGCCGTCGCACTTGCTAACCAGATCTTCTGCATCAGCATGAGCAGTCAGCCAATAGAAGCCATGACGAAAAGCTTTAGCCACAAGAGACTTAGAGCCGTTGTGATGACCGAAATCTCCTTCATGAATCTCCCTTAGGATCTCACGACCCTCTTCAGGGGAAACACAACGCTGGAACACACCTGTGATACTGCATCGGTGCAACTTGCCATTAACAATGGTCATTGACTTAGACCTCCTGGTTATTTTCCTAGCCAAAGTTTCATCCTCAGGTAACTCTCCCCGGGTCATATAAGCCAAATACGGAACTATCCAGTTAGGAATAGCATGAAGAGCCGCCACCAACTATGCTTCCGGGTCAGGAATTGCAAGATCCTCCTCTGATGGTAGCTTGACTGAAGGGTTATTTAGTATATCAAGAAAAACATTGGGCGGCACCGGCTTACGCTGAGACCATAGTCGCTTTAAAGCATCAGCCGCCTCATTCTTTCTATGATCAACGTGTTCCACTTGATAACCTTTAAAATGGCCAATAATACTGTCAACCACCCGGCGATAAGACGCCATGAGCGGGTCCTTAGACTCCGAAGTTCCTGAGACCTGCTGAGCCACCAAATCTGAGTCGCCAAAGCAACTCACCCGACTTAAGTTCATCCATTTAGCCACCTGAAGGCCATGGAGCAGAGCCTCATACTCAGCTGCATTATTAGTTCAAGGGAACATTAATCATAGAACATAACAAAACTTATCACCTCATGGGGAAGTCAAGATAACTCCAGCCCCCGAGCCCTCCAGCTGCCTTGACCCGTCAAAGTGAATCGTCCAGTAAGCGTTATCTGGTTTTTCCTCTGGTGCCTGCAACTCTGTCCAATCGTTGATGAAATCCACAAGAGCCTGCGACTTGATAGTTGTCCTTGGCATATACTTCAACCCATGAGGACCCAACTCAATGGCCCACTTGGCCACCCGGCCTATGGCTTCTCGGTTTTGAATAATGTCCCCTAAAGGAGCAGAACTGACCATCGTAATAGGATGACCAAGGAAATAACGCTTCAACTTGCGACTGGCCATGAACACTCCATAGACTAGCTTCTGCCAATGTGGGTACCTCTCCTTAGACACAATTAACACTTCACTGACATAGTAAGCCAGCCTTCGAACCATATAATCATTGCATGTTTCCTTCCTCTCCACAACAACTGCTACGCTGATGACTCTGCTGTTAGCAGCCACATATAAGAGCAAGGGCTCCTTCTCGACAAGAGCTGCAAGAACCAGTGGCTCAGCCAAATGTTTTTAAGTGCCTCGAACACCTGATTGGCAGCACTACTCCAGACAAAGTGATATGTTTTCTTCATCATTTGGTATAAAGGAATAACCTTTTCTCCTACACGGCTTATAAACCAACTTAAGGCCGCAATACGACCCGCCAGACGTTGGATGTCATTAATACACGCCGGCTTAGACAAAGAAGTGATAGCCTTAATTTTCTCCGAGTTAGCTTCAATACCTCTCTCGCAGACCAGAAAACCCAGGAGCTTGCCTGCTGGCACACCAAAAATACATTTGAACGGGTTAAGCATCATCTTGTAGACCCGGAGGTTGTCAAAGGTCTCCTTTAAATCATCCAACAAAGTCTCCTTCTTCCTGGATTTCACCATGATATCATCCACATAAGCATGAACATTGCGTCCTATCTGGTTGTGAAGGCAATTCTGAACACAACACTGATAAGTCGCCTGGGCACTCTTGAGCCAAAAGGCATAGACACATAGCAGAAGGCTCCAAAAGGAGTGATGAAAGATGTCTTCTCCTGGTCCTTAGCTGCCATTTTGATCTAATGATAACCAGAATAAGCATCTAAGAAGCTCAAACGCTCACAACCCGCCATAGCATCAATGATCTGATCAATACGAGGAAGAGCAAAAGGATCAGCCGGACAAGCCTTGTTAAGGTCTGTGTAATCCACACACATACGCCAAGTGTCGTTTTTCTTAAGCACCAGCACCGGATTAGCCAACCACTGAGGATAAAAACCTTCAACAATGAACCCGGACGCTAAGAGCCGGGCCACCTCTTCTCCAATGGCCTTGCGCCTCTCTTCATTAAAACAACAAATGCATTGCTTGACCGGTTTAAACTTTGGATCAATATTGAGAGTGTGCTCAGCGAGTTCCCTCGATACACCCGACATGTCTGAAGGCTTCCATGCAAAGATGTCCCGGTTCTCACAGATGAACTTGATGAGCATCCTTACCTATTTCGCATACATGTTAGCACTGATAATGAACTGCTGGGATGAGTCGCCAGGGACAAAATCAA
Source organism: Triticum dicoccoides (assembly GCF_002162155.2). NCBI lineage: Eukaryota > Viridiplantae > Streptophyta > Magnoliopsida > Poales > Poaceae > Triticum > Triticum dicoccoides. The sequence goes on along the minus strand of NC_041380.1, from coordinate 321,703,943 downwards.
CCTGCTTGGTGTCATCCGCCGACTTAAACTTCAACAAAGGGTCATGCTATGTGGCTGGCTTCTTCAAGGTGGCCATATCCGTTGGGTCAACATTATCTTTATAGAACTTTAGCTCCTCCATTACATAAGCAGACTCTGCGTAGGCAGCATCGCCCTCTTCACATTCCAAAGCTATATTTCTATCACCATGCATCGTAATGGTACCCCTGCGACCCGGCATCTTAAGCTGCATATAAACATAACAAGGTTGTGCCATAAATTTGGCATAAGACGGCTGTCCAAACAAGGCGTGATAAGGGCTCTTGATCTTGACCACCTCAAAATTCAATGTTTCCGCCTTGTAATCATACTCATTGCCAAAAGCCACTTCCAAGGCTATCTTACCTACTGGATAGGCAACTTACCAGGCACTACTCCATGAAAGATCGTGGAGGATGGCTTAAGATCTTTATCAATCAAATTCATACGGCGAAAAGTATCATAATAAAGAGTATTGATATTGTTGCCTCTGTCCATAAGCTGTCGAAGAGCCGCTAATTAAGCCGCCAGTTCCGCCTCTTGGCGCGCTCTAGCTTGATCTGTTAGAACTTGGATATTATCATCGCCATGGGGTAGGTCACATCCCTGGGGCGGGTTGTGACACCATTCACTGCTGGAAACTGCCGGTGACTCAATACACTGGCTGTAGCTTCAGCTCTGACATGGAGTTGAATGAATACGATCACGGTTATACAAGTAAGCCGCCTGCTGAGTCACTACTGTCTGAAGAAGCTCGACAGCCTTCCGTGTCTCAATTGCGGCAGGAGATTCACCTTCAACGGGAAGAGCCGCCAATTGCGAAACCACAACAATCATATTATCCAGGGGGTGGAAAAAATGACCCAGCGGTGTCAATGCATGCTGAGGCGGGGTTAAATACAAACGAGGTGGATCTGTTACACGCGGTTGAGCCGTCGCCCTGGCCGCGGGTGCCTCGGTGATCTGGGTCACGCCGGGCGGGTTACTCATTCCTGCCCCAGGTGTATTGAAAAGATTCTTTACTTCGAACTCTAGGGGTAGCCAGGTCTGATGCCTTCTTCGCATGACGACATTTGAAGTGTTTTGGTCTAGATTAAGCCAGAAAGATTCTTCTTGGATCCGATGTGACTCAGCTTCCAACACAACTCACTTTGTTGCTATCCTAGTATTCTCAGTGTTGAGTGCCTCCTTGGCCTGAGCTACCTCATCTCGTAACTTTGCAACCTCCACCTTATGTTGTGCTTGATTCACCGGGGTTACCTCCGTAGCTAAGAGAGTTGCTAGTGCATCTAGGAGTTCGGATAAAACTTGAGTCGGCGGGCGCACCGGGTCGCTCGCTCCGGTCGTCGCAGCAGCCGTTGAGCCGGAGGTCAAGGCCGCATCGGTCGATGAATTTACCAACTGTTGCGTACCAGCCATAAAAACAGTAGCCCAGCTCGGCGGCTCGTAGGAGTCCGGAATACTGTCGCCATCAGAACAGCCTCCAAGTCCGTCGTCTTGCAATTGGTAGATCGATTCGGTTTCGCCGGTTGAGGACTCATCACCCGAGTAGATGGTTGTTTCCCCACCTGACATAGAACCTTCTTCGAGATCTGCCCCATGAATAAAACCGACGAAGGCAGGCTTCCTGGCAGGTTGGATCTTGGCGGGTCACGCATGCTGAGCTGTCTCAATCGTGTCGGCACAGACGTCCGGCTCAGGCTTTGACTCCCCAATCTTGTCGATGAAGACATGAATCCCGCCGAAGCGGACCCGGTATCCATACTTGATTGAGTCGGCCTTGGGGCCCTAGCCCGCGTTGTCGATGTAGAGCTTGTCGCAGCGGCTCTTGGACATCCGGCCCATGGCGTATCCTTTGATCCCTGTGAAGTTACCCTTCAAGAACTCGAAACCACCATGCTCTGGCCCCACGGTGGGCGCAACTGCCGTGGTTTTGTCATGACAGATGTCCTAGTGAAAGGACTTAGGTGTGGAGCCATCACACTAGGTTAGCTCAAAGGGGTTTGAACGGGACAAAGAACACAAGAAGTTTACCCAGTTTTGGCCCCTCTCATCGAGGTAAAAGCCTACATCCTGCTTCTAGCTGTATTGCTTGAGTTTCGATTACAAGGGAGCGAATACGCTTGACCGAGTTCTCGATTCATTGTCTGTTGAGTTAACCCACCGCCGGGTCACCCCTTTATATCTAGGTTGATGCCTGGCAGCTTACATAGTCCTGACCGGCTCACCCAAAATGTGGTCGGCTCGGTTTCTACCTAAGCCTGTCTTACAGAACAAGTTATCATCTAGCGGTTCACACCTTTGGGCCTTAAGTCGCCTCTGGGTCTCGGGCCTTCAAATGTCTTGGGCTTTCTCCTCTTAAGCCGCCAACAGTGCGACCCGGCTCCTGCTGGGCGGGTCATACCTTGGATTATATCCTCAAGAACTAGTAAAAAAGTGCATGCGATTGAAGAAATTAATGAGTAGAAAGATGGATGAGCTTATGAAATTGCTTGCTAGTAAGAGTGCTCCTATTGATCCTAATGATATGCCTTTTTCTACTTTGATTGAGAATAATAACGAATCTATGGATGTGAATTTTTTTGGTAGGAACAATTTTGGTAATAACGTGTATAGAGGTAATTTCAACCCTAGGTCATTTCCTAGTAATTCCTCTAATAATTGTGGTAATTCCTACAACAATTCATATGGAAAATATAATAAGTTTCCCTCTCATCTTAAGAACAATATTAAAGAATTTATTAGTTCTCAAAATAATTTTAACGCCATGGTTGAAGAAATATTGCTTAAGATTGATGATTTGGCTAGGAACGTGGATATAATTTCTCTTGAGTTTGATTCTTTGAAAATTAGATCTATTCCACCCAAGCATGCTATTAATGAGTCTCTAAAAGCTATGAGTATTTCTATTGATGAATGTAAAGAAAGAACCGCTAGGATGCGTGCTAAGCAAGATTGGTTTGTAAAAGTGTGTTCTTCGATTTCTCGTGAGAATAATGATGAAGATCTTAAGGTGATTGATGTGACTCCTATTGAATCTTTGTTTTCTATTATAAATCTTGATAAAGATGGGACTGGAGATGAGTCAACTTTAGCTAGAAGGCATCCCAATGATTCGGAGTTTATAGATCTTGATGCAAAAATTGATAGAAGTGGGATTGGACAGGTCAAAACTTTAAGTAGCAATGAACCCACTCTTTTGGATTTCAAGGATTTTAATTATGACAACTGTTCTTTGATAGATTGTATTTCCTTGTCGCAATCCATGTTGAATTCTCCTCATGCTTATAATAAAAAATAAAGCTTTTACTAAACATATTGTTGATGCTGTGATGAAATCTTTTGAAGAAAAATTTGAGTTGGAAGTTTCTATCCCTAGAAAGCTTTATGATGAGTGGGGACCTACTATTAAGATTAAGATTAAATATTATGAATGCCATGCTTTGTGTGATTTGGGTGCTAGCATTTCCACAATTCCGAAAACTTTATGTGATGTGCTAGGTTTCCGTGAATTTGATGATTGTTCTTTAAATTTGCATCTTGCGGACTCCACTGTTAAGAAACCTATGGGAAGGATTAATGATGTTCCTATTGTTGAAAATAGGAATTATGTGCTCGTAGATTTCATTGTTCTTGATATAGATTCCAATCCTACATGTCCTATTATTCTTGGTAGTCCTTTCCTTAGAATGATTGGTGCAATTATTGATATGAAAGAAGGAAACATTAGATTTCAATTTCCTTTAAGGAAGGGCATGGAACACTTTCCTAGAAAGAAAATTAAGTTGCCATATGCATCTATTATGAGAGCTACTTATGGATTACATACCAAAGATGACAATACCTAGATCTATTACAATATGCCTAGGTAGGGTCGTTAAACAATACCGCTTGTTGGGAGGCAACCCAATTTTATTTTTGTTCTTACTTTTTTGGTTTTGTTTTTCAATAAATTTTTCATCTTGCCTCTGGTTAGATGTGTTTTTATGTTTTAATTAGTGTTTGTTCCAAGTAAGACCTTTGGGATGGCCTACAGTGATAGTTGATTTGATCTTGCTGAAAAACAGAAACTTTTGCGCCCAGTGACAGAATTGATCTGAGCTTCTGGCATGTGATAAATTCTTGATTTTTTTACACAAGATTTATATACAGGTTGCCTCTGTTGTCCTAATATTTCAGAATGTTTGGAGTTACAGGAGTATTTCAGATTTACAAATAGCTACAGACTGTTTTGTTTTTGACAAATTCTGTTTTCTATGTGTTGTTTGCTTATTTTGATGAATCTATGGGTAGTATGTGGGGGTATGAACCATGGAAAATTTGGAATATAATAGATATAACACCAATATAAATAAAGAATGAGTTCTCAACAGTACCTTAAGTGGTGATTTATTTTCTTATACTAACGGATCTCATGAGTTTTCTATTGAGTTTTGTGTTGTGAAGTTTTCAAGTTCTGGGTAAGATTTGATGGACTATGGAATAAGGAGTGGCAAGAGCCTAAGCTTGGGGATACGCAAGGCACCCCAAGGTAATATTCAAGGACAACCAAGAGCCTAAGCTTGGGGATGCCTCGGAAGGCATCCCCTCTTTCGTCTTCGAATAACGGTAAATTTATTTGAGGCTATATTTTTATTCACCACATGATATGTGTTTTTCTTGGTGCGTCTTGTTTGATATGAGTCATTGCTTTTTAGTTTGCCACAACCATCCTTGTTGTACACACCTTTTGAGAGGGACACGCATGAATCGTGATTTATTAGAATACTCTATGTGCTTTACTTATATCTTTTGAGTTAGGCAATTTTGCTCTATGATGACCCACAAGTGTAGGGGATCTATCGTAATCCTTTCGATAAGAGTGTCTAACCCAATGAGGAGCAGAAGGAAATGATAAGCAGTTTTTAGTAAGGTATTCTCTGCAAGCACTGAAATTATCGGTACAGATAGTTTTGTGATAAAGTAATTTGTAATGGGTAACAAGTAATAAAAGTAAATAAAGTGCAGAAAGATGGCCCAATACTTTTTGTAGCAAAGGAAAACCCTGGACAAACTCTTATATGAAGGAAAGCGCTCCCGATGACACATGGGAATTATTGTCAAGCTAGTTTTCATCACGTTCATATGATTCGTGTTCGGTACTTTGATAATTTGATATGTGGGTGGACCGGTGCTTGGGTACTGTCCTTCCTTGGACAAGCATCCCACTTATGATTAACCCCCCTCGCAAGCATTCGCAACTACAGCAAAAGTATTAAGGTAAACCTAACCATAGCATGAAACATATGGATCCAAATCAGCCCCTTACAAAGCAACGCATAAACTAGGGTTTAAGCTTCTGTCACTCTAGCAACCCATCATCTACTTATTACTTCCCAATGCCCTCCTCTAGGCCCAAACAATGGTAAAGTGTCATGTAGTCGACGTTCACATGACACCACTAGAGGAAAGGCAACATACATCTCATCAAAATATCGAACGAATACCAAATTCACACGACTACTTATAGCAAGACTTCTCCCATGTCCTCAGGAACAAACGTAACTACTCACAAATCATATTCATGTTCATAATCAAAGGGTATTAATATGCATAAAGGATCTGAACATATGATCTTCCACCGAATAAACCAACTAGTATCAACTACAAAGAGTAATCAACACTACTAGCAACCCACAGGTACCAATCTGAGGCTTTGGGACAAAGATTGGATACAAGAGATGAACTAGGGTTTGAGATGAGATGGTGCTGGTGAAGATGTTGATGGAGATTGACCCCCTCCCGATGAGAGGATCATTGGTGATGATGATGGTGATTATTTCCCCCTCCCGGGGGGGAGTTTCCCCGACAGAACAGCTCCGCCAGAGCCCTAGATTGGTTCCGCCAAGGTTCCGCCTCGTGGCGGCGGAGTTTCATCCCGTGAGATAGCTTATGATTTTTCCTCAACGAAAGACTTCATATAGCAGAAGATGGGCATCAGAGGGCTGCCAGGGGGCCCACGAGGCATGGGGCGCGCCCAGGGGGGTAGGGCGTGCCCCCCACCCTCATGGATGGTGGGTGGTCCCCCTCTGGTACTTCTTTCGCCCAATATTTTTTTATATTCTGTAACTTGCTCCCGTGAAGTTTCAAGACTTTTGGAGTTGTGCAGAATAGGTCTCTAATATTTGCTCCTTTTCCAGCCCAGAATTCCAGCTCCCAGCATTCTCCCTCTTCATGTAAACCTTGTAAATTAAGAGAGAATAGGCATAAGTATTGTGACATAATGTGTAATAACAGCCCATAATGCAATAAATATCTATATAAAAGCATGATGCAATATGGACGTATCAACTCCCCCAAGCTTAGACCTCACTTGTCCTCAAGCGAAAGCCGATATTGATAAATATGTCCACATGTTTAGAGATAGAGGTGTCGATAAAAATAAAATATGGACATGAGGGCATCATGATCATTCTTATAATAGCAACATATATAAATATTTTCATATGATTTCTTATGCTAAAGTAATAATTCATTCACAATTTCAAGTATGAATCATAAACTTCATTGAGAACTAACAAACTATAATCACAGTCATTGAAGCAATTGCAATTTATCATAACATCAGAAAGAGTCAATATAAGAGCTTTTCAGCAAGTCCACATACTCAACTATCATTTAGTCTTTCACAATTTCTAACACTCACGCAATATTTATGGGTATGAAGTTTTAATCAGACACAGAGAAAGATAGGGGCTTATAGTTTTGCCTCCCAACCTTTTACCTCAAGGGTAATGTCAACAATAATAGTTCATGAAAACTCACGTCCAATTAGCTATATATATTAGTATCTTTCCAACACATTGTGCTTGCCAAAGGATAAAATGTAAAAAGGAAAGGTGAAGATCACCAAGACTCTTGAATGAAGTATAAGGTAAGAATAAAAAGATAGGCCCTTCGCAACGAGAAGTAGAGGTTGTCATGTGCTTTCATGGTTGGATGCACAAAATCTTAATGCGAAAGAACGTCACTTTATATTGCCACTTGTGATATGGACCTTTATTATGCAGTCTGTTGCTTTTATTTCTTACACATCACCAGATCGTATAAAGCTTATTTTCTCCCCACTAATAAATCATACATATTTAGAGAGCAATTTTTATTACTTGCAACGATGACAACTTACTTGAAGGATCTTACTCAATCCATAGGTAGATATGGTGGACTCTCATGGCAAACTGGGTTTAAGGATATTTGGAAGCACAAGTAGTATCTCTACTTGGTGCAAAGAATTTGGCTAGCATGAGAGGGAAAGGCAAGCTCAACATGTTGGATGATCCATGACAATATAATTTATTTCAGATATAAGAAAACATAACCCATTACGTTGTCTTCCTTGTCCAACGTCAACTCTTTAGCATGTCATATTTTTATGAGTTATCACAATCATAAAAGATGTCCAAGATAGTATATTTATATGTGAAAACCTCTCTTTCTTTATTACTTCCTATTAATTGCAACGGTGACCAAAAGTATGTTTGTCAACTCTCAACAACTTTTATTCATCATACTATTTATATGTGAAGTCATTACTCTCCATAAGATCCATATGATCTCTTTATTTATTTTTATTCTTTATCTTTTATTTTACTCCCTCAAGATCATAGTAAGATAATCAAGCCCTTGACTCAACACTAATCTTTACTATATATAGCTCACGGACTCGATTACATAAAAGGATCATAAAGCAAAACTCAAAACTAGATCATACTAAAACTTTATTCTACTAGATCAAGATATTACCAAAAGGATCAAACTAAGACAAACGGTAAAGATAAAAGTGTGATGGTGATATGATACCGGGGCACTCCCCCAAGCTTGGCAGATGCCAAGGGGAGTGCCCATACACATGTGTTTATGTCTCCTTCCTCGGAGGTGGTGATGATGGAGTTGTTGATGATGTGGCCTTGTCGTCCATCTTCCTTAATTTGCGCTTGAGGATAGAATTTTGCTCCCTTAGGTCACCGATCTCCTACTCAAGGCTTAATACCTTTTTGCAAAGTTCTTGTTTGTTCTCCTGCAAGAGGCGAAAAGGGATAAACTTGATCTAAGGTTTCTTTGCTCTATCGGGGAGGCTCGACTTTTTGAACTCCACATTGAAAGCACAAGTTCTCCCTAGGTGGTTTTGATAATTGATGACAACATATCTCTTGTTGGACTAACATTTCGATCTAGCATGTTTCAGATAAGTTCAACAATGGAGTGGCATGGACTAAAGGTTGTGGGAACTCCTTCAAGATGCTAAGGACAAAGGATTGGCTAAAGCTTCAAGCTCAAGACTCCTCATTTTACATTTTAGTGATCAAAGATCACATTGAGTCTTTAGGAAAAGCCAATACTATCAAGGAGGGATGATGTGTTGCTTAATGAGCCTCTTGCTTGATGTGCTTAGTGATATGCTCCAAAACCCTCAGCTACTTTCCCACTTCCACATATGACCTAAACCCTAAGCCAAACTCGGTCCTACCGATTCTTCCTATCCGGCGCCACCGAGTTTCACTTGTCATAAGCCACTGCCAAACCCTAATCAGTTCGGTCTCACCGATGGGATCTCGGTCTCACCGAGATGGGTTTGCAAACTCTCTGTTACCCATTGCAATATTCTTGGTCCCACCGAGATATGCAATCGGTTCCACCGAGTTTGCTTGGCCAAATCTCAGTTTCACTTATTACCCAAATCGGTGCCACCGAGTTTGAGTAATCGGTCAAACCGAGTTTTGGATTTACCCTAACCCTAGCACATCGGTCCCACCGAGTTGATCCAGTTGGTCCCACCAAAATCTCTAACAGTCACTAGGTTTACATTTTCGGTCCGACCGAGTTTGTTGATTCGGTCCCACCGAGATTGGAAAACTGTGTGTAACGGTTGGATTTTGTGTGGAGGCTATATATACCCCTCCACCTCCTATTCATTCGAAGAGAGAGCCATCAGAACACATACACCATTCCAACTCATATGTTCTGAGAAAGAACCACCTACTCATGTGTTGAGACCAAGATATTCCATTCCTACCATATGAATCTTGATCTCTAGCCTCTCCAAGTTGCTTTCCACTCAAATCTTCTTTCCACAAAATCCAAATCCTATGAGAGAGAGTTGAGTGTTGGGGAGACTATCATTTGAAGCACAAGAGCAAGGAGTTCATTACCTACACACCATTTGTTACTTCTTGGAGAGTGGTGTCTCCTAGATTGGCTAGGTGTCACTTGGGAGCCTCCAACAAGATTGTGGAGTTGAACCAAGGAGTTTGTAAGGGCAAGGAGATCGCCTACTTCGTGAAGATCTACCGCTAGTGAGGCAAGTCCTTTGTGGGCGATGGCCATGGTGGGATAGACAAGGTTGCTTCTTTGTGGACCCTTTGTGGGTGGTTGCTTCTTCGTGGACCCTTCGTGGGTGGAGCCCTCTGTGGACTCTTGCAACCGTTACCCTTTGTGGTGGAGCCCTCCGTGGACTCTTGCAACCGTTACCCTTTGTGGGTTGAAGTCTCCATCAACGTGGATGTAGGATACCACCACCTATCCGAACCACGGGAAAAACATCCGTGTCTCCAATTGCATTTGATTTCTCCAAACCCTTCCCTTTACATTCTTGCAAGTTGCATGCTTTACATTCCGCTGCTCATATACTCTTTGCATGCTTGCTTGATATGTATTGTATGTGTTGAAATTGTGCCTAAACTCCACTCAAACCAAAAAAGCTTAAAAATTGCAACTTCAGCATTAAGTGTCTAATCACCCCCCTCTAGACACATCTACTTCTAGATCCTACAAGTGGTATCAGAGCTTTGGTCTCCATTGCCTTGGTCTAATCACCATTGGAGGAAGATGGATGTGTCTACATTAGGGAGTCTTAGACATAGAGTGCCTATTCTTGATGGAGAGTATTTTCATGAGTGAAAAAATGAGATGCTTGTAATCTTCAATCAATATCATTTGAACAAGTATATTGCTAGCCCTTGTGCATCTCATATTGATCCTTTGCATCCTACCCTAGATGAAGATATTGACATGATTCGCAATCTTAGAACTATTGAGCTCATCATCAGAGGATTGCCCAAAAATTTGATTGCTAGTTTGCCTACTCAAAATTGTGCCTATACTATATGGAAATTTCTTGAGGAACGATTTCCCGATCATTCCTTGAAAACTTTGGATGAAATTCTCCATAAATCTATTGCCTTGAGTAAGATGAACTCTAGTGATCCTAGTTTTGGTAAATGTCTATTTGAACTTACCAATCTTAAGCATGCTAAAGGAGATGTTGGAATCATTAATGATATCATATTCAAAGCTATAAGAATTCATAAAAGTGACCACTTTGATGATCATTTATCTAATGAATTACCCTCTCTAGGAAATGATGAGTCACAAGATCATGATGAACATGAATATTATTGTGATGATGATAGTGACTTCGATCTTGATAATGCAATGAGACATTTTGGTCTTATGGCAAATCTTCGGGGATATGAATCAGGAGGAAAGGAATGGGTTCTTGATAGTGGATGTACTGATCATATGACCGGAGATGAAGAGATGTTTTGTGAGCTTGCTGAAAATGATGGCCCTCGAAAATATGTCACCTTTGGTGATAATTCAAAGGGTAAAGTGGTTGGCCTTGGTAAGGTGGCCATCTCACATGATAGTTCCATTCAAAATGTCATGCTTGTTGAATCTCTTGGCTACAACTTACTTTCAGTATCTAGACTTGCTGATTTCGGTTTGAATGTCCTATTTATTGAGGTAGATTGCCAAGTATTTCGTCGAGACAATCATAAAATGGTCTTTACCGGTATGCGTAGAGGTGATCTTTACATTGTCGATTTCTCTAAAAAGGCACAACCTAAAACTTGCTTTGTTGCTAAATCCTCAAAAGGTTGGTTGTGGCATAGACGACTAGGTCACGTTGGCATGAGAAACCTTGACAAGCTTATTAAAGGAAATCATATCCTTGGAGTCAATGATGTCATATTTGATAAGGATAGACTTTGCAGTGCTTGTCAAGCAGGTAAACAGGTTGGAGGAAGACATCCCGTGAAGAACATCATGACCACAAGGAGGCCACTCGAGCTACTTCACATGGATCTTTTTGGTCCAACGCCTACAAGAGTCTCGGTGGAAATTCTTTTGGTCTAGTTATAGTTGATGATTTTTCAAGATTTACGTGGGTGTTCTTTCTTAATGACAAGTCGCAGGTCCAGAAGTTCTTCAGAAACTTCGCTAGGAAGGCCCAAAATCAGTTTGATGTGAAGATCAAGAAGGTTCGGAGTGACAATGGAATGGAGTTCAAGAACGCAAATGTGGACACCTTTCTTGACGAAGAAGGGATTTCACACGAGTTCTCGGCTACGTACACACCTCAACAAAATGGAGTTGTTGAGAGGAAGAACCGGACGCTCATCGAAATGGCAAGAACGACGCTTGATGAATACAAGACGCCAAAGCACTTTTGGGCAGAAGCGGTTGAGACAGCCTGTCACGCAACAAATCGCTTATATCTTCACAAGCTACTCGGCAAGACGGCATACGAGCTTCTCATCGGTAACAAACCCCAAGTTGGATACTTTCGAGTATTCGGCTCAAAGTGCTACATTCTTGATAAGCATCGTCGTTCAAAGTTTGCTCCTAAATCTCATGAAGGTTTTCTACTTGGTTATGGCTCAAACTCTCACACTTACCATGTCTACAACAATTTCACCCGAAAGGTTGAAGAGACGGTAGATGTGAAGTTTGATGAATCTAATGGCTCGCAAGTAGAGCAATTGCCAATTGATGTAGGAGACAAAGACCCTTCAGAAGCAATTCAAGACTTGTCCATTGGCAAAATTCGTCCAACGGAGGTGAAGGAGAGTACTTCATCCGTCCAAGTGGAAGCTTCTACTTCACGACAAGGTGAACCAAGAATCGACACAGAAGCATCCACAAGTGGGACACACCAAGATGAAGAAAACGAGGAAATACGTCAAGACGAACATCAACAACCTCCTTCTCCACCACGACAAGAGAACGACGACGTCAACAATGAAGAAGGCCAAGAAGAAGAACAAGATGAAGAAGATGTTCAACAAAGACCCAAGCAAAAGCTCTCACGAGTTCGAGCAAGAATTGCCAAAGATCATCCCGTCGAGCAAATCCTCAATGATATACAAACCGGGAGAATCACTCGCTCAAAAACTCGTTTAGCTAACTTTTGTGAAAACTATTCATTCATCTCTAGCATTGAACCTATGAAGGTTGAAGAAGCATTGGAAGATCCAGATTGGATAAACGCTATGCATGAAGAGCTACATAATTTTGAGAGAAACCAAGTTTGGACATTCGTCGAGAAGCCCGACAACAACCACAACATCATTGGTACCAAATGGGTGTTTCGCAACAAGCAAGATGAAGATGGACAAGTGGTTCGCAACAAAGCACGTCTCGTCGCCCAAGGGTACACACAAGTCGAAGGTATGGACTATGGTGAGACGTATGCTCCCATTGCTAGACTTGAGTCCATTCGCATCTTACTTGCCTATGCTAATCACCATAATATCACCTTGTACCAAATGGCCATTAAAAGTGCTTTTCTAAATGGTGAAATAGAGGAGGAAGTTTATGTCAAACAACCTCCCGGCTTTATCAACCCTAAGAAACCAAATCATGTTTACAAACTTCACAAAGCTCTTTATGGTCTTAAACAAGCTCCTAGAGCATGGTATAAATGCTTGACCAAGTTCCTTACTACAAGTGGTTTTGAAATTGGTAAAATTGGTTCTACTGTTTTTACTAAAAGGGTTAATGGAGAACTATTTGTATGCCAAATTTATGTTGATGATATCATATTTGGTTCAACTAACCGTCTCTTTAGTGAAAAGTTTGGAAAGCTAATGTCAGAGAAGTTTGAGATGTCTATGATGAGTGAAGTCAAATTCTTTCTCGGGTTGCAAATCAAGCAAACTAAGGAAGGTGCATTTGTCTCTCAAACAAAGTACACCAAGGACTTATTCAAGAAGTTCAATATGCAAGAATGCAAAGGTATGTCTACACCCATGCCTACTAGTGGACATAATGATTTAACCAAAGATGGTGAACCGGTTGATCAAAAGGTTTATCGCACTATGATTGGTTCATTGTTATACCTATGTGCTTCACGTCCCGATATTATGCTAAGTGTGTGCATGTGTGCACGATATCAAGCTGCTCCTAAAGATTGTCATCTTAAGGCTGTGAAAAGGATAGTGAGATATTTAATCCATACACCAAATTTTGGCATTTGGTATCCTAAGAGGTCTTCTTTTGATCTTGTTGGCTATTCTGACTCGGATTATGCCGGAGACAAGGTTGATAGAAAGTCTACTTCGGGTACTTGTCAATTTCTTGGTAGATCTCTTGTGTCTTGGTCTTCCAAGAAACAAAACTCGGTATCCTTATCCACCGCCGAAGCGGAATACATTGCCGCTGGTTCATGTTGTGCTCAATTACTTTGGATGACCCAAACTCTTAAATATTATGGGATTTATGTGAAACATGTTCCACTGCTTTGTGACAATGAAAGTGCTATCAAAATTGGTCATAATCCTGTACAACATTCTCGAACTAAGCATATTGAAGTTCGTCATCATTTCATTCGAGATCATGTTGCTAAGGGTGACATCAATCTTAAGCATGTTCGCACCGATAAGCAATTAGCGGATATATTCACTAAACCACTTGATGAGAAAGTGTTTTGCAGGTTGAGAGGAGAATTGAACATATTGATGCTTCGAACTTGGAGTAGAAACTCCATTGGATACATGCAGGACATGAGCTTATGACTAATCCATGATATATCTCTTATGATAACTATCTTATGTCTTGGATATATTTGCACCTTGCATGTTGTCTAACCCATGTAGGTGCTTGGTTGAATCTAATTCCATGAGATTGCGACTCACTCACATCTTGAGCAATCTCTACAAGACCAAGACTCTACACAATAGTGGTTGAAGACAAGGAAGCACAAAACCATTCAAACATATCCTTTGACAAATTCTATGTTAAGCCTCATGATTGTCATTTTTGGATACACAAGTGCTCTTCCTTGCAAGAACTAACCCATGTAGGTAGATGAACTCAAACTCCAAGTGGTGCTCCCAACTCTTGATGAGCTACATCAACCTTGAGCACCCACACAAGTTCAACTACATGAGCAAGAACCACACCACCACCCAAGGTATGTTATTCCATCTTAGAGAAGCTTTACTCCAAGACATGAGTCAAAGCAACTCAACAAGATATGAATACATCAAGATGCTTAAACGAAAGATGGTAACCCCATTTTGAGCTTAAACGATGAGTATGACCTATGATCAAGTGTTCCCACTTGACTCCTAAGTCAATATACTCTAACATAGGTGACTATGTCACCGCCCAACTCTAGATGAAGCTCTCTTGTGTTCTTTCTTTGTGTTATTGCATTTGTCTCATGCATGTTTATTTTCTCTTTTTTAAAACAAAAAAACAAAAAAACTTCATCTAGATCTTTCAGTTTCTTCTCTTTTCTCTTTATTTTTTGTTCTGCATTTTCTGCACTTAATTCCTTGCAAATCCTTCAGGAAATTCATTGCAAATCTTTGTGAGATCCTACATGTCTAGTGAGCTGAGGTGACAAGTGTTTTTCTCTGTGTAAACTCGGTTTCACCGACTTGCAATTTTCGGTCCAACCGAATCTTTTCGGTACCACCGAAATGTGCCACTCGGTGCCACCGACTTTGCAATCAGAAAAACAAGATTGCCACTTGTTCTACATTTCTTCTGATCCAGCTCCACTCAATGAATCTTGTCCTCTACAAGCATCACAATTTTATCCTCTGCTTTGTGCTGAATCTCAAGGAACAAACCTAGTCGACGGATTCCAGGAAAAACCTTCTTGGAAATTGATGTCAAAGGGGGAGAAAGAGATCACATCAAAGCTCAAGGGGGAGAGAAAGTCTCAAGGATCCCAGATATTATTAAGAAATCTCCAGGGGGAGAGAATACTCAAGGATCCCAGATGCTTGATGTTCAAGAGGAGAGATACCACATGTCCTCTTGGGGGAAAGACATGTTCATATGTACTCATTTGAATTAAGTTCGTACTCATTTGAATTAAGTTCCATTTGTATCTTCTCCTAATATCCCATGTAAGATTCAGGGGGAGCAAGACACCTAAGGGAAAGAAATCAGTCAAATTCATTGCATACCTTTATTCTTGGGGACATGTTGAATTCAATGTGGTACCTTGTACTCACTCTCTACATGTCATCCCAGTCTTGGTATTCTTGTGGTTTCTTTTGTTTGCTCTGGCTAGTGGATGTACCTGTGTTATCTAACCTTGTTTGTGCAGGTTCATTCCATCCTAAGCCAACTCAAGACCACAAGGTAAGTATATGCATCAAAATCATGAGTATGAGGAGTTCTTGCTTATGTACATACTGTTTGCAAGAAGGACTCATGAGCATGAAGGTATTTTCCTTGATAATCTTTTGCTCTGATGCATATGGCCAAGATGCATGTAACACATTGCCTACTCTGTCATGGTTATGCTCTCACATGCCTCTATATTTCATATTTACATGAGTGCATACATGTAGGGGGAGCCTATGCTTGTTACATGTCCTTCCAAAGCTTTACTTGCTGCTCTTTATATCTTTATCTAAAGCTTTGATGTATGTTGCCATCAATTACCAAAAAGGGGGAGATTGAAAGCACAAGTGCTCCCTAGGTGGTTTTGATAATTGATGACAACATATCTCTTGTTGGACTAACATTTCGATCTAGCATGTTTCAGATAAGTTCAACAATGGAGTGGCATGGACTAAAGGTTGTGGGAACTCCTTCAAGATGCTAAGGACAAAGGATTGGCTAAAGCTTCAAGCTCAAGACTCCTCATTTTACATTTTAGTGATCCAAGATCACATTGAGTCTTTAGGAAAAGCCAATACTATCAAGGAGGGATGAGGTGTTGCTTAATGAGCCTCTTGCTTCATGTGCTTAGTGATATGCTCCAAAACCCTCAGCTACTTTCCCACTTCCACATATGACCTAAACCCTAAGCCAAACTCGGTCCTACCGATTCTTCCTATCTGGCACCACCGAGTTTCACTTGTCATAAGCCACTGCCAAACCCTAATCAGTTCGGTCTCACCGAGATGGGCTTGCAAACTCTCTGTTACCCATTGCAATATTCTCGGTCCCACCGAGATATGCAATCGGTTCCATCGAGTTTGCTTGGCCAAATCTCAGTTTCACTTATTACCCAAATCGGTCCCACCGAGTTTGAGTAATCGGTCAAACTGAGTTTTGGATTTACCCTAACCCTAGCACATCGGTCCCACCGAGTTGATCCAGTCGGTCCCACTGAAATCTCTAACGGTCACTAGGTTTACATTTTCGGTCCGACCGAGTTTGTTGATTCGGTCCCACCGAGATTGGAAAACTGTGTGTTACGGTTGGATTTTGTGTGGAGGCTATATATACCCCTCCACCTCCTCTTCATTCGAAGAGAGAGCCATCAGAACACATACACCATTCCAACTCATATGTTCTGAGAGAGAACCACCTACTCATGTGTTGAGACCAAGATATTCCATTCCTACCATATGAATCTTGATCTCTAGCCTCTCCAAGTTGCTTTCCACTCAAATCTTCTTTCCACAAAATCCAAATCCTATGAGAGAGAGTTGAGTGTTGGGGAGACTATCATTTGAAGCACAAGAGCAAGGAGTTCATTACCTACACACCATTTGTTACTTCTTGGAGAGTGGTGTCTCCTAGATTGGCTAGGTGTCACTTGGGAGCCTCCGACAAGATTGTGGAGTTGAACCAAGGAGTTTGTAAGGGCAAGGAGATCGCCTACTTCGTGAAGATCTACCGCTAGTGAGGCAAGTCCTGTGTGGGCGATGGCCATGGTGGGATAGACAAGGTTGCTTCTTCGTGGACCCTTTGTGGGTGGTTGCTTCTTCGTGGACCCTTCGTGGGTGGAGCCCTGTGTGGACTCGCGCAACCGTTACCCTTTGTGGGTGGAGCCCTCCGTGGACTCTCGCAACCGTTACCCTTTGTGGGTTGAAGTCTCCATCAACGTGGATGTAGGATAGCACCACCTATCCGAACCACGGGAAAAACATCCGTGTCTCCAATTGCGTTTGATTTCTCCAAACCCTTCCCTTTACATTCTTGCAAGTTGCATGCTTTACATTCCGCTGCTCATATACTCTTTGCATGCTTGCTTGATATGTATTGTGTGTGTTGAAATTGTGCCTAAACTCCACTTAAACCGAAAAAGCTTAAAAATTGCAACTTTAGCATTAAGTGTCTAATCACCCCCCTCTAGACACATCTACTTCTAGATCCTACAAGTGGTATCAGAGCTTTGATCTCCATTGCCTTGGTCTAATCACCATTGGAGGAAGATGGATGTGTCTACATTAGGGATTCTTAGACATAGAGTGCCTATTCTTGATGGAGAGTATTTTCATGAGTGAAAAAATGAGATGCTTGTAATCTTCAATCAATATCATTTGAACAAGTATATTGCTAGCCCTTGTGCATCTCATATTGATCCTTTGCATCCTACCCTAGATGAAGATATTGACATGATTCGCAATCTTAGAACTATTGAGCCCATCATCAGAGGATTGCCCAAAAATTTGATTGCTAGTTTGCCTACTCAAAATTGTGCCTATACTATATGGAAATTTCTTGAGGAATGATTTCCCGATCATTCCTTGAAATCTTTGGATGAAATTCTCCATAAATCTATTGCCTTGAGTAAGATGAACTCTAGTGATCCTAGTTTTGGTAAATGTCTATTTGAACTTACCAATCTTAAGCATGCTAAAGGAGATGTTGGAATCATTAATGATATCATATTCAAAGCTATAAGAATTCATAAAAGTGACCACTTTGATGATCATTTATCTAATGAATTACCCTCTCTAGGAAATGATGAGTCACAAGATCATGATGAACATGAATATTATGATGATGATGATAGTGACTTCGATCTTGATAATGCAATGAGACATTTTGGTCTTATGGAAAATCTTCGGGGATATGAATCAGGAGGAAAGGAATGGGTTCTTGATAGTGGATGTACTGATCATATGACCGGAGATGAAGAGATGTTTCGTGAGCTTGCTGAAAATGACGGCCCTCGAAAATATGTCACCTTTGGTGATAATTCAAAGGGTAAAGTGGTTGGCCTTGGTAAGGTGGCCATCTCACATGATAGTTCCATTCAAAATGTCAAGCCTGTTGAATCTCTTGGCTACAACTTACTTTCAGTATCTAGACTTGCTGATTTCGGTTTGAATGTCCTATTTACTGAGGTAGATTGCCAAGTATTTCAACGAGACAATCATAAAATGGTCTTTACCGGTATGCGTAGAGGTGATCTTTACATTGTCGATTTCTCTAAAAAGGCACAACCTAAAACTTGCTTTGTTGCTAAATCCTCAAAAGGTTGGTTGTGGCATAGACGACTAGGTCACGTTGGCATGAGAAACCTTGACAAGCTTATTAAAGGAAATCATATCCTTGGAGTCAATGATGTCATATTTGATAAGGATAGACTTTGCAGTGCTTGTCAAGCAGGTAAACAGGTTGGAGGAAGACATCCCGTGAAGAACATCATGACCACAAGGAGGCCACTCGAGCTACTTCACATGGATCTTTTTGGTCCCAACGCCTACAAGAGTCTCGGTGGAAATTCTTTTGGTCTAGTTATAGTTGATGATTTTTCAAGATTTACATGGGTGTTCTTTCTTAATGACAAGTCGCATGTCCAGAAGATCTTCAGAAACTTCGCTAGGAAGGCCCAAAATCAGTTTGATGTGAAGATCAAGAAGGTTCGGAGTGACAATGGAACGGAGTTCAAGAACGCAAATGTGGACACCTTTCTTGACGAAGAAGGGATTTCACACGAGTTCTCGGCTACGTACACACCTCAACAAAATGGAGTTGTTGAGAGGAAGAACCGGATGCTCATCGAAATGGCAAGAACGATGCTTGATGAATACAAGACGCCAAAGCACTTTTGGGCAGAAGCGGTTGAGACAGCCTGTCACGCAACAAATCGCTTATATCTTCACAAGCTACTCGGCAAGACGACATACGAGCTTCTCACCGGTAACAAACCCCAAGTTGGATACTTTCGAGTATTCGGCTCAAAGTGCTACATTCTTGATAAGCATCGTCGTTCAAAGTTTGCTCCTAAATCTCATGAAGGTTTTCTGCTTGGTTATGGCTCAAACTCTCACACTTACCGTGTCTACAAAAATTTCACCCGAAAGGTTGAAGAGACGGTAGATGTGAAGTTTGATGAATCTAATGGCTCGCAAGTAGAGCAATTGCCAATTGATGTAGGAGACAAAGACCCTTCAGAAGCAATTCAAGACTTGTCCATTGGCAAAATTCGTCCAATGGAGGTGAAGGAGAGTACTTCATCCGTCCAAGTGGAAGCTTCTACTTCACGACAAGGTGAACCAAGAATCTACACGGAAGCATCCACAAGTGGGACACACCAAGATGAAGAAAACGAGGAAATACGTCAAGACGAACATCAACAACCTCCTTCTCCACCACGACAAGAGAACGACGACGTCAACAATGAAGAAGGCCAAGAAGAAGAACAAGATGAAGAAGATGTTCAACAAAGACCCAAGCAAAAGCTCTCACGAGTTTGAGCAAGAATTGCCAAAGATCATCCCGTCGAGCAAATCCTCAATGATATACAAACTGGGAGAATCACTCGCTCAAAAACTCGTTTAGCTAACTTTTGTGAAAACTATTCATTCATCTCTAGCATTGAACCTATGAAGGTTGAAGAAGCATTGGAAGATCCAGATTGGATAAACGCTATGCATGAAGAGCTACATAATTTTCAGAGAAACCAAGTTTGGACATTGGTCGAGAAGCCCGACAACAGCCACAACATCATTGGTACCAAATGGGTGTTTCGCAACAAGCAAGATGAAGATGGACAAGTGGTTCGCAACAAAGCACGTCTCGTCGCCCAAGGGTACACACAAGTCGAAGGTATGGACTATGGTGAGACGTATGCTCCCGTTGCTAGACTTGAGTCCATTCGCATCTTACTTGCCTATGCTAATCACCATAATATCACCTTGTACCAAATGGACATTAAAAGTGCTTTTCTAAATGGTGAAATAGAGGAGGAAGTTTATGTCAAACAACCTCCCGTCTTTATCAACCCTAAGAAACCAAATCATGTTTACAAACTTCACAAAGCTCTTTATGGTCTTAAACAAGCTCCTAGAGCATGGTATAAATGCTTGACCAAGTTCCTTACTACAAGTGGTTTTGAAATTGGTAAAATTGATTCTACTCTTTTTACTAAAAGGGTTAATGGAGAACTATTTGTATGCCAAATTTATGTTGATGATATCATATTTGGTTCAACTAACCCTCTCTTTAGTGAAAAGTTTGGAAAGCTAATGTCAGAGAAGTTTGAGATGTCTATGATGAGTGAACTCAAATTCTTTCTCGGGTTGCAAATCAAGCAAACTAAGGAAGGTGCATTTGTCTCTCAAACAAAGTACACCAAGGACTTATTCAAGAAGTTCAATATGCAAGAATGCAAAGGTATGTCTACACCCATGCCTACTAGTGGACATAATGATTTAACCAAAGATGGTGAACCAGTTGATCAAAAGGTTTATCGCTCTATGATTGGTTCATTGTTATACCTATGTGCTTCACGTCCCGATATTATGCTAAGTGTGTGCATGTGTGCACGATATCAAGCTGCTCCTAAAGATTGTCATCTTAAGGCTGTGAAAAGGATAGTGAGATATTTAATCCATACACAAAATTTTGGCATTTGGTATCCTAAGAGGTCTTCTTTTGATCTTGTTGGCTATTCTAACTCGGATTATGCCGGAGACAAGGTTGATAGAAAGTCTACTTCGGGTACTTGTCAATTTCTTGGTAGATCTCTTGTGTCTTGGTCTTCCAAGAAACAAAACTCGGTATCCTTATCCACCGCCGAAGCGGAATACATTGCCGCTGGTTCATGTTGTGCTCAATTACTTTGGATGACCCAAACTCTTAAAGATTATGGGATTTATGTGAAACATGTTCCACTGCTTTGTGACAATGAAAGTGCTATCAAAATTGGTCATAATCCTGTACAACATTCTCGAACTAAGCATATTGAAGTTCGTCATCATTTCATTCGAGATCATGTTGCTAAGGGTGACATCAATCTTAAGCATGTTCGCGCCGATAAGCAATTAGCGGATATATTCACTAAACCACTTGATGAGAAAGTGTTTTGCAGGTTGAGAGGAGAATTGAACATATTGATGCTTCGAACTTGGAGTAGAAACTCCATTGGATACATGCAGGACATGAGCTTATGACTAATCCATGATATATCTCTTATGATAACTATCTTATGTCTTGGATATATTTGCACCTTGCATGTTGTCTAACCCATGTAGGTGCTTGGTTGAATCTAATTCCATGAGATTGCGACTCACTCACATCTTGAGCAATCTCTACAAGACCAAGACTCTACACAATAGTGGTTGAAGACAAGGAAGCACAAAACCATTCAAACATATCCTTTGACAAATTCTATGTTAAGCCTCATGATTGTCATTTTTGGATACACAAGTGCTCTTCCTTGCAAGAACTAACCCATGTAGGTAGATGAACTCAAACTCCAAGTGGTGCTCCCAACTCTTGATGAGCTACATCAACCTTGAGCACCCACACAAGTTCAACTACATGAGCAAGAACCACACCACCACCCAAGGTATGTTATTCCATCTTAGAGAAGCTTTACTCCAAGACATGAGTCAAAGCAACTCAACAAGATATGAATACATCAAGATGCTTAAACGAAAGATGGTAACCCCATTTTGAGCTTAAACGATGAGTATGACCTATGATCAAGTGTTCCCACTTGACTCCTAAGTCAATATACTCTAACATAGGTGACTATGTCACCGCCCAACTCTAGATGAAGCTCTCTTGTGTTCTTTCTTTGTGTTATTGCATTTGTCTCATGCATGTTTATTTTCTCTTTTTTTTTAAACAAAAAAACAAAAAAAACTTCATCTAGATCTTTCAGTTTCTTCTCTTTTCTCTTTGTTTTTTGTTCTGCATTTTCTGCACTTAATTCCTTGCAAATCCTTCAGGAAATTCATTGCAAATCTTTGTAAGATCCTACATGTCTAGTGAGCTGAGGTGACAAGTGTTTTTCTCTGTGTAAACTCGGTTTCACCGACTTGCAACTTTCGGTCCAACCGAATCTTTTCGGTACCACCGAAATGTGCCACTCGGTGCCACCGACTTTGCAATCAGAAAAACAAGATTGCCACTTGTTCTACATTTCTTCTGATCCAGCTCCACTCAATGAATCTTGTCCTCTACAAGCATCACAATTTTATCCTCTGCTTTGTGCTGAATCTCAAGGAACAAACCTAGTCGACGGATTCCAGGAAAAACCTTCTTGGAAATTGATGTCAAAGGGGGAGAAAGAGATCACATCAAAGCTCAAGGGGGAGAGAAAGTCTCAAGGATCCCAGATATTATTAAGAAATCTCCAGGGGGAGAGAATAATACTCAAGGATCCCAGATGCTTGATGTTCAAGAGGAGAGATACCACATGTCCTCTTGGGGGAAATACATGTTCATATGTACTCATTTGAATTAAGTTCGTACTCATTTGAATTAAGTTCCATTTGTATCTTCTCCTAATATCCCATGTAAGATTCAGGGGGAGCAAGACACCTAAGGGAAAGAAATCAGTCAAATTCATTGCATATCTTTATTCTTGGGGACATGTTGAATTCAATGTGGTACCTTGTACTCACTCTCTACATGTCATCCTAGTCTTGGTATTCTTGTGGTTTCTTTTGTTTGCTCTGGCTAGTGGATGTACCTGTGTTATCTAACCTTGTTTGTGCAGGTTCATTCCATCCTAAGCCAACTCAAGACCACAAGGTAAGTATATGCATCAAAATCATGAGTATGAGGAGTTCTTGCTTATGTACATACTGTTTGCAAGAAGGACTCATGAGCATGAAGGTATTTTCCTTGATAATCTTTTGCTCTGATGCATATGGCCAAGATGCATGTAACACATTGCCTACTCTGTCATGGTTATGCTCTCACATGCCTCTATATTTCATATTTACATGAGTGCATACATGTAGGGGGAGCCTATGCTTGTTACATGTCCTTCCAAAGCTTTACTTGTTGTTCTTTATATCTTTATCTAAAGCTTTGATGTATGTTGCCATCAATTACCAAAAAGGGGGAGATTGAAAGCACAAGTGCTCCCTAGGTGGTTTTGATAATTGATGACAACATATCTCTTGTTGGACTAACATTTCGATCTAGCATGTTTCAGATAAGTTCAACAATGGAGTGGCATGGACTAAAGGTTGTGGGAACTCCTTCAAGATGCTAAGGACAAAGGATTGGCTAAAGCTTCAAGCTCAAGACTCCTCATTTTACATTTTAGTGATCCAAGATCACATTGAGTCTTTAGGAAAAGCCAATACTATCAAGGAGGGATGAGGTGTTGCTTAATGAGCCTCTTGCTTCATGTGCTTAGTGATATGCTCCAAAACCCTCAGCTACTTTCCCACTTCCACATATGACCTAAACCCTAAGCCAAACTCGGTCCTACCGATTCTTCCTATCCGGCACCACCGAGTTTCACTTGTCATAAGCCACTGCCAAACCCTAATCAGTTCGGTCTCACCGAGATGGGCTTGCAAACTCTCTGTTACCCATTGCAATATTCTCGGTCCCACCGAGATATGCAATCGGTTCCACCGAGTTTGCTTGGCCAAATCTCAGTTTCACTTATTACCCAAATCGGTCCCACCGAGTTTGAGTAATCGGTCAAACCAAGTTTTGGATTTACCCTAACCCTAGCACATCGGTCCCACCGAGTTGATCCAGTCGGTCCCACTGAAATCTCTAACGGTCACTAGGTTTACATTTTCGGTCCGACCGAGTTTGTTGATTCGGTCCCACCGAGATTGGAAAACTGTGTGTAACGGTTGGATTTTGTGTGGAGGCTATATATACCCCTCCACCTCCTCTTCATTCAAAGAGAGAGCCATCAGAACACATACACCATTCCAACTCATATGTTCTGAGAGAGAACCACCTACTCATGTGTTGAGACCAAGATATTCCATTCCTACCATATGAATCTTGATCTCTAGCCTCTCCAAGTTGCTTTCCACTGAAATCTTCTTTCCACAAAATCCAAATCCTATGAGAGAGAGTTGAGTGTTGGGGAGACTATCATTTGAAGCACAAGAGCAAGGAGTTCATTACCTACACACCATTTGTTACTTCTTGGAGAGTGGTGTCTCCTAGATTGGCTAGGTGTCACTTGGGAGCCTCCGACAAGATTGTGGAGTTGAACCAAGGAGTTTGTAAGGGCAAGGAGATCGCCTACTTCGTGAAGATCTACCGCTAGTGAGGCAAGTCCTGTGTGGGCGATGGCCATGGTGGGATAGACAAGGTTGCTTCTTCGTGGACCCTTTGTGGGTGGTTGCTTCTTCGTGGACCCTTCGTGGGTGGAGCCCTGTGTGGACTCGCGCAACCGTTACCCTTTGTGGGTGGAGCCCTCCGTGGACTCTCGCAACCGTTACCCTTTGTGGGTTGAAGTCTCCATCAACGTGGATGTAGGATAGCACCACCTATCCGAACCACGGGAAAAACATCCGTGTCTCCAATTGCGTTTGATTTCTCCAAACCCTTCCCTTTACATTCTTGCAAGTTGCATGCTTTACATTCCGCTGCTCATATACTCTTTGCATGCTTGCTTGATATGTATTGTGTGTGTTGAAATTGTGCCTAAACTCCACTTAAACCGAAAAAGCTTAAAAATTGCAACTTTAGCATTAAGTGTCTAATCACCCCCCTCTAGACACATCTACTTCTAGATCCTACACACATGCATGTCCCCAGGTTGAGGTAGTGGGACTTCATCTTCATTTGAGCTCATCTCCTCCTTTCCCCTAGGCTCATAGTCTTCTTCTTCCTCCATGGTCCAACCATAATGCTCCAAGTCCCCATAGGCCTTATGATCTGCAAGGTAATCAGTCACATAGCTTTCTCCCTCCGAATCTTGAGATGCATATTGCTCTAATTTGCAGCAGAAGTCGGTTTACTTACCGTACCTCATACCTATTCCTTTTGAGAGTCTGAAACGTTCCGGAAAGTGTCCCTTGTGTATTCCTCCGGGGTTGCGGTTTCAATAACATTAGTTTCAACATTTATAGGATTACCTGAGATATAATGTTTGATTCTTTGACCGTTCACCACCCTCGGATTAGTGCCTTCGAAGTTGTTGATTTTTATGGCACCAGAACGATAGACCTCCTCGATAACGTAAGGACCTTCCCATTTAGAGAGGAGTTTTCCTGCAAAAAATCTTAAACGAGAGTTGTATAATAATACATAATCACCTACGTTAAACTCACATTTTTGTATCCTTTTATCATGCCATCTTTTAACTTTTTATTTAAACAGTTTGGCATTCTCGTAGGCATGGGTTCTCCATTCGTTAGTGAGCTAATGTCAAAAGGCCTCTTCTCACCGGCAAGTTTAAAATCATAATTGAGCTCTTTAATAGCCCAATATGCCTTATGTTCTAGTTCGAGAGGTAAGTGACATGCTTTACCATAAACCATTTTATACGGAGACATACCCATAGGATTTTATATGTAGTTCTATAGGCCCATAATGCATCATCAAGTTTCTTGGACCAATTCTTTCTAGATCTATTAACGTTCTTTTGCAAAACTAATTTAAGCTCTCTGTTGCTCAGTTCTACTTGACCGCTAGACTGTGGGTGATAAGGAGAGGCAATTCGATGATTAACATCATACTTAGCAAGAATTTTACGAAAGGCACCATGAATAAAATGTGAACCACCATCAGTCATTAAGTATCTAGGGACTCCAAACCTTGGAAAAATAACTTCTTTAAGCATCTTAATAGAGGTGTTATGATCAGCACTACTAGATGGAATAGCTTCTACCCACTTAGTAACGTAATCAACAGCAACTAGAATATGTGTATACCCATTAGAGAAAGGAAACTGTCCCATATAATCAACGCCCCAAACATCAAATGGTTCAATAACAAGTGAATAATTCATAGGCATTTCTTGACGTCTATTAATATTACCAATTCTTTGACATCCATCACAAGACAAAACAAACTTACGGGCATCCTTGAAGAGAGTAGGCCAATAAAAACCAGATTGCAATACCTTATGTGCAGTTCTATCTCCAGCATGGTGTCCTCCATAAGCCTCGGAGTGACACTTGCGTAGGATCTATTCCTATTCATGCTCAGGTATACAACGTCTAATGACACCATCTACTCCTTCTTTATAAAGGTGTGGGTCATCCCAAAAGTAATGTATTAAATCATAGAAGAACTTTTTCTTTTGCTGGTATGTGAAACTAGGTGGTATAAATTT
Source organism: Triticum dicoccoides (assembly GCF_002162155.2). Taxonomy (NCBI): domain Eukaryota; kingdom Viridiplantae; phylum Streptophyta; class Magnoliopsida; order Poales; family Poaceae; genus Triticum; species Triticum dicoccoides. The sequence continues at coordinate 321,677,398 of NC_041380.1, read as the reverse complement.
AGCAACAATATAATTAACGTAATCAGCATACCATGGAGCAGTACAAGAACCATTTATGATAGCTAATTGTTCATCAGGAAAGCTATCATCAATAGGTAGTGGGTCGTCAAGAACATTCTCTAACCTAGACAAGTTGTTTGCAACGGGGTTCTCAGCTCCCTTTCTATCAATAATATGCAAATCAAATTCTTGTAGCAAGAGAGCCCATCTAATAATCTAGATTTAGCATATTTATTTTCCATAATATATTTAATAGCAGCATGATCAGTGTGGACAGTTACTTTAGAATCAACTATATAAGGTCTGAACTTATCACAAGCAAATACAGTTGCTAAAAATTATTTTTCAATAGTAGCATAATTTCTCTGGCACTGTCTAGAGTTTTACTAGCATATTGGATAACAATTAATTTCTTATCAACTCTTTGTCCTAGAACAGCCCCTACAGCATAATCACTAGCACCACACATAATTTCAATGGGTAAATTCCAATCAAGTGGCTGAACAATGAGTTCAGAGATCAAGGCTTTCTTAAGTATTTCAAATGCTTCTACACAATCATCATCAAAGGCAAAAGAAACATCTTTATGTAAGAGATTAGCCAGAGGCCGAGAAATTTAAGAGAAGTCCTGAATGAACCTCCTATAAAAACCGGCATGACCAAGGAAACTTCTTATACCTTTAATGTTCTTAGGACACAACATATTTTCAATAGCATCAACCTTAGCTTTATCAACTTCAATACCTCTTTTAGAAATTTTATGCCCCAAGACAATACCTTCATTAACCATAAAGTGGCACTTCTCCCAATTCAAGACAAGATTAGTTTCTTCACATCTCTGCAAAACTCGATCAAGGTTGCTTAAGCAATCATCAAAAGAAGTTCCATAAACAGAAAAATCATCCATGAATATCTCAACAATCTTTTCACAAAAGTCAGAGAATATAGCGGTCATACATCTTTGAAAGGTAGTAGGTGCATTGCATAAACCAAAACACATACGTCTATAAGCAAAGGTACCGAAAGGGCAAGTAAAAGTTGTCTTTTCTTGATCCTCTTTGGACATAGGTATTTGAGAGAAACCAGAATAACAATCTAGAAAGCAAAAATGTGTAAGTTTGGACAATATTTCTAGCATTTGATCAATAAAAGGTAAAGGGTAATGATCCTTTTTAGTAGCTTTATTTAATTTGCGGAAATCAATTACCATTCTATAACCTATAACAATTCTTTGTGGGATCAATTCATCTTTATCATTAGGAACAACGGTAATACCTCCCTTCTTAGGGACACAATGGACAGGGCTTACCCACTGACTATCAGCAACGGGATAAATTATACGTGCCTCCAGAAGCTTTAGTATTTCTTTTCTGGCCACTTCTTTCATCTTAGGATTTAACCGTCGTTGGTGATCAACAACCGGTTTCGCGTCTTTCTCCAGTTTTATTTTGTGCTGGCATAGAGTGGGACTAATGCCCTTAAGATCATCAAGAGTATATCCAATAGCAGCACGGTGCTTCTTCGGATTTTTCAATAATTTCGTTTCTTCATGCTCTGAAAGGTTAGCACTAATAATAACAGGATATATCTTCTTTTCATCAAGATAATCATATTTAAGAGTATCAGGCAATGGTTTAAGCTCAAACATGGGGTCACCCTTGGGTGGAGGAGGATCCCCTGGAATTTCAACAGGCAGGTTGTGTTTCAAAATAGGCCCCTGTTTAAAGAATACTTCATCTATTTCCCTTCTTTCATTCATAAACATATCATTTTCATGGTCTAGCAAATATTGCTCTAAAGGATCATTAGGAGGCACGGCAATAGAAGCAAGACCAATAATTTCATCTTTACTAGGCAATTCTTTATCATGGGGTTGTCTATGAAATTTAGCAAAATTAAACTCATGAGACATATCCCCCAAACCAATAGAAACAATATCCTTATTGCAGTCTATCTTAGCATTAACAATATTCAAGAAGGGTCTACCAAATATAATGGGACAAAAGTCATCTTTTGGGGAACCAAGAACAAGAAAATCAGCAGGATATTTAACTTTCCCACACAAGACTTCAACATCTCTAACAATCCCAACTGGTGAAATAGTGTCTCTATTGGCAAGTTTAATAGTAACATCATTTTCCTCTATGTCAGTAGGTGCAATATCATGCATTATTTCTTTATATAGGGAATGAGGTATTGCACTTGCACTAGCACCCATATCACATAAGCCATGATAGCAATGATCTCCTATTTTAACAGAAATAACAATCATGCCTACAACAGGTCTATTTTTTATTTTTAGTATTGGGTCTAGCAATTCTAGCAGCTTCATCACAGAAGTAAATAGCATGCCCATCAATATTATCGGCCAAGAGATCTTTAACCATAGCAACACTAGGTTCAACTAATTTGCTCAGAGGGTGTAGGTGTTCTAGTATTACTCTTATAAACTAAAGTTGAAGTTTTAGCACGATCCTTTATTCTAAGAGGGAAAGGTGGTTTCTCAATATAAGTAGTAGGAACAACAGGATCATTATAAGTGATAGTCTTTTCTAAAAATTTAATAGGAGCAACTACTTTTACTTCAATAGGAGGATTATATTTAAACCACTTATTCTTAGGGAGATCAACATGAGTAGCAAAGGATTCACATAAATAAGCTACTATCTCAGAGTCAAGTCCATATTTAATGCTAAATTCACGGAAATCATTGGTATCCATAAAAGATTTAACACAATCAAACTTAGGTGTTATACCTGACTCCTTACCTTCGTCGAGATCCCAATCTTCAGAGTTGTGTTTAATTCTTTCCAATAAATCCCATTTGAATTCAATAGTCTTCATCATAAAAGAGCCAGTACAAGAAGTATCAAGCATGGAGCGATTATCTAGAGAAAGCCGAGCATAAAATTTTTGAATAATAATTTCTCTTGAGATCTCATGATTGGGGCATGAATATAACATTGACTTAAGCCTCCCCCAAGCTTGAGCGATGCTTTCTCCTTCGCGAGGCCAAAAATTATATATATAATTACGATCACGATGAACAAGATGCATAGGATAAAACTTCTGATGAAATTCCATGATCCCATATCATCACATAGCCTAAACCATGTCAATGTCTTTCCCCTCAAATATAAAGGGAAGACCTTCTTCTTGATAACATCCTCGGGCATACCTGCAAGCTTAAATAATCCACAAACTTCATCCACATAGATTAGGTGCAAATCGGGATGTAATGTTCCATCACATGTGAAAGGATTAGCTAGCAGTTTCTCTATCATACCCGAAGGATTTCAAAGTAAACATTTTAAGTAGGTTCAGTAGGTTGAGGAGAAACTCTTTGCTCTACTAGACGGGGTGAAGATACCCCGAACAAGCCCCTTAAAGGATTATGTTCCATAGTAACAAGTGACAGTAAATTTCAGCACAATATATAAACTTTTCCTTACCAAATTCCACCTACCAAAGGCGCTTCACTCCCCGGCAACGGCGCCAGAAAAGAGTCATGATGACCCACAAGTGTAGGGGATCTATCGTAGTCCTTTCGATAAGTAAGAGTGTCAAACCCAACGAGGAGCAGAAGGAAATGATAAGCAGTTTTCAGTAAGGTATTCTCTGCAAGCACAGAAATTATCGGTACAGATAGTTTTGTGATAAGGTAATTTGTAACGGGTAACAAGTAATAAAAGTAAATAAAGTGCAGCAAGATGGCCCAATCCTTTTTGTAGGAAAGGACAAGCCTGGACAAACTCTTATATAAAGGAAAGCGCTCCTGAAGACACATGGGAATTATCGTCAAGCTAGTTTTTATCACGTTCATATGATTTGCGTTCGGTACTTTGATAATTTGATATGTTTGTGGACCGGTGCTTGGATACTGTCCTTCCTTGGACAAGCATCCCACTTATGATTAACCCCCCTCGCAAGCATCCGCAACTACAGCAGAAGTATTAAGGTAAACCTAACCATAGCATGAAACATATGGATCCAAATCAGCCCCTTACGAAGCAACGCACAAACTAGGGTTTAAGCTTTTGTCACTCTAGCAACCCATCGTCTACTTATTAATTCCCAATGCCCTCCTCTAGGCCCAGACAATGGTGAAGTGTCATGTAGTCGACATTCACATGACACCACTAGAGGAAAGACAACATACATCTCATCAAAATATCGAACGAATACCAAATTCACATGACTACTTATAGCAAGACTTCTCCCATGTCCTCAGGAACAAATGTAACTACTCACAAATCATATTCATGTTCATAATCAGAGGGGTATTAATATGCATAAAGGATCTGAACATATGATCTTCCATCAAATAAACCAACTAGTGTCAACTACAAAGAGTAATCAACACTACTAGCAACCCACGGGTACCAATCTGAGGCTTTGGGACAAAGATTGGATACAAGAGATGAACTAGGGTTTGAGATGAGATGGTGCTGGTGAAGATGTTGATGGAGATTGACCCGCTCCCGATGAGAGGATCATTGGTGATGACGATGTTGATGATTTCCCCCTCCCGGAGGAAAGTTTCCCCAGCAGAACAGCTCCGTCGGAGCCCTAGATTGGTTCAGCCAAGGTTCTGCCTCGTGGCGGTGGAGTTTCGTCCCGTGAGCTAGCTTGTGATTTTTTTCCTCAATGAAAGACCTCATATAGCAGAAGATGGGCATCAGAGGTCTGCTAGGGGGCCCATGAGGCAGGGGGCGTGCCCAGGGGGATAGGGCGCGCCCCCCACCCTCGTGGATGGTGGGTGGCCCCCCTCTGGTACTTCTTTCGCCAAATATTTTTTATATATTCTGAAACTTGCTCCCGTGAACTTTCAGGACTTTTGGAGTTGTGCAGACTAGGTCTCTAATATTTGCTCCTTTTCCAGCCCAGAATTCTAGCTATCGTCATTCTCCCTCTTCATTTAAACCTTGCAAAATAAGAGAGAATAGGCATACGTATTGTGACATAATGTGTAATAACAGCCCATAATGCAATAAATATCGATATAAAAGCATGATGCAAAATGGACGTATCACTATACTGTTTCACTTATATCTTTTTAGAGCACGGCGCTGGCTTTATTTTATAGAAATTATTGAACTATCTTGCTTCACTTATATTATTTTGAGTCTCTCTAAACAGCATGGTAATTTTCTTTGGTTTTGAATTTAGTCCTAATATGATGGGCATCCAAGAGGAATATAATAAAAACTTTCATATAAAGTGCATTGAATACTATGTGAAGTTTGATTCCTTATGATTGTTTTGAGATATGAAGATGGTAATATTAGAGTCATGCTAGTGAGTAATTGTGGATTGGTAGAAATACTTGTGTTAAAGTTTGTGATTCCCGTAGCATGCACGTATGGTGAACCGTTATGTGATGAAGTCAGAGCATGATTTATTTATTGATTGTCTTCCTTATGTGTGGCGGTCGGGGACGAGCGATGGTCCTTTCCTACCAATCTATCGCCCTAGGAGCATGCGTCTATTACTTCATTTTGATAACTAATATTTTTTTTCAATAAGTATGTGAGTTCTTTATGACTAACGTTGAGTACATGGATTATAGGCACTCTCACCTTCCACCATTGTAGCCTCTCTAGTACCGCACAACTTTCGCCGGTGCATTAAACCCACCATCACCTTCCTCAAAACAGCCACCATACCTACCTATTATGGCATTTCCATAGTCATTCCGAGATATATTGCCATGCAACTTCCACCGCTCCATTTATTATGACACACTTCATCATTGTCATATTGCTTTGCATGATAATGTAGTTGGCATTGTATTTGTGGAAAAGGCACCTTTCATTTTTTTATACATGTCACTCTTGATTCATTGCACATCCCAATACACCGCCGGAGGCATTCAAATAGAGTCATACTTTTGTTCTAGAATTGAGTTGTAATTCTTGAGTTGTAAGTAAAAAAAGTGTGATAATCTTAATTATTAGAGCATTGTCCCATGTGAGGAAAGGGATGAAGGAAGCTATGATTCCCTCACAAGTTGGGATGAGTCTCCGGACTTTATGAAAAATAAAAGATGCCAAAGAAGCCCACAAAAAAATAAAAGAGGCCAAAGAAGCCCACCCAAAAATGAGAGAAAAGAGAGAAGGGGCAATGTTATTATCCTTTTTCCACACTTGTGCTTCAAAGTAGCACCATGATCTTCATAATAGAGAGTCTCCTATGTTGTCACTTTCATATACTAGTGGTAGATTTTCATTATAGAACTTGGCTTGTATATTCCAATGATGGGCTTTCTCAAATTGCTCTAGGTCTTCATGAGCAAGCGAGTTGGATGAACACCCACTTAATTTCTTTTTGAGCTTTTATACACTTATAGCTCTAGTGCATCCGTTGCATGGCAATCCATACTCACTCACATTGATATCTATTGATGGGCATCTCCATAGCTCGTTGACATGCCTAGTTGATGTGAGACTATCTCCCTCATTTTGTCTTCTCCACAACCACCATATTCTATTCCACCTATAGTGTTATATCCATGGCTCACGCTCATGTATTGCCTGAAAGTTGAAAATGCTTGAGAACATCAAAAGTAAGAAACAATTGCTTGGCTTTTCATCGGGGTTGTGCATGATTTAATACTTTGTGTGATGAAGATGGAGCATAGCTAGACTATATGATTTTGTAGGGATAACTTTGCGTGTGCGTCAGCGGTGTGTGCATCAGCGGTGCGCATTTTGGCGGGTGCCCTCTGTGGGGTCGTTGCAGCCTATGACGGTGGGATCTGGAACCCCTGGGCCTGGCAGGTAGGCCGCGTGTCGATGCATGTGTGGTGGGTTCCCATGCGCCTCTGTGAGGATTGCCCCTGCCATCGCGGTGGCCGGGAGGGCTTTTCTCTCCAGTTTTCCCCTCTCCTCCTTCTGTCCCTCATTTCCTCCACGCTCGCTTCGTCCGCTCGCTTTCGTCCACACTTCCAGGCCGTCTCGTCCTCTCCTGTTCGCCTGCCTTCATCCAGTTCGCCCAGCTTACGTTGCGGTTCTCGCCATGGTCGCGCGTTGCTCCATGAGTGGTGTTGGTTGAAGTTCATCCTCTTATCCTTTCCCTATTCCTTTTTGCTGTTCCTTCTCCTATTTACTGACCTGCTTTGCTTGTCTTTGCTTCGGTGCGCAGTTTGCTACCGATTTTCTCGTTGGCTCTTGTGTGGGGGCGTGCGCCATTACGTTCTTGCTGTCTAGGTTGGTGCTTGCCTCTTCTACCTCTATGTGGACATATGCCTTTGAGGTGTTTGTTGAAATGCTTGGGTGCTGCTAGATAGGATGGTTGCCTGCTACCGTGTGCTCTGCTTTGACATTTTTGCATTCCGTTATTTGTGCATGTGCATGCTTCATGCTGTTTGTCAACGGCTAACATGAGTATAGCTTGTGTTTTAGGTTGTTTTCAGGTTGGGCGGCTGTTCATCCACGTTCGCTTGCTGGCTGCTCTTCCGGTTGTGCTTCGTCATTCTGGTAATGTGCTTCTCTTTTGCATGTTTGTCTCTATTTCTGGATTGTTAAGAGATGCGTTGTTTAGTGATGGCCTAAAAGATTAGGTCTGAGAAGATGTCGTGCTTAGTCTGTTTTGTTTGGTTGCTGCCTCTACAGTGGCCCTGAAGGTTTATACTTCTTGTGTTTGTTACTTTGCCTGAAAAAACACGGTGGCTGAGGTTGATTGATGGTCCTTCACTTCCTGCATGTCTACAGTTTGATTGCTCGGTGATTAAAAGCTGCTATAGATATAGTGGATGGTGTTTTAGCATGCTGAGTGATGTTGTTTCCTTTGGTTCTGCCATCGTGTGGCTCTGCACTTGTTTAGTACCTTTGATGGAATATATATGTGCTCTGTGACTTGCTGTGTTCTAATGGTTCTGTCTGCATTTATTTTGTAGGTTGGAAAGGCTACTCTGTTTCTAAATCTGCGACCTGCTGCTGCTCCTAAAGGTTTGCTCTCCTTTTCCATTGCATGTCCGTTACCTGTGGGTTCAGATGTATTTACTTGTCTGTGCATGTTATCATCGTTGTTGATGTACTGATAATCTCGCTATTCCGGATCTGCTCCGGGGGTCGTGTTATTTTCCAGTTTTTTTTAATTTCGTTGCGTGTGAGCAGGATGTGTACTCTTATTTCAACTGTTATACCCATTTTGGAAGTCGTGGTGGCTCGTTGTTCTTTGCCGGCGCTTTTGTATCTGTGTGAGGTCATGGAGGATGGGTCCATTCTTGCTGGGGTAGAACTGGAGCTTCCAGGCGATAGTTCTGCTCCGGTTCCACGCCAAGAATTTTTTCGGAGCTCAGCCTGGTGTGGTTTTGTCCATGCTTATGAACAGGCTGCCCTCCAAGCCATAAGTTTTTTGCAACGTCTGTATGGGTTTGTGGTTCGAGACTATAATTATGATTGTATGATGGCCTATAGGAGCTCCCTTCGTTCTTCCATAATGGTTGCAGTCCCTGCCATTTGACATGTTGGTCACTTGGAGAGAGAGCTATTGCTCTTGCACCGTATGTCTGTGGAGACGGAGATAAATCCAGATGTTGGCCTTGTTCTGGTCCAGTTTGACTGGGGTCTACTGTGCTCGCAGATGCTTTCCTCTCTTCAATCTCTTTTGCTATCTTTTCTTGGCTTCTTGTTTGGGCCTGCGTGCCCGCTTTGTACTGAATTCGTTCATTCCTCTGATGCAATAAAGTCCTTGGGCTTTCTATATGGCTCTTATAGTGTCTTCTTTTTGTGTTTTGCAAGACTGAAAAGAATAGCTTTCTTCTTCAGATTCAACGCTCTTCCCATGTGCCCAAATAATAAATATGTTACTTGTTTATTGATTCTTCCTCGGCTGGGTCTCTGGCCTTTGGACCGCCCCCTTCTCTTATAGAGAAAAAAGTAGAACGGGCTTTAGAGGACCCTGTTCCTTTTGGGCTTCTGGTTCTTCATGGGCTTTTGGGAAGGTATTTCTTGGGGCACCGACTTTGGAGAATCCTGTACGTTTGGGCTTATAGTTTTCCGTGGGCTCCTGGGAAGGTGTTTCGTGGACTTGCTCTCTCTCTCTCTCTCTTATCTTTTTTCGCTGGGATTTTGTTTGATGGCCTTTTCATTCTGCCTATGTATTTTAAAAAAGGCTTACAGTTTACTTTTGGGATGCCTCTCCCTTTCGTTTAAAAAAAGTTAGTTCCATGCCCTTTATAGAGCCTTGTCTTTTGAATTCTATTCCTTGGTCTAGGTGTATGCCTTCTTGCTATTTAATGCGCGTGATTAGATTGCCTTTCTTTGTGTTACGTTTCTGTTGCAGTGTGTTATGGTTGTTCTGTTCTTCATGTCGTTCCTGTGAGTCATGCCTCAGCGCCGTTCTGTTCGTCGTAAGCCCAGTTCAAGCACCAGTCAACCACCTCTGTTGTTCGACGAAAACTGTCTTTTTGTGACTCGCCGTAGCCCTACATATCCTCAGGCCTGCCTAAAAGAAAATGTACGGGGTAGCCTTTTAAAATAGGTCCTTTTCCTTTATGGGTGTGCCTCCTGCACTCTCTCGATTCCTCTTCGTACTTGTGACACGCCCTTCGTTTTTTTAGATGATGGTTTCTTCCCCGTTCTTAGTCCAGAAATTACGTCTCGTAATAGAAAGAGATGCAGCGTAGTTGTTGATAGACTTAGGGGAAAGGGGCCTGCCATTGGATCACCCTTAAGTGCTGACTGGGTTGGATTCACGGCTGAGTCTAAGATGCTGAAAGGTATGCTGAGTGCCGATATGCCTAGAAACTATTGTATGATGCATTATTGATGACCATTGTTACTGAGTCAAGATAAATTTGCAGCTGGGTACCGAAAGAGATCTTTCTATGGTGGCCCAGACTACAAATGTACCAACTGTGGTGCAGTCTTTTGGTTCGAGGAGGGGGTGAGATCGGAATCCACTATTACGCTAAGGCGGGTGGTTTACAACAAATGTTGCAAGGGTGGTAAGGTGTATGTTACACCTTTTAAGAAGCCACCCTTGTTTCTCTCTGAGTTGCTGAGATACAATGGTCCCTCGCATAGCAGAGAGTTTATAAAAAAATCGCCAGTACAACTGCCTCTTTGCATTTACTTCCATGGGAACTACTGTTGACCGTTCCGTAAATGATGGTAATGGTCCAAATATATACAAAATAAACGGGCAGGTTTGTCATCGAATGGGGTCTCTTATGCCTAAGGAAGGAAATACCACTAAGTATGTCGAACTCTATATACATGATACCCAGAATGAGGTGCAAAACAGGATTCAGGCTTTAGAAAAGGGTGAAAAGAGTGATGGTGGTTTAGATGAATCTATTGTTGAAGGCTTGATGCACATGCTTGACAAACACAATTCTTATGTCAAAATGTTTAGATCAGCTAGAGAAATACTAGCAGCCAATAAGCATGCCAAGATAGCCATTTGTTTAGTTGCCCCTAGAGAATCTGATGGCCCATAGTTTAGCCTTCCTACAACTGATGAGCTAGCGTCTTTAATGTTTGGTGAGTTCACAGTGGAGGCTTCTTGTCGTGACATAATAATACACTGTAGGGATGACAATCTGCAGCAAATATCTTCTTTGCAAACTTCATATATGCCTTTGCAGTATCCTCTTCTCTTCCCCTATGCAGAACATGGGTTTCAACTTGGGCTTAAATATATTGGTTCGGACCCTTAGATACTAGGAAAAGAACCAGGCTCACTATGCAGGACTATTATTCCTATTGTCTCCACTATAGACCAGAGAAGCATAATCCATACCTTTGTTGTGGTTTGCTTTCCTCACAGGCCATTGTAGATGCATGCGCTTGCATAGACGAGTGGAGTCTGCATTTTATCATGAAGGCTAATAATGATCTTAGAGCAGAGAACTTGCAAGGAGTCACTAGTGCTGTTGGAAAAGGGCAGACAAATGCAAGTTCTGCTGGCAAGAAAAACATACTTCCATCCTCTTTTACCGGTGGCCAGTGTTATATGATTAAGAAGCAGTAGCCATTTCGCGTGTCTTCGGCCCACCAGACCTTTTCACCACCTTTACCTATAATCCCAAGTGGCCTAAGATAACAAAAGCCCTATGTTCTGAGCCTGGCCAGATGCCTTCAGACAGGGCGCATCTTTCGGTCAGGGTTTATCACATGAAGCTCAATGACTATATTCATGATATTAAGAGTGGGGAGGCCTTTGGTCCTATCGTAGCAGGTAAAACGTGTTTTTCGATTCCTCTCATTTCCTTTCTTTTGTTCTTTTCCACCTTAGCTCGTGATTGTTTTTTACCCCTTTGTTCACAGACTGCACACTGTAGAGTTCTAGAAAAGAGGGCTTCCTCATGCCCATATCTTGATCTGGCTTGATAGGAAAAATGGGAGGTTAGTGCTGCTTTAATTGACTCTTTTATATCGGCTTCCATCCCTGATCCTATTGCGGATCCTCTTGGATACGTTCTTGTTTCTGAACACATGATGCACGGCCCTTGCGGGGAAGATGGTGTTAAATGTCCTTGCATGAAAGATGGATTGTGTTCAAAAAAATTCCTAAGTCATTTCAGATTGAGACCTCTCTAGATGATAGTGGATTCCCTGTGTATAGTCGCCCAGACAATGGCCGTTTTATAGTTAAAAAAGGTCAGGCTTGATAATAGGCATGTTGTTCCTTATAATTTGCTCATACTGAAAAAATACCAAGCGCATATTGACGTTGAGTGGTGCAATAAAACCCATGTCATCAAGTATCTTTATAAGTATGTTACAAAGGGTCCTGATTTTTCAAAAACTTTGTTTGAAAGCATCAAAGACAAGCATGGTATTGAGATTGATGAGATCATGGAATATAGGCAATGTCGTTACATATGTGGTAAAGATGGTTGCTGGAGGATATATGGCTTTGATATACACAGTAAGATGCATTCTGTTGAAAGATTGCATGTTCATTTATTAAATAAACACATGGTGCGTTTCAATGTTAAAGCAAACCTAAAGTCAGTTGCTGACGATGTGTGGCTACAGAGAACAATGTTAACCGAGTGGTTTGTAGCTAATAGATGCCATGCAAATGCTAGATCTCTTACTTATTGTGACTTCCCAACCAAATGGACTTGGCTAGCGAGCAAAAAACTATGGATTCCTAAGACCTCAAGCTATAGGATTGGTAGAATTTATTCTGTTCACCCCGCAACTAGAGAACTTTTCTATCTTAGAATGCTCCTGATGGTTGTCAAAGGTGCAATGTCTTATACGGATGTTAGAACTTATAATGGGATTGTGTATGAGACCTTTAAGGAGGCATGTGCTGCTAGGGGCTTGCTTGGAGATGATCTTGAATGGTATAGTGCGTTCGATGAGGCTTTGACCTGGGGTATGGGAGATCAGCTGCGCAGGAATTTTTTTACAATCCTTGTCCATTGTGGAGTTAACGATGAAAATGCTTTCTTTGAAAAATATTGCTCACACTTAGCTGAGGATATTAAGTACAATATCAAGTGCTCTTTTCGTGATGATAATCATGTTGTGCCTCCTGATGAGCTGATAGACATCTTGCTTGATAAGCTAATAGTTCTATTTAGTAAAAATGGTTCTAATATTCTACATCACAGGCTGCCATTAAAGACTACGTATGATGATAACTCTGATGACAATGACATGATAACTGATGAACTATGTGTTGATCCTAAAAGTGAACTGCTAAAGACAGAAACCATGTACAACCAATTAAATCCAGATCAGCTCCTAGCTTATAAGAATATTATCGATAGAGTTGTGTCTGGAAAACCTGACTTTTTCTTTGTTTCTGGATATGGTGGAACTAGGAAAACTTTTCTCTGGAGTTCCATAATTGCTTATCTTAGAGGTAAAGAAAGGATTGTTCTCACAATTGCGTCTTCTAGGGTTGCAGCACTTCTTTTGCCTGGAGGTAGGACTGCTCATTCTAGGTTTAAAATACCAACCAGTCTACATGAAAATGGAACATGCGATATAAAAAGATCTAGAAAATGAGCAGAGATGGTCGAATCAGCCTCCCTAATAATATGGGATGAGGCTTTAATGATGCATCGTAGACGTTTTGAGGCTTTGGATCGTAGCTTACGTGATATTCTCTCTGCCGACGATCCTTCTATAGCTGACATGCCTTTTGGTGGTAAGGTTATGGTTCTGGGTGGCGATTTGAGATGGATTTTACCAGTCATTGAGGGTGGGACTCGCTCGCAGGTTATAACTGCTGCTATAAAAAATTCACCTCTATGGCGTTTTATAGAAGTTCTACATCTTAACATAAACATGTGTTTGGTTGTGCAAACAACAAATCCTGTTTTGCAAGCTGAGATAGCTTCTTTTGCTGGTTGGATCTTGAGTATTGGTGATGGTACAGCGCCTTGTATTACTAGACAAGGGGAGTGTGAGCCAAGTTGGGTAACAATTCCTGATGATATGTTGATCCATTCTGAGGATAATAGAATAGGTGCTATTGTTAATGTTGTATACACAAACTTTGCTAAAAATTGTTCTAATTGAAAGTACTTGTGCCAAAGGGCTATCTTAACAACAACAAATGATCTAGCTCAAGAAGTTAATGACCATGTGCTAGCCTTAATGCCTTCTGCTGAGAAGGAGTATTTAAGCTATGATTCTATAGTAAATGTTGTTGATTCAATGCGTAATATGGGTGTGTTTTATCCTATCAAGTACCTCAATACAATTAAAATTAACAATTTCCCATAGCACAAGTTGCTATTGAAAAAAGGCGTGCCGATTATGCTCCTTAAATATTTAAGTCAGGCAACTGGTCTTTGTAATGGTACTCGTCTTGTTGTCTCTAAACCTGGTGAGAAAGTCATTGAGGCTATTATCATGACTGGTTCTAATATTGGGGATGTTGTGTACATTCCAAGGATTTGCCTCACTACCAAGGATCCTAAATGGCCATTTACTTTACATCATCGCCGGTTTCCAGTCAGGGTTTGTTATGCCATGACTATCAATAAGAGCCAGGGACAGACTCTCTCGGCTGTTGGATTATACCTGAAAAGCGCTGTTTTCACTCATGGCCAGCTTTACGTGGCGGTTTCACGTATGAATTCCAAGGAAGATTTGAAAATACTTATCGAGAACGAAGATGGCACACTTGGATCTCATACTAGAAACATAGTTTTCTCTTAGATCTTTGAGTCTTTGGAATAGTACTTACGTCGCGCTTTATTTTGTGAGCTGCTTTTGGTCTCACTACTACTTGCTGCCTCTTAGTCTCTATTATTGTATGGTTCCTAATTTGGTAAAGTATTTCGATTGTCTGCTCCCTTTTCAATAAGATTTGAGGTTGTAAATATTGTTTTATCTGTTGCTACTCATTACCTAAGATAGCATCTATTGTTCTTTTTTGTGCATCTATCTACGCGTTAAAGGTATTTTGGTAGTTCGCTTAGTATGTCGGTCCACTTGACTTCGATTAGGTATGCTATCGTATTGCAAAACCTAATGTGTTGCTTCTTTTTGTGTTTTTACCTTCCTAAGAAAAAGTGTCTTTGCATTCTAGATGGCGCATCAAATGCTCTCTGAGATACACAAGTGCAGTAGGAAGTGGGTTGTCTCTGTCCTTGTCTCACGCTTGTGGTTTTATCGTGGGGTGACTGACAATGGGCCTATCCAGCACATGGACTTAGTTGTTCTTGATAGCCAGGTTTGTCTTTACATAGATAGCTCAACTCCATTTGTCCATATTTGGCCTAGGATACCTTTTTGATTGCTGTTTTTGTTGGCAGGGCAACCATATGTATGTGCAGATACCTCAGCGAGCAGAACAACTGAAGGATGAGCTGCAGGAAGGAAAGGTCTACATGATGAGCAGCTTCAACTGGTTGAAGCAAAGACAACTTATAGACCTGTTGAGAGTCCCTTCATTATTTAGTTCACCAGGTTTAGCAATGTTGTTTTACGCCCAGCCTTGGAAGCAGATTACCCGTTCTACACCTACAATTTGATCCCATTTTAGGACATCCCCAGGCCATGTGGGCCACCGCCTCATTTCCTTGGTAAGTTGTGTCATTGCATGCCTAAGTACATTAAAAACTACTTGTCAAATATCTGGGGTCTGATGCTCTTGTAAATTCTATGGTTTTGAAGATGCCATTGGAAGAATAACTGTTGTTTCTGATGTGGTCACTATCCAATCAATGCATCAGCCAGAGCCATCAAACACAAGGACAATAATCCTCACTGACTTACAGTAAGTGTGATTTGCCTATTATTATGCATGCACCATTCTAGGCCGCCTGCTCATTTGTTTGTTTACTGATTTATTCATCATATGAAACCTATAGGGGCAAGGAGCTAAAACTGGTCCTCTGGGGTGATCGAGCGATTGAATTTGAAGAAGAAGCAATGCAGGCAAGAGACGAAAAGGAAGTTGTGATTGCAATTTTCGTAGGAACACTACCTAAAATAAATCAAGGTAGTCAACCTATTGCATCTTATACGCCTATGCATCCTATATTGTGCAACCTTTTCATCCTATGCTCACTGCAACCTCTTACCCCTCTATATGGTTCAATAACTATGCAGGTGTTCCAGGACTTAGTGGTAGTTCTGCTTGCCGTTGGTACATGACGAGGATCTGCCAGTGATAAATGACTTTCGCAACAGGTGATTTCTATATGCCTTCTAATTGGCTTCTCTTGCTTTAACCATGAATATGAAGACAGTGTTGTTTTCTTTGTCACCCTGCTAACTATCTCCCCAGTTGCGTATTAAAATAGGTTGGAGACTAATTTCAAACCCATTGATAACGATGCTGCTTTGACCGAGGGTGCATTTACTAACCGTGTCTACGCTGATCCAGTTGAAAAGACCGTGTCAGAGCTCCTCCGCATGAACCCTTACGAAAATGAGGTATCCTCGCTGTCTTTTCCTCTATATGTTGTTCCCACTTTTCCTGATCATGTGCTCAACTGCAAGTTATGTTACTTCGACAGGAAAAACGGTTCATATGTACCGTTACTGTCCAGAGGCTCAATCCTGATCAGCGCTGGTGGTTCTTCTCTTGCTCCTCCTGCAACAAGACCTCTACAATAGTTGCATCGAACTACCGATGCACCAATCCTAACTGCTCATCCATAGCAGCACAAGAGATGTATGTGCCTTCCTAGACCTTTGTCTGTTGTTTCTTTTGTTTTGTGTTATTTGTTTCCTCAGGCTTCCTACCTGATTTATTTAGACATGCCTCTTCTATGTCTTATTAGTCCTTTACTACAATCCTCATTCTATTCATGCCATGTGCATGTACTGTATTTTGGTATTTGCGAGTGATGACGTGGGTGAGGCTGAGTTCACCATGTTTGATAAAGTTGGAAAAGCAGCTGTTGGAAATCCACTCCTTAATTTACTAAAGTTTAGAAACCCGGGACTTCCAACCATACACGAGATAGCTCGTGTACCGATGGTTGATAGGATTGCTCCACCAGAGGTTACCCAGATTATTGGGCAGAAGTATAAACTTCTTGTGCCCATTTCAAAGAGAAGCTTTGCAACCACAAGCACGCAGTTATCATTCCAAGTTGTGAAAAATATGGAAACCTACAAGCCTGAGTTAAGCTCATCTGCCTTTAACCGTGTCCCTGGATCATCTGGAGCATCATCCTCTACTTCCCTCACTGACAGTCCAGTACCTTCTGAGATGTTTACACCCAGTACCCCAAGCATCAAGCAAGCCCAGCCTGGCAGCTCCTCAGGGAGCCCTGCTATAACTTTTCCATCACCTACAGACGCGGTATGTTGTTTTCTTAATCTACCATCTGTCGCTCGATTTATTCAATCAAGATGCCCGAAAAATAATTCAGTTCTTCTCATTTCCTTTTTTTACACTCAGGCGCAGACACCAACTTCAAAGCTCAGTGTTGGTCTCCTTTCATCTGCATCTCCAGGGTATGCCTCTTTAGAAAGGACTACTGCATTATTTTTGAATGCTTGCTTGCTCTTATGGTTGTGTTTTCTTTTCTAGCAAATCACCATGCCCACCCAGCAGGACCAGGCGTGCTTTATTTATCGGCAATGACAAGAAGCTCCCTCTGGCAGAGGATCCTCCGAAGAAGTTTGACGAAATAGCCGCGGTAAATATTTCTCTGCTCTGCCTGAGATACCTATGAACACACATGTGGTAAATAACGCATAATACTATAAATGCACGCATGTACGTTTAGTAAATGAGCAGCATGGTCATGTGCCGATACACATGTGTCAAGGCAAAATCTTACTATTGTATAGCCTAATAACCATCCAATATCAATATGCTATGTTTCTCTATTATCAAACTTATGTATATGCTGGGTGCTCCAGGAGAACGATGATGAAAAGGCTGAAGATCCTTCTGGTGCTGCTAATGCAAAAGATGATAAGAGTCCACCTCGAAAAAACAAGAAGTACTGCTTCTTACATTCCACTAATATAGCTGGTTTCCCAACCTGTGTATAGCATTCCACTTATTTCTTTTTGACTAACACACCTTGAAATAAAGGAACCCCATTGCTGCAAAAGGAGCTGGAGCAGGGAAGAAAACAAAGTAGCAGTGACTCCTTTGCCCTACCTATGCAACCTTAAAATATCTATAGGTACACCACAATTTCCCTATATACTACTATTCTTGGAATTATTTTGACATTCTCATACTTGGAATTGGTTTATGAAACTTTGCATTCTATTGTAGGTTATCTATCCTATGTACATTAGCTTCTCCTTAGCAAGATTGAAGGATAAAGATGGCGGTTTATGCTCCATCACAATGCTCTTTGACCAGCTGCAAGCAGAGCCCGTTGCCGTGTATGCTTCTTGCATAGACCTTAGTGTGGTTGTATGCTTCTTACGAAGCATGTCTAAAACTCCTCTATTTATATGTCTGTGTGCTAAAAAGTCTTTGACTGCTCAAGTAGCAATGTCAAAGCAAGGCAAAAACAAAACTCCCCTATATTATGAAGCCAACTTGAACTTATTATATGCGTGTTCTTAGCTTCTTATTGTTTTCTCTCCGTGATAGGATGAATGTTTCCCATTCCATTTTGTTTTTTCTTACTCTCTACTGCTCATTTTATTTTCATATGACATCCAAGCCTATGGCCTTCCTTTGCTTTATTCTCAGCCTGTTTGGCCCTTTTGTCACTACAAGGTGTGTCTCTACGCCACATCTAAGTGGCCCAAAGACAGTCATCTGTCTACTCCACTCTTCTCCTACCGTTGGATCTGCTATCTTATCGTTGCCTCCCACCTGCGCTCTATAACCTACTCACTTACTTCATCCACACCACCAGCCACGCCGCCGCACTCCCCGGCCTAGCCATTTCTAGGGTTTCTTCACTCCCCATGTCTTCCCTGTAGCGACCAGACCTCAAACGGTCCAATCTCTATGCTCAGGTGTCATCCCTGGATCAGTAATGCTGACACCACACAGTACTTGAAGGATTTATAACAGAGTAGCAATCACACACTTATTACATCGAGTGTCTCAAAACAGAACTTATTACAATAAATATGGCTTAAGGCCATCTAATAACGATAACAGTGGAAGGCTTGGAAGATAAGTGAGTCCATCAACTCCAACGGCATCACTGAGTATAGAACCACGACCTAAAAACACCTTAATCGTCGTCTGAAAAGTCTGCAACATTAACGTTGCAGCCCGAAACGGGTCAGCACATGGAATATGCTGGCAAAATAACACATAGAGAGTAATGGAATGAAATAGGCTATTCTATATGCATATTTGGCTGGTGGAAAGCTCTATGGTTACAGTTTTGCGTAAAGCCAATTTTTCCCTACTGCAAAGGAATAAATTTTATTTAACTATCATGGTAGTTGTTAAACATTGAGAATGGTTGACAGCATTCTCAATCCCAATTAAGCATCATCATTAAACAAAACCCAACAAAATTAATTTTAGAGTAACATGTTGAGATTCACATGATAATCCAGGTACTAGATACTCAAGATGTCCATAACCGGGGACACGGCTAATCATGATTAGTTTATACACTCTGCAGAGGTTTGCGCACTTTTCCCCACAAGACTCAATCGCCTCCGTTTGGTTTCTCGCATTACATGGTGTTTGAGAAGACGGATGACCGAGACATAGTCTTTCAGAAGCGCTAGCACCTTACGATCGGGTAGATCGTTACACCTACTTTCCCCTACATCTGCTAGTCTACCAATGTAAGAGTTCGCACAACTTAATCAACTATGCTAGAGCCCATAATAGCTTGTGGCTGCACACGGAAGTTTCTAGCATGAATAATCTCATGATCCCTTTGAGCCTGGGTGGCAGTCCATAAAAAAAACAGGCAATCACTGGAATACCCAGGTGCCTCAATCTGGCCAAATGTGTGTTTAAGTTGCCACCTTAAATAAACCATTAATTAAAAATCTCACATCTGTCATGGATTTCACTCACCCAATCCACGTCTACTAGCATAGCATGGCATAAGAAGCAAACGTAGAAGTAACTCCCAAAGGTTTGATAAGAACAGGTAATAGGTACTACCTCAACTACTTCCCAAACCCACAATTTAATTAGATCCTAATCATGCAATGTGTGAGGATTGATCTAATGCAATAAAACTGGGTAGAGGGAAAACATGATCAAAGTGTTACTTGCCTTGCTGATGATCCGGGAAACCTAGCGATTCGAAGTAGCAAGCGGCGCACTCCGGGTACTCTATCGCAAAAAAACAAGCATACAATAAGCACTCAACTAATGCACAGGTAAAACTCAAATAAGAGATCTAAACAGAAAGTTCAACTTAAGTACTCCGGTTGGCAAAAAGAATCAAAACGAATGAAGCAACGAAAGACAAACGGCAAAAGAAACATGCTTCATTTACTATTCTGGATCTAGGGCAATTTTTACAGTGGCAAAAACTTGTTTGAGTTGGTTAAACGGAAAGAGGGTTTCGAGACGAAACTCCAGGCGCTTGAATCGCCTGATTCCGATAACGAGCGAAAAGTTAGACTAAAACGAAAATCGGATCAGAAATCGCGATCAGAAAAACCGCGGATTTAATCCGAGAAAAAGAAAAAACGACGAACGTTCGTTAAAACAAACGGACGGACGAACGCTCGCTAATTAAATAAACCGGAAAAACCGATCTACTTTTAAAAAACCGAAAGTAAAAAAAACCAACAAAACCGACGGAAAACCGATCTGTTTTAAAAAAACAGCGTGCGAGGTCTACCTCCGGCGACTCCGGCGAACGGCGGCGGCGGTTCGGCGGCACGAGCGGAAGCGGCGCGGGCGGCGGCGGCGCGGG
>NC_041380.1:321642832-321656233 GCF_002162155.2 Triticum dicoccoides | reverse complement strand
GCGTCTTGGGGCTGGCCTCGGGCCTCGGGGCGCTATAAAAAGGCCCGGCCAGGCGGAGTCCTGGCCGGTTACGGCCCAAGGTCGGTTTGAACTCTTTTTTTTAAATAATTACGCTCGGAAAAAAACAAAAGGAATACTAAACGGACTCCAAAATCCCGAAATAAATTTTCCCCGGCTTCTAAAATCAAGCCGCACAGGATGAACATTTATTTGGGGCCTAAATGAAATTTTGAAAAGCGCGCATTTTTCCTAAATTCAAATAAAATAGCAAATAAAACCAAAATAAAATCTTATTTGATTTTTTTATTAAATCCTCAATATTTCTTTATTTTTGGGAAAGTCATTTTATTCCCTCTCTCATATTTTCGTAATAGAAATAATTGAAGATAAAATAAATAAAATCAAATGATTCTATTTTCAAAATTTGAGAAAACTCAAATATGAAAATAACGAAATCCCCAACTCTCTCCGAGGGTCCTTGAGTTGCGTGAAATTTCTAGGATCAACCAAAATGCAATAAATATGATATGCAACGATGATCTAGTGTATAACATTCGAAATTGAAAATTTGGGATGTTACAAACCTACCCCCCTTAAGATGAATCTCGCCCTCGAGATTCGGGTTGGCTAGAAAATAGGTGAGGGTGGTCCTTCAGCAAATCTTCCTCTCGTTCCCAAGTGGCTTCGTCCTCCATGTGGTGGCTCCACTGAACCTTGCAAAACTTGATAACCTTAGTGTGGGTGACTCGACTGGAATACTCTAGAATCTTAACTGGTTTCTCCTCATAGGTCAAATCACTGTCCAACTAAATTGCTTCCAGTGGTACCGTATCTCTCAGCGGTATATCAGCCATCTCCGCGTGGCACTTCTTCAACTGGGATACATGGAATACGTCGTGAACTCCTGACAATCCTTCGGGCAATTCCAACTTATAGGCTACTTCTCCCACACGCTCCAAAACTTTGTATGGGCCTACAAAACGTGGCGCTAACTTTCCCTTAACTCCAAAGTGCTTAACTCCTCGAAGTGGTGATACTCGAAGATAAACTCGGTCTCCGACTTCATAAACTATCACCTTGCGTTTAGAATCTGCATAACTCTTTTGCCTGGATTGAGCTACCTTGAGCCTATCACGAATCAATTTCACTTTCTGTTCAGACTCCTTTATCAGATCCGGTCCAAACAACTGGCGGTCTCCAACTTCATCCCACGACAATGGGGTCATGCACCTCCTTCCGTACAATGCTTCGAAAGGGGCCATCTTCAAACTGGTTTGATAGCTGTTGTTGTAAGAGAACTCTGCATACGGCAAATTCTCATCCCAGCTAGATCCGTAATCTAGCGCACAAGCTCTTAGCATATCCTCCAAAATCTGATTGACTCTCTCAGTCTGTCCATCTGTCTGAGGGTGGAAAGTTGTGCTAACCTCCAGTCTGGTACCCAAGTTTCATGCAACTGATTCTAGAACTTTGAGGTAAATTGGGTTCCTCTATCTGATACTATGCTCCTTGGAACTCCATGCAGACAAACGATTCTAGTCATGTATATCTTTGCCAACTTTGCACTGGTATAGGTAGTCTTCACTGGAATGAAAGAGCTACCTTTGTCAAACGATCGACTACAACCCATATCGAGTCATAGCCTGAACGTGTTCTGGGCAATCCTGTAATAAAATCCATGCCTTGTTTATCCCACTTCCATTCGGGTATCGGCAATGGCTGTAGCAATCCGGCTGGCTTCTGATGTTCTGCCTTTACTCTCTGACATACATCGCAAACTGCTACATATTCCGCAATATCCTTCTTCATTCCGGTCCACCAGAAAATATCCTTCAAATCCAAATACATCTTGGTATTTCCTGGGTGAATCGAATACGGTGAATCATGGGCAACTTCCTGATCTCCGAATCATTTGGTACATAGACACGGTCTTCAAACCATAAGGTATCGTGCTCATCCTCATGAAATCCCTTAGCTTTTCCTTTGCTCATTTTCTCCTTAATAGAAGCAATCTCCTTGTCAGTCTTTTGAGCTTCCCTGATCTTGTCCATCAAAGTAGACTGAATCTCCAATGCTGCTACATAGCCTCTTGGAACTATTTCCAAACATAGCTCTCAAAGATTTTCGGCTAACTCCCTTGGTAAATCTCCCGTTATTAGGGTGTTGACATGGCTCTTACGGCTCAACGCGTCAGCTACTATGTTAGCCTTTCCGGGGTGATAATGCAATTTCATATCATAATCCTTGATGAGCTCCAACCATCTCCTTTGTCTGAGGTTCAACTCCTTCTGTGTGAAAATATACTTCAAACTCTTGTGATCCGTGTACACCTCACAATGGTTTCCAATAAGAAAATGTCTCCAAGTCTTCAATGCATGCACTACGGCTGCTAACTCCAAATCATGCGTAGCATAATTTAACTCATGGGGCTTAAGCTGTCGTGAGGCATATGAAACAACTCTTCCTTCCTGCATAAGTACTGCTCCAAGTCCTTGACGTGAAGCGTCACAATACACCTCATAATCTTTGGTCTGATCAGGTAAAATCAACACTAGTGAGGTAACCAAACGTTTCTTCAACTCCTGGAAACTAGCCTCACATTCCTAAGTCCATTTGAACTTGGTATCCTTCTTCAACAACTCCGTCATAAGCTTCGCAATCTTTGAGAAATTCTCAATAAACCTCCGATAGTATCCTGCGAGTCCAAGAAAACTCCGGACCTCTCCAACTGTTGTTGGCGCTTCCCACTTGGTCACGGTATCAACTTTAGTGGGATCTACTGCTATACCTTCTCCGGATATAACGTGTCCGAGAAATCCAACTTCTTTCAACCAAAACTCACATTTGCTGAACTTGGCATATAATTGATGTTCTCTGAGCTTTCCAAGAACCAAACGCAAATGCTCCTTATGCTCCTCTTCATTATTCTAGTAAACCAGGATATCATCAATGAACACTACGACAAACTTATCCAAGAACTCCATAAACACTTTGTTCATCATGTTCATAAAATATGCAGGTGCGTTAGTCAGACCAAATGACATAATGGTATACTCGTACAGCCCATACCTGGTGGTAAAAGTCGTCTTAGGTATATCCTGTTCTCGAATCTTCAACTAGTGGTATCCTGATCGCAGATCGATCTTGGAAAATACCTTAGCTCCTTGCAATCGATCAAACAGATCATTGATCATCGGTAGTGGGTACTTGTTCTTGATGGTTACTTCATTCAATCCTCGATAATCAACAACCATCCTTAACGATCCATCCTTCTTCTCCACTAGAAGTACTGGCGATCCCCAAGGCGAAGAACTTGGGCGAATATATCCCTTATCCAGTAACTCCTTAATCTGCTTCTTAATCTCCACCAAATCCTTTGCGGGCATCCTATATGGTCTCTTTGATATTGGCCCTGTGCCTGGCAAAACCTCAATCAAAAACTCAATATCTCTATCCGGTGGCATGCCTGGCAATTCTTCTGGAAATACATCGGGGAAATCCTTCACTACTGGTACTTCCTCCTGCACAACTCCTGTTAAACAATTTACTTGAGTCCTCTTCGGCACATGCCGGGATACATACTTGATCCTTCTCCCTTCTGGGGTGGTAAGCAAGATCGACTTACTGGTGCAATCGATGTTTCCTCCATACATCGACAACCAATCCATACCCAGAATTACATCCAAACCTTGTGATTCCAATATTATCAAATCCGAGGGGAACACATGCCTACCTATACTTAATGGCACGTGAAAACATCCTTGGGTAGCCATATACTCCGCTCCTAGTGAGCTTACTAACATAGGTGTTCTAAGAACTTTGGTGGGCAGGTTATACTTATCCAAAAATCCCCTTGATATGTATGAATGCGATGCACCGGTATCAAAAAGAACGAGTGAAGTAAATGACTTAACCAAAAACTTACCGATTATTGCATCCGACTGCTCTTCAACCTCCTCCATGTTAACGTGGTTCACCTGTCCCCTGTTGAAAGGGTTTGGCTTCTTCCCAGAGATTCCATTGCCACTACCATTCTGTGATTCAGGACACTCATTGGCATAATGTCCGGTCTTCTGGCACTTAAAACAAGTGACTTGGCTCAGGTCTCTCTTGGCTGGGGTTGATGGGTTGGTGCGATTCTGGCCGTTGCTTCCTCCATTCCCATTACCATTCTTGGTGCCATTGTGATTGTGTGAGCTACCTCCTCCATGGGTATGCTGAAAATGTCCTCCCGGTCTAGGGGTAAAACGTGGCTTCTGCTGAGCTCCTGAATTGTGCTTCCCTTGTCCATACTTCCTCTTGCGATTCTCAATCTGCTACTGCTTCCCTTCAATCATGAGAGCACGATCTACCAACTCCTGGTAATTATTGAAGGTTGCTACCATCAATTGCATACTCAACTCATCATTCAGTCCTTCCAAAAACTTCTCCTGCTTAGCTGCATCCGTAGCAACGTCATCTGGGGCATAACGTGCTAATTTACTAAAATCCTCCACATACTGGCCAACTGTCCGTCCTCCTTGGCGCAAGTTGTGAAACTCTCGCTTATTCATGGCCATAGCTCCTACTGAAACATGGGCAGTTCGAAAAGCCTGCTGAAACTAGTCCCACGTGATAGTGTCGACAGGGAAAGTGGCTATGAAATTCTCCCACCATGATGCTGCGGGTCCTTCAAGCTGATGTGTGGCAAACTTCACCTTTTCCGCATCCGTGCATCCTGCTGTGGTCAACTCTCTAGCTGTCTTATGGAGCCAATCATCTGCTACTATCGGCTCGGTGCTATTGGAAAACACCGGCGGATTCAGCCTAAGAAAATGGGCTAAGTGATCAACAGGTGGTGGTGGTGGTGGTGGGTTGTTGTTGTTGTTCCCCTGATTCTGATTCTGGACTAGCAACTGCATCAATGTGTTCTGCTGCTGGATCAACTGGGTGAGCTCCGGTGGAAAGGTAAATCCGGGGTCATGTCTCGGAGGCATCTGAGGGTTTAGAAAAGATGAGATTTAAGAATAGAGGGGTCTAAAGGGAAAACACTACCCATATGCACATGAGGCAAAAGCAAACAATTCACTTCATTCAATCAAACAAGGGCATACAATTAATCTAGCTATCGCAAAAGTGCTCGGACTACTATATTTACATGGTGGACTACTACTACTGATGAGGTGGTCTACTAGAAATATTCTTCGGTTGCAGACTCCATGATATCTGCTCCTGCTTCATCAACATAGTCATCATCGCTATCGTCTGGATCCGAGTCGGTGTCATCGATGATGATGTAGTCTTCCGGGCGAATCTCCTTGGGTTCTCTGTCTTCTTCTACTGGTGTAGGGCCTCCCATAAATATTCCGATCTTCTTGATCAGATCGTCATTCTTCTCCACTAATACTTCGATTTCCTCTTCATAATCTTCACGTGTAGCCTTGAATTCTTCCTCCAGTTCCTTGATTCTCGTCCTCGCCTTCTTCAGATCTATCATGTCGGCGCACATCTGGTTCTCCTGACGTCGAATGTGCTGGTTTAACTCCTGGATAAAAGCTGCAGCTGATCTATCCTTTCTGGTGCTGATCATTGTTGGGGAACATAGTAATTTCAAAAAAAAAATCCTACGCACACGCAAGATCATGGTGATGCATAGCAACGAGAGGGGAGAGTGTGATCTACGTACCCTTGTAGACCGACAGCGGAAGCGTTAGCACAACGCGGTTGATGTAGTCGTACGTCTTCACGGCCCGACCGATGAAGCACCGAAACTACGGCACCTCCGAGTTCTAGCACACGTTCAGCTTGATGACGATCCCTGGACTCTGATCCAGCAAAGTGTCGGGGAAGAGTTCCGTCAGCACGATGGCGTGGTGACGATCTTGATGTTCTACCATCGCAGGGCTTCGCCTAAGAACCACTACAATATTATCGAGGATTATGGTGGAAGGGGGCACCGCACACGGCTAAGAATATGATCACGTGGATCAACTTGTGTGTCTAGAGGTGCCCCCCTGCCCCCGTATATAAAGGAGCAAGGGGGAGGAGGCCAGCCCTAGGAGGGGCGCGCCAGGGAGTAGGATTCCTACTCCTAGTTGGAGTAGGTTTCCTCCTTTCCTAGTCCAACTAGGAGAAGGGGGAAAGGCGAGAAGAGGGGAAGGAAGGGAGAGAGGGGCCGCGCCCCAAACCCCTTGTCCAATTCGGACTGGGCTTGGGAGGGGCGTGCGCCACCTCCTGGTCCTTTCCACTAAGGTCCATTGCTTCTTCCTCATATTCCCGTAACTCCCCGGTACCTCCGAAAATACCCGAATCACTCGGAACCTTTCCGATGTCCGAATATAGTCGTCCAATATATCGATCTTTACGTCTCGACCATTTCGAGACTCCTCGTCATGTCCTTGATCTCATCCGGGACTCCAACTCCTTCGGTACATCAAAACTCATAAACTCATAATATAACTGTCATCGAAACCTTAAGAATGCGGACCCTACGGGTTCGAGAACAATGTAGACATGACCGAGACACGTCTCCGGTCAATAACCAATAGCGGAACCTGGATGCTCATATTGGCTCCCACATATTCTACGAAGATCTTTACCGGTCAGACCGCATAACAACATACGTTGTTCATTTTGTCATCGGTATGTTACTTGCCCGAGATTCGATCGTCGGTATCTCAATACCGAGTTCAATCTCGTTACCGGCAAGTCTCTTTACTCATTTCATAATACATCATCCCGCAACTAACTCATTAGTTGCAAGGCTTGCAAGGCTTATGTGATGTGCATTACCGAGAGGGCCCAGAGATACCTCTCCGACAATCGGAGTGACAAATCCTAATCTCGAAATACGCCAACCCAACATGTACCTTTGGAGACACCTGTAGAGCTCCTTTATAATCACCCAGTTACGTTGTGACGTTTGGTAGCACACAAAGTGTTCCTCCGGTAAACGGGAGTTGCATAATCTCATAGTCATAGGAACATGTATAAGTCATGAAGAAAGCAATAGCAACATACTAAACGATCGAGTGCTAAGCTAACAGAATGGGTCAAGTCAATCACCTCATTCTTCTAATGATGTGATCCCGTTAATCAAATAACAACTCTTTTGTTCATGGTTAGGAAACATAACCATCTTCGATTAACGAGCTAGTCAAGTAGAGGCATACTAGTGACACTCTGTTTGTCTATGTATTCACACATGTATTATGTTTCCGGTTAATACAATTCTAGCATGAATAATAAACATTTATCATGATATAAGGAAATAAATAATAACTTTATTATTACCTCTAGGGCATATTTCTTTCAATCATCTCCCGGTGCTCATCTCGGCGCCCACAAATCTGGTAGATAGTATCCTTGATATCATTGTGGTAGACTTCTCCAATGCGTCCCATGGCGATGTGAGCTGCCATGCTCTTTCCTAGACTCCAAGTTGGTGCATCAAAAGAAAACTCTATGGGCTCAGTGACTGGCATGAACGTCCTTCCTGGAACTTGAACTTGAATCATCCAGCGTTCTTCTTCAGGTAAAGTGGTGTTGTAGGTTCCGGTGAAGCTTGGTACTGCTATGTTCAGGTATCTAGTGACTTCCTTCAAGTGACGTCCAAAGGGTGTATCTTCATCTGGTTGCGTGAACTTGTTACTTGCATCCGCCATCCTAAAAGAGTAGAAAAGATGAGAAGTCAAAAAGAGAAGAGAGTGAGTAGTGATCTAGGTCTTT
Source organism: Triticum dicoccoides (assembly GCF_002162155.2). NCBI lineage: Eukaryota > Viridiplantae > Streptophyta > Magnoliopsida > Poales > Poaceae > Triticum > Triticum dicoccoides. The sequence continues at coordinate 321,648,526 of NC_041380.1, read as the reverse complement.
AGCTTAGTGGTCGTGTCCTACAGTCATTGTGTGCTCTAATACCATCTTGTAGCGACCATACCTCAAACTGTCCAATCTCTGTGCTCAGGTGTCATCCCTGGATCAGTAATGCTGACACCACACAATACTTGAAGGATTTATAACAGAGTAGCAATCACACACTTATTACATCAAGTGTCTCAAAACAGAACTTATTACAATAAATATGGCTTAAGGCCATCTAATAACGATAACAACGGAAGGCTTGGAAGATAAGTGAGTCCATCAACTCCAACGGCATCACTGAGTATAGAACCACGACCTAAAAACACCTTAATCATCGTCTAAAAAGTCTGCAACATTAATGTTGCAGCCCGAAACGGGTCAGCACATGGAATATGCTGGCAAAATAACACATAGAGAGTAATGGAATGAAATAGGCTATTCTATATGCATATTTGGCTGGTGGAAAGCTCTATGGTTACAGTTTTGCGTAAAGCCAATTTTTCCCTACCGCAAAGGAATAAATTTTATTTAACTATCATGGTAGTTGTTAAACATTGAGAATGGTTGACAGCATTCTCAATCCCAATTAAGCATCATCATTAAACAAAACCCAACAAAATTAGTTTTAGAGTAACATGTTGAGATTCACATGATAATCCAGGTACTAGATACTCAAGATGTCCATAACCGGGGACACGGCTAATCATGATTAGTTTATACACTCTGCAGAGGTTTGCGCACTTTTCCCCACAAGACACAATCGCCTGCGTTTGGTTTCTCACACTACATGGTGTTTGAGAAGACGGATGACCGGGACATAGTCTTTTAGAAGCGCTAGCACCTTATGATCGGGTAGACCGTTACACCTACTTTCCCCTACATCTGCTAGTCTACCAATGTAAGAGTTCGCACAACTTAATCAACTATGCTAGAGCCCATAATAGCTTGTGGCTGCACACGGAAGTTTCTAGCATGAATAATCTCATGATCCCTTTGAGCCTGGGTGGCGGTCCATAAAAAAATAGGCAATCGCTGGAATACCCAGGTGTCTCAATCCACCCAGATGTGTGTTTAAGTTGCCACCTTAAATAAACCATTAATTAACAATCTCACATCTGTCATGGATTTCACTCACCCAATCCACGTCTACTAGCATAGCATGGCATAAGAAGCAAACGTAGAAGTAACTCCCAAAGGTTTGATAAGAACAGGTAATAGGTACTACCTCAACTACTTCCCAAACCCACAATTTAATTAGATCCTAATCATGCAATGTGTGAGGACTGATCTAATGCTATAAAACTGGGTAGAGGGAAAACATGATCAAAGTGTTACTTGCCTTGCTGATGATCCGGGAAACCTAGCGATTCGAAGTAGCAAGCGGCGCACTCTAGGTACTCTATCGCAAACAAACAAGCATACAATAAGCACTCAACTAATGCACATGTAAAACTCAAATAAGAGATCTAACCAGAAAGTTCAACTTAAGAACTCCGGTTGGCAAAAAGAATCAAAACGAACGAAGCAACGAAAGACAAACGACAAAAGAAACAGACTTCGTTTACTATTCTGGATCTAGGGCAATTTTTACAGTGGCAAAAACTTGTTTGAGCTGGTTAAACGAAAAGAGGGTTTCGAGACGAAACTCCAGGCGCTTGAATCACCTGATTCCGATAAACGAGCGAAAAATTAGACTAAAACGAAAATCGGATCAGAAATCGCGATCAGAAAAACCGCGGATTTAATCCGAGAAAAATAAAAAACGACGAACGTTCATTAAAACGAACGAACGGACGAACGCTCACAAATTAAATAAACCGGAAAAACCAATCTATTTTAAAAAAACGAAACTAAAAACACCAATAAAACCGACGAAAGACCAATCGGTTTTCAAAAAAAACCGGCGGTGCGAGGTCTACCTCCGGCGACTCCGGCGAACGGCGGCGGCGGTCCGGCGGCGCGGGCGGCGGCGAGCGGTGGAGGCGCGGCGGGCGGCGGCACGGGCGGCGGCGGCGCGGCCTAGGGTTTCTGGGGCGGGGCGGCTTGGGGCTGGCCTCGGGCCTCGGGGCGCTATAAAAAGGCCTGGCCAGGCGGAGTCCTGACCGATTACGGCCCAAGGTCGGTTCGGACTCTTTAAAAAAATAATAATTACGCTCGGAAAAAAACAAAAGGAATACTAAACGGACTCCAAAAATCCCGAAATAAATTTTCCCCTGCTTCTAAAATCAAGCCGCACAGGATGAACATTTATTTGGGGCCTAAATGAAATTTTGAAAAACGCACATTTTTCCTAAATTCAAATAAAATAGCAAATAAAACCAAAATAAAATCTTATTTGATTTTTTATTAAATCCTCAATATTTCCTTATTTTTGGGAAAGTCATTTTATTCCCTCTCTCATATTTTTGTAATAGAAATAATTGAAGATAAAATAAATAAAATCAAATGATCCTATTTTCAAAATTTGAGAAAACTCAAATATGAAAATAACGAAATCCCCAACTCTCTCCGAGGGTCCTTGAGTTGCGTGAAATTTTTAGGATCAACCAAAATGCAATAAATATGATATGCAATGATGATCTAGTGTATAACATTCCAAATTGAAAATTTGGGATGTTACATTCCCGCTCTCGCCTGATGACATCGTCCTCAGCCGATAAAGGTGCGGCCCATGTTGTCGTTCTATCCACGGGCAAGTTCCATTCCTGGACTGCTGGTCTATACACTCGTTCCTCCTCTGTTCCTGCATAGATTTGATTTTCTTTCCTCAATGGTTAAGCTGAAATCTCGATCAAACCTGAATTGCTTTATAATGCTGCTAGGTCTTTCACCCGCATTTGTATCTCTCAGAAGAGATATAACAAGAGCTTTTGTTTCTTATGGAGATACAAAATGCCCAGAAATTCGGACACATTATCATTTCCAAGTTATTTTCTCTCCTGATAATAGAGCCATACGGAATAGATTTCATGATGCACTGGCTCAGGCTTTCAGCTTAGATGGCGATGTTTTCTCTCTGGACAGTCCTTACGAGGAATTTCTGATTAGCATCCCAGATAAACCACAATACAACCAGGCAGTGCAGTTTCTTCAATCTGACCAGAGACTTAGCTTGGGCAGCATTCATTTTACCACCCTGCCTGCAGATGAAGCAATACCATATTGTAGTACTCCCAGTTATGATTCTCATGATAACTATGCAGGATCCCAAGTCTTGATTGAGATAAGAAACCTGCCACTACACCTTTGGACATTCAAAACAGCAGATTTTATGTTGCATCCATATTGTGTTGTTTCTGAGCTTTACCCTGACACAATGGCCGACAAAGATCTTTCAGTGTTTTGATGCGTTTGCTGGACAAACACACCAGAAAATGTGCCATTGCGGATGAAAATTAAGGTTAGGCGTAGGTTTCGACATCTAGCAAGCACATTGTCAGGCCTCCACCTAGACATGTTCACTGTGCTTATTAGAGTGATTAACAATCTTTTCACTAAGAAGTTGAGACCAGCTGAGCTATTGCCACCTATACCAGAAACTCGACACAGCCCCGTTGCTGCTGCTGTGTCGCATTGTTTCCTTCAAGACACAGAGGTTGACCCTGATAGATCCCAAGAATTATTACACTCTATGGTCCTCAGACATGGTGATGGTTTTGAACCTATTAGCACAGAAGAGGTGTTCTCTGCAATAATTCAACACGTACCAGTGATGACACACAAGTATAGGGGATCTATCGTAGTCCTTTTGATAAGTAAGAGTGTCGAACCCAACGGGGAGCAGAAGGAAATGATAAGCGGTTTTCAGCAAGGTATTCTCTGCAAGCACTAAAATTATCGGTAACAGATAGTATTGTGATAAGGTAATTGGTAACGAGTAACAAGTAACAAGTGTCAATAAAGTGCAGCAAGATGGCCCAATCCTTTTTGTAGCAAAGGACAAGCCTGGACAATTTCTTATATAGAGAAAAGCGCTCCCGAGGACACATGGGAATTATCATCAAGCTAGTTTTCATCACGTTCATATGATTCACGTTCGGTACTTTGATAATTTGATATGTGGGTAGGCCGATGCTTGGGTGTTGTCCTTACTTGCACAAACATCCCACTTATGATTAACTCCTATTGCAAGCATCCGCAACTACAAAAGAAGTATTAAGGTAAACCTAACCATAGCATGAAACATATGGATCCAAATCAGCCCCTTACGAAGCAACACATAAACTAGGGTTTAAGCTTCTGTCACTCTAGCAACCCATCATATACTTATTACTTCCCAATGCCTTCCTCTAAGCCCAAACAATGGTGAAGTGTCATGTAGTCGACGTTCACATGACACCACTAGATGAGAGACAACATACATCTCATCAAAATATCGAACGAATACCAAATTCACATGTCTACTAATAGCAAGACTTCTCCCATATCCTCAGGAACAAACATAACTACTCACAAAGCATATTCATGTTCATAATCAGAGGGGTATTAATATGCATAATGGATCTGAACATATGATCTTCCACCAAGTAAACCAACTAGCATCAACTACAAGGAGTAATCAACACTACCAGCAACCCAGAGGTACCAATCTGAGGTTTGGATACAAAGATTGGATACAAGAGATGAACTAGGGTTTGAGATGAGATGGTGCTGGTGAAGATGTTGATGGAGATTGACCCCCTCCCGATGAGAGGATCGTTGGTGATGACAATGGTGATGATTTCCTCCTCCCGGAGGGAAGTTTCACCGGCAGAACAGCTCCGCCGGAGCCCTAGATTGGTTCCGCCAAGGTTCCGCCTCGTGGCGGCGGAGTTTCGTCCCGTAAGCTTGCTTATGATTTTTTCCTCGACGAAAGCTCCATATAGCAGAAGATGGGCATCGGAGGGCCACCAGGGGGGCCACGAGGCAGGGGGCGCGCCCACCACCCTCGTGGATAGGGTGTGGCCCCCCTGTGGAACTTCTTGCGCTCAGTATTTTTTATATATTCTAGAAATAACTTCCTTGAAGTTTCAGTACTTTTGGAGTTGTGCAGAATAGGTTTGTAATATTTGCTCCTTTTCCAGCCCAGAATCCCAGCTGTCGGCATTCTCCCTCTTTACGTAAACCTTGTAAAATAAGAGAGAATAGGCATAAGCATTGTGACATAATGTGTAATAACAGCCCATAATGCAATAAATATCGATATAAAAGCATGATACAAAATGGACGTGTCAACTCCCCCAAGCTTAAACCTCGCTTGTCCTCAAGCGAAAGCCGAAATCGAAAAATATGTCCACATGTTTAGAGATAGAGGTGTCGATAAAAATAAAATACGGACATGAGGGCATCATGATCATTCTTAGAACAGCAATATATATATATATAGTGTTACTATTCATCATTCAGGGTGTAGAATAAGTTATTCTTCATCCGAGGTAATCTTACGATCATTTCATAATTAAATTACGTTTGGAATTCAAATAGTTACATTCCTATTGATTCACTACGTAAAATTTGACATAACAAAATAAAAATATAAGTCATAAGACAAGAAAATTTGCAGTTTATGTATATTTTAGACTATGTTTTTATGTTTGTAATTTTACATAACATAAAGTATTTTTTACGGCGATTATATATTTCTTACGGTCTCTTTTTGCGTCGGAAAAAATAAAAAACTTACGGAACGTAAAATTATGGTGCATTGATGGTAAAATAGAGGGGGTGAAG
>NC_041380.1:321637423-321642564 GCF_002162155.2 Triticum dicoccoides | reverse complement strand
ACTATTCTGATCACGGGATCAGAATAATATTCTGATCACAACCTGACCTGCCCCGCTAGTAGTACGTTGAACTTCCCTGTGAACTAAGTTGAACTTCCGCCAACATTGCCCAAATGGGACTTGTAATATACCGTTGGAAAGCTATGGACCCCAATATCATGACCCAACTTAATTTTTTGGCAAAATATAAGCGGTTTAAGAGCAGTTTTGAAAACCGTTTTTTCTTCGCACAAAAAACGTGAATCGTATTTTCGATCGCATTTCTAAACCATTTATCGGAATGAGGCATATAATATGACGTTGGAAAGCTGCTGCAAAACCGCTCCTTCCACATGTTGAAATTTTTCTCTAATTCCCTGTGGTTAAAGAGTAATTTGAAAAAATGTAAAATTTCGTAAACCGAACAGCTGAGTTCGTTTTTTCGATGTCATTTCTAAACGGCTAATCCAATGGAGGCATATGATATGGCGTTGGAAAGCTTACGAAAATGCGCTAATTTTTCATCTTGAAAGTTTTTTTTTCTAATTTTGAATGGTTTAAGAGTAATTTAGAAAATGGTCCAAGTCCTACCGAGTTCGTATTTTTGAGCTAATTTTTTAACCGTGCGTCCGAATGCAGCAAATGATATGGCGTTGGAAAGCTTGAACAAATATGAAACTTTTCTATATATATTGTTTCTCCTAATTCATTACGGTTTAATGTCAGTTTTGAAAATGGCTATAAACGTATTTTTGCCATAATTTTTACAAACTTTATCGGAATGGGGCAAATAATATACCGCTGAAAAGCTAAGGAAAAAAATGCGAAACTTTTTCATGTTGATGGTTTTCTCTGATTCCTAGCCGTTTTCAAGTAATTTCGAAAATGGCGAGATCATTCGTTCTGCCTTTATCGCGAAACAGATTCTCCGAAAATGCACCGCGTGAAGAACCTGAACTTCTCGGCGAATGTACCTGAACTTCACTCTGTTTTTCACATGATTTTTTTGCTCGTAGCTCTCCATCCACTGCTCGTAGTTCTTCATCCACTCACCGGAATTGAGCAAATGACGTACAGTTGGAAAGCTGTTGTAAACATGCAACTTCTCCATGTTGATCGTTTTTTCATACTCGCAGCGATTTTAAAAGTTTTTCATCTAAAATTCATCCACTGTAGTAATTGAACTTCCTGCTGTTTTCAGTTGAACTTTTGTGATGTATTTTCGTTTGTAATTTTCTCATACATCATCAGTGTTACACAAATGATATTTCTTTTGTACAAATCTTTCTCACAATAATTTTTTTAACTTTCTCTGACGAAGGACTTGAACTTGTAACAACAAAACTTTTAGTGTTTGCTTTTTTATTCTTTTTTTAATACAACATGCACACCGTGTAGTACATGAAATTCTGGCAGTTATCAACCTGAACCTCTCTCGGTTATGTGAAAATATTTGAGTTTTTTAATGAATATTTCATCTGATTTTTATTAATCTTTTTTATGAATTTTGAAGCGCTCTATTTTTAATAGTTGAACTTCTTGTTATTTTATTTTTGGACTTCTTGTTTCCATTCTTTAATAACGAGGAAAATCTGAGTTTTCTATAATCATCAAACTTCTCCATCTTTTTAATATGGCCTTCCTAGTTTTATTTCTTAATCTTTTTTTATGAAATTTTGAAGCGTTATATTTTTAAAAGTTGAACTTCTTTATTATTTTATTTTGAACCTCTTGTTTCCATTCTTTAATAACGAGGAAAATCTGAGTTTCTATAATCATCGAACTTCTCCATCTTTTTAATATGGACTTCCTCATTTTTTTCTTAAACTTTTTTATGAAATTTTGAAGCGCTCTATTTTTAAAAAGTTGAACTTCTTGTTATTTAATTTTTGGACTTCTTTTTTTCATTCTTTAATAATAAGGAAAATCTAAGTTTTTTATAATCATCGAACTTCTCCTTTTTTAAAAAATTGGACTTCCTGGTTTTATTTTTTCTTAATTTTTTTATGAAAATTTTGAAACGTTCTATTTTTAAAAAGTTGAACTTCTTGTTATTTTATTTTTGAACTTCTTATTTCCATTATTTAATTACGAGGAAAATATGAGTTTTCTATAATTATTGAACTTCTCTATTTTTTTAATATGGACTTCCTGGTTTTATTTCTTAATCTTTTTTTATGAAATTTTGAAGTACTCTATTTTTAAAAGTTGAACTTCTTGTTTTTTATTTTTGAACTTCTTGTTTCCATTCTTTAATAACGTGGAAAATCTGAGTGTTCTATAATCATCGAACTTCTCCATATTTTTAATATGGACTTCCTGGTTTTATTTCTTTTAATCCTTTTTATGATATTTTGAAGCGCTCTATTTTTAAAAGTTAAACTTCTTGTTATTTTATCTTTTAGCTTCTAGTTTCTATTCTTTAATAACGAGGAAAAATATGAGTTTTCTATAATCATCGAACTTCCTGTTGTTTTCACCTTCAACTTCTACCATGTTTTTTTGTTCGTAATTTCTCACCCGTTATGCGGAGTTCCACAAATAATAAACTATTAGAAACATGTTGAAAAGATGCAACTTTTTTTAATACGATTAAACTTCTTTTTGGGACAACATACACCAAATTGTTTTTAACCGTTTATGTTGGAATAAGAATATGATATACCCTTAGAAATTTGTTGAATAGAAGAAACATTTATGTGCCGAGCATTATATTTCAAATTTATAATGGATTGAGAAAATATTTTAAAACACTAGAAACAACATTTTTGTGTGTTTCTGCACAATTAAATACAAAGTTAACCTTCTTTACAAGAATTTTTGAACTTCGTGGGCCTAAACACGTGAACTTCTAGCTAAATTCTTTTTAGACTTTGTCTTTTTATTCTATTTTTCTTATATGAAACACACTCCATGTTGTAGTTGAACCGCTGGTTGTTTTCACTTTGAACGTCTCTTTTGCTTTTTACCCATAATTCCTAAAACATTAATAGTTTTATTCTCTGGAGAAACAATGTGGTTTAGAATCATAAAATTTTATTAAAATTGAACTTATTGCTTTCCTTTTTCCAAGAAATGGAAAGAATTTCAGTTTTCCGTATACATTAAAGTACTCCTTTATTTTAATTTGAACTTCTTCATTTTTATTCCTTAGTAACAAGGAAACCTAAGATTTTATAAATGCCGAACTTCTCTATTTTCGTAATTTGGACTTCTTGTTTTATTTCCTTGTAGTAACGGAAAAATCCTAGTTTTCTAATAAATATTGAACCAGCCCGTTATTTGAATATGAACTTCTAGAGTTTTTTATTAGAAATGATGAAAATCCTATTGTGTGAATTTTGTACTCCTCTATTTAAAAAAATTGAACTTCGTATTTTCATTCTATAATAAATAGGAAAATATGAATTTCGTATAACCATCGAACTGCTCCGTTTTTTATATTTGAACTTCTAGGGTATTTTAACGGATAAAATACCTTTTTATATAATTTTTGTGTTGAGATGCTTTGTTTTTTTGTTTAACCTTCTGGGGGGTGTAATAAACATTGGACTACTTTGTCTTTTAAATTTAAAAGTCTGTGTTTTTCTAGAAACGAGGAAATCCATGTTTTTTATAAATTTTGAAATGTTCATTTTTTTAAACTTGAACTTCTAGGTTATTTTAGAAATGACGAAAACCCATTTTCCAAAGACAAAAAAATCCATGAGCTTTTTTCTATACAAACATATGTGTCACTTTTTTATTTTCTCATTTTTGTCAAACTTTCCAATTTATTAAATCTGAACTTCAAGAGTTCACACTATTCTAGGTGAACCTTTTTTCGTTCTTCCTATAAAAATATCGTTTGATTCAACCCAAAATATAGGGGGAAAACTCTAGTATTTCCAGGGAGTTCTGAAAACCCACAAAGCCAAAGAACTACAATATGTTGTGTTGCAACTAACATACTTGACCTTTGGATAAACAAAAAATTCAAAATTCAAAAACTTTGGAGAATAACACAACATTTTTGGAGATGATGTTCTCACGAAGTTTGTTGTTCGTTCGGGCATGGCCATATTCAATTTTTTTACAAAAACTGAATGAGCATATGAAGTCATTGGTGTACGCCCATGTTCCTCTATTAAATAATGCATAAAAAATCTGATATATATTTTTATAAAAGTTGAACCCCTTCTTTTTTTTCAATTTGAACTTCTCAGTTTTTTATTTTGTAGTCGTAGCATGAACCCCTTCCTTTTCTTGGTTTTCTAGAACTACGTACTCGGTTTCTCTTGTTATTACTTTCTCCTGAGATTTTAGTTCTGAAAAAAAAGTCAACCACTTTATGAACAACATTTTTTGTGATTTTTTATGCAAAAATCGTCTGTTCTTTTTGAACATCAATTCCAGATATGCAACAAAAAAAAGAACTTTGGTTGGATGAGGGATCATGCCCAAGTTTTTTGCTGCTCATCCAGATACACAAGAGAGAGATCGGTGCTTTGTGTGCCGCTCCCTGTGTGTGCTGCGAGAGGAAGGTCAGTATGCCCGAGGGGAGAAGTTCACTTTTTGGATGTGGGTGGCAGAGTTGTGCCGTTCCTGGGAAAGAAGGGGAGAAGGTCAGTATGCACGAGGGGAGAAGGTCACTCTTGGTGCACGCGCATCTCGGCCTCACCGTGGCATCATGGTCGGTGATGAGCCGCGGGATCGATGGGACCAAATGAGCTTGCCTGCCCGCGGGGTTGAAGCAGGCTGGCAAAGGTGGCCAGAGCAGGTTACCAACAGGGAGAGGTCCACTGCGAGGTGGCAAGGAAGTTTGCCGGAGTTAGGTGCTGCACCACCGGGCGATGGACGGGGTTGTCACGGCGACCGGATCCTGCGGTGGGGGCAACAGACGGATCTCACGGTGGGGGCGGCGGCCAGATCCCGCGGTTGGGGCGGCGCCGCGGCCGAATCCGAGGCGTGTGGTGGAGTGGCAGCCGGGTCCAGGGGACAGTGGCGGCAGGGTGGCGGCGGGGTTGCAGGAGGAGACCGGCGGCGGGACCCATGGGCAGGGGCGCGGCATGCCTGGAGGAGGAGGCGGCCTCGGCAGGAAGAGGCTGGGTTGCCGGCGAGCAAGGAGGAGGCGGGGGCGGTAGCGGCCTCGCGCGGAAGGAGGCAGGGGCACCGACGGCCCC
>NC_041380.1:321601138-321636949 GCF_002162155.2 Triticum dicoccoides | reverse complement strand
CATATGATCTCTTATGCTAAAGTAACAATTCAATCACAATTTCAAGTATGAATCATAAACTTCACTGAGAACCAACAAACTCTAATCTCAGTTATTGAGGCAATTATAATTTATCATAACATAGGAAAGAGTCAATATAAGAGCTTTTCAGCAAGTCCACATACTCAACCATCTTTTAATCTTTCACAATTGCTAACACTCACGCAATATTTATGGGTATGAAGTTTTACTCGGGCACAGAGAAAGATAGGGGCTTATAGTTTAGCCTCCCAACGTTTTACCTCAAGGGTAATGTCAACAATAATAGTGCATGAAGACTCACATCCAATTAGCTATATATATCAGGATCTTTCCAACACATTGTGCTTGCCAAAGGATTAAATGTAAAAAAAGGAAAGGTGAAAATCACCATGACTCTTATGTAAGGTAGAAGATAAAAGTAAAAGATAGGCCCTTCGCAGAGGGAAGCAGAGGTTGTCATGCGCTTTTTTGGTTGGATGCACAAAATCTTAATGCAAAAGAACGTCACTTTATATTGCCACTTGTGATATGGACCTTTATTATGCAGTCCGTCACTTTTATTTCTTTCATATCACAAGATCGTATAAAGCTTATTTCCTCCGCACTAATAAGTCATACATATTTAGAGAGCAATTTTTATTGCTTGCACCGATGACAACTTACTTGAAGGATCTTACTCAATCCATAGGTAGATATGGTGGACTCTCATGGCAAAACTGGGTTTAGGGATATTGGAAGCACAAGTAGTATCTCTACTTGGTGCGAAGAAATTGGCTAGCATGAGAGGGAAAGGCAAGCTCAACATGTTGGATGATCTATGACAATATAATTTATCTCAAATGTAAGAAAACGTAACCCATTACGCTGTCTTCCTTGTCCAACGTCAACTCTTAGCATCTCATACTTTAATGAGTGCTCACAATCATAAAAGATGTCCAAGATAGTATATTTATATGTGAACCTCTCTTTCTTTATTACTTCCTATTAATTGCAACGATGACCAAAACTATGTTTGTCAACACTCAACAACTTTTATTCATCATACTCTTTATGTGTGAGCTCATTACTTTCCATAGGATCCATAGGATCTCTTTTTTTCTTTTTATTCTTTCTCTTTTTTTATTTTACTCCCTTGAGATCATAGCAAAATAATCAAGCCCTTGACTCAACACTAATATTTATTATATAGCTCACGAACTCGATTACATAGATGGATCATAAAGCGAAAATCACAACTAGATCATACTAAAACTTTATTCTACTAGATCAAGGTATTACCAAAAGGATCGAACTAAGAAAAATGGTAAAGATAAAAGTGATGGTGATACAATACTGGGGCACTCCCCCAAGCTTGGCAATCACCAAGGGGAGTGCCCATACCAGATACTCAGTTCTTCTTTGTCGGTGGAGAAGGTGATGGTTTTGTTGATGGCGTAGGCTTCTTCCTTAATTTGCGCTTGAGGACAGAATTCTGATCCCTCAGATCATCGATCTCCTGCTCAAGGCTTAATATCTTTTTGCATAATTCCTGCTTGTTTTCCTGCAAGAGGCGAAAAGGGATAAACTCGATCTTAGGTCTCTTTAGTCTATCAGGGAGGCTTGACTTTTTGAACTCCACATGCATGTCCCCAGGTTGAGGTAATGGAACTTCATCTTCGTCTGAGCTCGTCTCCTCTTTTCCCTTGGGTTCATAGTCCTCTTCTTTTTTCGTAGTCCAACCACAATGCTCCACGTCCCCATAGACCTTAGGATCTGCAAGGTAATCAGCCACATAGCTTTCTCCTTTTGAATCCTAGGACGACATATTGCTCTAATCTGCAGCAGGACAGCTCGAAACAAAGACATGAGATATTTGTGTGATACGAAGGTCAAAACCTTCGGGAGATTATATAATGAATTTTACCGACCAAAAGAAGTATCGTGCAAGAAAACGGAGTCCGAAGAGCACACGAGGTGCCCACGAGGTGGGGGCGCACCCAGGGGGTAGGGCGCGCCTCCCACCCTCGTGGAAGCCCCGTGTCCTTTCCGGTCTGCTTCTTATTTTCCTAGTTTATTAAATATTCCAAAACGGAGAAATATTGCCATTAGAACTGTTTTGGAGTCGGTTTACTTACCGTACCACATACCTATTCCTTTTTGGAGTCTGAAACATTCTGGAAAGTGTCCCTTATGTATTCCTCTGGGGTTACGGTTTCAATAATATTAGTTTCAACATTTATAGGATTACCTGACATATAATGTTTAATTCTTTGACCGTTCACCACCCTCGGATTTGTGCCTTCGAAGTTGTTGATTTTTATGGCACCGGAACGATAGACCTCCTCGATAACGTAAGGACCTTCCCATTTAGAGAGAAGTTTGCCTGCAAAAAATCTTAAATGAGAGTTGTATAGCAATACATAATCACCTACATTGAACTCACACTTTTGTATCCTTTTATCATGCCATCTTTTAACTTTTCTTTAAACAGCTTGGCATTTTAATAAGCTTGGGTTCTCCATTCATCAAGTGAGCTAATGCCAAATGACCTCTTCTCACCGGCAAGTTTGAAATCATAATTGAGCTCTTTAATGGCCCAATATGCCTTATGTTCTAGTTCAAGAGGTAAGTGACATGCTTTACCATAAACCATTTTATACGGAGACATGCCCATAGGATTTTTATATGTTGTTCTATAGGCCCATAATGCATCATCAAGTTTCTTGGACCAATTCTTTCTGGATCTATTAACAGTCTTTTACAAAATTAATTTGAGCTCTCCGTTACTCAATTCTACTTGACCACTAGACTGTGGGTGATAAGGAGAAGCAATTCTATGATTAACGTCATACTTAGCAAGCATTTTACGAAAGGCGCCTTGAATAAAATGTGAACCACCATCAGTCATTAAATATCTAGGGACTCCAAACCTCGGGAAAATAACTTCTTTAATCATCTTAATAGAGGTGTTATGATCAACACTACTAGTTGGAATAGCTTCTACCCACTTAGTAACATAATCAACAGCAACTAAAATATGTGTATACCCATTAGAGGAAGGAAATGGTCCCATATAATCAAAGCCCCAAACATCAAATGGTTCAATAACAAGTGAGTAATTCATAGGCATTTCTTGACGTCTACTAATATTACCAATTCTTTGACATTCATCACAAACTTACGAGCATCCTTGAAGAGAGTAGGCCAATAAAAACCTGATTGCAATACCTTGTGTGCAGTTCTATCTCCAGCATGGTGTCCTCCATAGGCCTCGGTGTGGCACTTGCGTAGGATTTGTTCCTGTTCATGCTCAGGTACACAACGTCTAATAACACCATCTACTCCTTCTTTATAAAGATGTGGGTCATCCCAAAAGTAATGTCTTAAATCATAGAAGAACTTTTCTTTTGCTGGTATGTGAAACTAGGTGGTATAAATTTAGCAACAATATAATTAGCATAATCAGCATACCATGGAGCAGTACGAGAAGCATTTATGACATTTAATTGTTCATCAGGAAAGCTATCATCAATAGGTAGTGGGTCATCAAGAACATTTTCTAACCTAGACAGGTTGTCTGCAACGGGGTTCTCAGCTCCCTTTCTATCAATAATACGTAAATCAAATTCTTGTAGCAAGAGCACCCATCTAATAAGTCTAGGTTTAGCATCTTTCTTTTCCGTAAGGTATTTAATAGAAGCAAGATCAGTGTGAATAGTTACTTTAGAATCAACAATATAAGGTCTGAACTTATCACAAGCAAATACAACTGCTAAAAATTCTTTTTAAGTGGTAGCATAATTTCTCTGGGCATTGTCTGGAGTTTTACTAGCATATTGAATAACATTTAATTTCTTATCAACTCTTTGCCCTAGAACAGCACCTACATCATAATCACTAGCATCACACATAATTTTGAAGGGTAAATTCCAATCAGGTGGCTGAACAATAGGTGCAGGAATTAATGCTTTCTTAAGTATTTCAAATGCTTCTACACAATCATCATCAAAGGCAAAAGGAATATCTTTTTTAATAGATTAGTTAGAGGCCGAGAAATTTTTGAGAAGTCCTTAATGAACCTCCTGTAAAAACCGGCGTGACCGAGGAAGCTTCTTATACCTTTAATGTCCTTGGGACATGGCATCTTTCCAATAGCATCAACTTTAGCTTTTTCAACTTCAATACCTCTTTCAGAAATTTTATGTCCCAAGACAATACCTTCATTGACCATAAAGTCACATTTCTCCCAATTCAAGACAAGATTAGTTTCTTCACATCTCTGCAAAACTCGATCAAGGTTGCTTAGCAATCATCAAAAGAGGATCCATAAACGGAGAAATCGTCCATGAAAACCTCACATATCTTTTCACAAAAGTCAGAGAATATAGCCATCATGCATCTTTGAAAGGTAGCAGGTGCATTACATAAACCAAAAGGCATACGTCTATAAGCAAAAGTACCGAAAGGGCAAGTAAAAGTGGTCTTTGATTGATCAGCAGCTGACACAGGTATTTGAGAGAAGCTAGAGTAACCATCTAGAAAGCAAAAATGTGTATGTTTGGATAATCTTTCTAGCATTTGATCAATATATGGCAAGGGGTAATGATTTTTTTAGTAGCCTTATCTAATTTGCGGAAATCAATTACCATCCTATAACCTGTAATAATTCTTTGCGGAATCAATTCATCTTTATCATTAGGAACAACAGTAATACCTCCCTTCTTAGGGACACAATGGATAGGACTTACCCACTAACTATCAGCAACGGGATAAATTATACCTCCCTCAAGGAGCTTTAATATTTCTTTTCTTACCACTTCTTTCATCTTAGGATTCAGCCGTCGTTGGTGATCAATAACTGGTTTGGCGTCTTCCTCCAAATTTATTTTGTGTTGACATAGAGTGGGACTAATGCCCTTAAGATCATCAAGAGTATATCCAATAGAAGCGCGGTGCTTCTTCAGAGTTTTCAATAATTTCTCTTCCTCCTTCTCTGAAAGGTTAGCACTAATAATAACATGATATATCTTCTTTTCATCAAGATAAGCATATTTAAGAGTATCAGGCAATGGTTTAAGCTCAAACACGGGATCACCCTTGGGTGGAGGAGGATCCCCTAGGATTTCAACAGGCAAGTTGTGTTTTAGAATAGGTCCCTGTTTAAAGAATACTTCATCTATTTCCCTTCTTTCATTCATAAACATATCATTTTCATGGTCTAGCAAGTATTGTTCTAATGGATCAGTAGGAGGCACGACAATAGAAGCAAGACCAATAATTTCATCTTTACTAGGCAATTCTTTATCATGGGGTTGTCTATGAAATTTAGAAAAATTAAACTCATGAGACATATCCCCTAAACCAACAGAGACAATATCCTTATTGCAGTCTATCTTAGCATTGACAGTATTCAGCAGGATATTTAGCCTTCCCACACAAGACTTCAACGTCTCTAACAATCACAATTGGTGAAATAGTATCTCTATTAGCAAGCTTAATGGTAACATCAATACCTTCTATTTTAGCTGGTGCAATATCATGCATAATCTATTTGTACAAGGAAATAGGTATGGCACTAGCATTTGCACCCATATCACACAAGCCATGATAACAATGATCTCCTATTTTAACAAAAATAACATGCATGCCTACGACGGGTCTATGTTTATCTTTAGCACCAGGTTTAGCAATTCTAGCAGTCTCATCACAGAAGTAAATAACCTGCCCATCAATATTATCGGCCAAGAGATCTTTAACCATAGCAACATTAGGTTCAACTTTAACTTGCTCAGGGGCTTTAGGTGTCTTAATATTACTTTTGTTGAACACATTTGAAGCTTTAGCATGATTCTTTATTCTAACAGGGAAAGGTGGTTTCTCAACATAAGCAGTTGGAACAATAGGATCATTATAAGTGATAATCTTTTCTTCAACTTTAATAGGTGCAACTACTTTTGTTTCAATGGGAGGATTATATTTAAACCACTTCTCCTTAGGGAGATCAACATGAGTAGCAAATGATTCACAGAAAGAAGCTACTATCTCAGAGTCAAGTCCATATTTAGTGCTAAATTTACGGAAAACATCGGTATCCATAAAAGATTTAACACAATCAAACTTAGGTGTTATACCTGACTCCTTACCTTTGTCTAGATCCCAATCTTCAGAGTTGCGTATAATTCTCTCCAATAAATTCCATTTGTATTCAATAGTCTTCAACATAAAGGAACCAGTACAAGAAGTATCGAGCATGGAGCGATTATTGTCAGAAAGTCGAGCATAAAAATTTTGAATAATCATTTCTCTTGAGAGCTCATGATTGGGGCATGAATATAGCATTGACTTAAGCCTGCCCCAAGCTTGAGCGATGCTTTCTCCTTCATGAGGCCAAAAATTATATATATAATTACGATCACGATGAACAAGATGCATAGGATAAAACTTTTGATGGAATTCCAATTTCAACCGTTTGTAGTCCCATGATCCCATACCATCACATAGTCTATACCATGTCAATGCATCTCCCTTCAAAGATAAAGGGAAGACCTTCTTCTTGATAACATCATCGGGCATACCTGCAAGCTTAAACAATCCACAAACTTCATCCACATAGATTAAGTGTAAGTCGGGATGCAATGTTCCATCTCCTGCAAAAGGATTAGCTAGCAGTTTCTCTATCATACCCAAAGGAATTTCAAAGTAAACATTTTCATTTTTAGTAGGTTGACTAGGTTGAGGAACAACTATTTTCTCTACCGGTCGGGGTGAAGATACCCCGAACAAGCCCCTCAAAGGATTACTTTCCATAGTAACAAGTGACAGTAAATTTCAGCACACTATATAAATTTTTCCTTACCAAATTCCACCTACCAAAGGCGCTTCACTCCCCAGCAACGGCGCCAGAAAAGAGTCTTGATGACCCACAAGTATAGGGGATCTATCGTAGTCCTTTTGATAAGTAAGAGTGTCGAACCCAACGAGGAGCAGAAGGAAATGATAAGCGGTTTTCAGTAAGGTATTCTCTCCAAGCACTGAAATTATCGGTAACAGATAGTTTTGTGATAAGGTAATTGGTAACGAGTAACAAGTAACAAGTGTAAATGAAGTGCAGCAAGATGGCCCAATCCTTTTTGTAGCAAATGACAAGCCTGGACAATTTCTTATATAGAGAAAAGCGCTCCCGAGGACACATGTGAATTATCGTCAAGCTAGTTTTCACCAAGTTCATATGATTCGCGTTCGGTACTTTGATAATTTGATATGTGGGTGGACCGGTGCTTGGGTGATGTCCTTACTTGGACAAACATCCCACTTACGATTAACTCCTATTGCAAGCATCCACAACTACAAAAGAAGTATTAAGGTAAACCTAACCATAGCATGAACATATGGATCCAAATCAGCCCCTTACGAAGCAACACATAAACTAGGGTTTAAGCTTCTGTCACTCTAGCAACCCATCATCTACTTATTACTTCCCAATGCCTTCCTCTAGGCCCAAACAATGGTGAAGTGCCATGTAGTCGACGTTCACATGACACCACTAGAGGAGAGACAACATACATCTCATCAAAATATCGAACATATACCAAATTCACATGACTACTAATAGCAAGACTTCTCCCATGTCCTCAGGAACAAACATAACTACTCACAAAGCATATTGATGTCAATAATCAGAGGGGTATTAATATGCATACTGGATCTGAACATATGATCTTCCACCAAGTAAACCAACTAGCATCAACTACAAGGAGTAATCACACTACTAGCAACCCACAGGTACCAATCTGAGGTTTAGATACAAAGACTGGATACAAGAGATGAACCAGGGTTTGAGATGAGATGGTGCTGGTGAAGATGTCGATGGAGATTGACCCCCTCCCGATGAGAGGATCGTTGGTGATGAAGATGGTGATGATTCCCCCCTCCCGAAGGGAAGTTTCCCCAGCAGAACAGCTCCGCCGGAGCCCTAGATTGGTTCCACCAAGGTTCCGCCTCGTGGCGGCAGAGTTTCGTCCCGTAAGCTTGCTTATGATTTTTTCCTTGATGAAAGACTCCATACAGCAGAAGATGGGCATCGGAGGGCCACCAAGGGGCCCACGAGGCCGGGGGCGTGCCCAGGGGGGTAGGGCGCGCCCACCACCCTCGTGGCCAGGGTGTGGCCTCCCTCTGGAACTTCTTGCACTCAATATTTTTTATATATTCTGGAAATAACTTCCGTGAAGTTTTAGGACTTTTATAGCTGTGCGGAATAAGTCTCTAATATTTGTTCCTTTTCCAACCCAGAATCCCAGCTGCCGGCATTCTCCCTCTTTATGTAAACCTTGTAAAATAAGAGAGACTAGGCATAAGTATTGTGACATAATGTGTAATAACAGCCCATAATGCAATAAATATCGATATAAAAGCGTGATGCAAAATAGACGTATCAACCAGCATCTAGATATGTTCATGTAAAACCAATCAGTTATGATGCTTTCCTTGTGTATTATGAAGGGGATGTTGAATTTGCTACATTTGCCACATTTAGATCGACTGTTGTTGCTAGAGGACACATCGAGCTTGGTGGTCGCATCTTTAGAGCTATTCCTTGGTCTCCTTCTTATGGTAGTGAACAAACTTACCTTTAGCAGATTTGTTCGCATTGTTATAAGTGAAGTTCTAGCCGGGCTTCTGCAACATGAGATAGCAAGCCAACTACTTAGCCCATTCATTTTGGTTGAGCGGACTGATATACCTGGACAAGGCTTGGTAGATACAGATAAGTATAGCTGCTTCGGATGGGTTGACAGTGTAATTGATATCCTGGACTACATCATCATCTACATAACACCTAGAAGATGCCAATCAGACTATATGCATACCGGACATCACTACATGCCCCTATATCCACGGCGTGCAAAGATAACGGTTGAGCCTCCAAACATGCCAAGAAACTAAGGTATAATATATGCATGGGTAGGTTCATATATTGCATTAACAAATTGCTATGATATCATAACAAACTTGGTTTTTCATTCCTGGCAGGAATGTTGCAGCAGCCAGTCTACAAACCCACTTCCATTCTGCTTCCTAGGAAAATAATGCAGGTCAAACAACGCAGCAAAGCACGCCATTTGGCTATCTTTTCCAGATGGCCTATCGTGATACCTATTATGTACCACCATATATCATTGTTTCCGGACTAAATATGCCTCTTTAAGTCCTCGCGTGTTTACTATGTAATCCATCTAAGTAAATGTACTATCTAATTCCCCTCAATTTTATTTAAGATCATGGATTGATGAGCCCATTTTGTTCTACCTGCTACATAAGGCTTGAGATTGTGTTGTTTCGGCCCAGTCCCAGCAGCCACACAAAAAGCCCATCGGGTCCTCATATTACTACCATGAGGAGTGCCAACTGTAGCCATAGATCGATAGACTACTCCTTTTTAGAACCCTAGATCGATAGCCCTCTCCTCCTCATACGACAAGCGTCAACTTTTCCACCGATGGAGTCGCCGGCGAATCCACCACCAAGTTTGTTGGTTGATGCCACTCCTTCTGTCTCAGTGCCTCGTGAGCAGCAACACTCCTCCACTGAACCGCGAGTAACTGCCCTTACGATATTGTGATGAAGCTACACCTTAACGCATTCACTTCTTCGTTCAAATCACAGCCAGAAACAACGTTTAATTTATTCCACATCTTTTACAGGAGACACCACCAGATGCAGAGGAGATGCACGACAACTTTTCTCCAGAAGAAGAATTTTCAACCAATGACCAGCCTGAAGAACAGCACCCAACGGTTATATCTCTTCCCCAAGACCACACACATTCTGATAAACAGAGCAATTTGCCTGATCTATGCTTTCGCTATGGTGAATGATTACTACAGAATGATGCACCATGCCTAGAAGAGATCCACAGCCACTTGTCCTCATATGCAGCATGGTACAATGAGTATGAGAACTCACAGGGAAATTCTGAGGTTAATGTTCTGCCCCTGCATTTAATACACGGACTAAATTTATAACCTAAGATATAATCGATGGCACAAAACAATTAAGATCAAGAAAAAACTATTTGATTTTGGATATTAGGAAATGCTTCTTAGAGCAGTAAATAACAGCATAGTTCTTTGGCTTTCTCATTTGGTAGGCTGCACGCTTAATATTGTTCCTGCAACAACTTCTAGCTTTGGAAAACAAGTGCCTCACTACCATGTACATTACAATACGACAGTATCCTAAATTTCATGTATTCTACTGCATTATCCTTCAGAATAATGTAGATACCTATAAAACAAAGGATCCTGGTAGATATCAAATTCACAGCTTTACCCATGCTTTACCAATTAATCTCTCCTATTATGCCTTGACATGTATTTAATATCATAGGCCGCACCACCCCTGGTGAAAATACCTTACAAGATGATGCTAGATGCTCATCTACAAGCTTTGGGCCTTCCAATGGCTGAGTACCGTACCAAGCAGTGCAATGGCGCAAGAATCTGTGCGACTGTTTTTCCACACGCCTGGATCGTACCTTGGAAATGATGACAATCGAATGGCTATCCCTGGAATACAATATATAAATTATGCAATGTCGGAAGACACAGCTGCTATGGAAGCAATTGGGTACATAAAACACATGGTGAAAACAGAAATAAGAGACTACAATTACAGTGCTATGAAGAAGCTCAAGGAAGAAAATAAATCGCTGAAGCATGAACTGGTTATAGCCAAAAAACAGAAAGAAAAGATGAAGACCAAAACCAAGTCCATGAAGAAAAATCTCAAGATGGCCAGGTACAAAAACAAGAACAATGCAATGGGCTGGTTTGTTCTGACAAGATACATGCATGGGCTCTCTAATCATATATGCAATGTAACGGCGCTCAATAAATCTGCTGGTAAAGAACCCATAGACCTGCTTATCAATGAGCCTCTTATCAACATCGAGAAGGTGGCGGAAAGGATCAGGCGTAGAGTGATCAAGTCAGAAAAGAAAGTCAGAAGCATCAGAAGGGGGTTTTAGAATGATGCGATGGAAAATGCCCTAGCCTAAACCTTTGGAAGTTGTGATGTATTTTCCACCTTTTGTGTAACCTGCAAGGAGTAATGAACCAAGTTGTACTTTTGCTTTCTGTTTAGACCACGTTCAGACCAAGAGTTAGCCTACCTATGTACTTGAGCACTACTGATTGTTTTATTCGAAATGTATGGGTTTATGTTGTCTGTGCCTACTACATTCCTGTTAAGAAAATAACTTCGGCCTGGTCTCGCATTGGCCGTGAATAGAGGTGCAAAGAGGATATTATTCGCCCACAACAATGGGCTGTGACCAGCAATTTCAACATCAGCCAGGGCACCTTTCCAACCAAACTAAAAGAAACCACCAAGGCTTGCTATCCTTTGCTACAAAGTATTTTGCTGGATACTATAGTTTCTTTTCCAGTTAACAAACGCAAAATACTTGATACCTTAAAACAAACATGATTGGAACCTTAACAAAGAGCCCATAGCTCACACATAGTTCATATTTTCAATCATCATTGCATTACATAACCATCACAACGGAGAGATTGCTAACAAAAGAAACACATACTGCCTGCGCAACCCAACACACCTAGCTAGAGTCCATGCAACAACTAAACTTACCTAGCTAAGAGCCCATAGCTCAAACATAGTTCATGGTTTCGATCATAATTGCATTACATAACCATCATGACAAAGACATTGCTAGCAAAAGAAAGGCATATTGCATGTGCAACCGAACACACCTAGCTACAACCCATCAACAGCTAAACATACCCTTATAGAACACCTTAACATACTCCTCCTTAAACGCTGCGTTGTAGCCACCTGCAAATGCACGTGCTTTCTTAGACGATGCAATAAAACAACAATCCTTCTACAGATTAAAACACAGTGCATATACAAACCTTTTAGATCTTGTGAACGGTGAATTCTGGTTTCCCCTTGCGAACTCGAAGGGAGAAAACACAGATATCCCCTTTTGTCAGCTTTGCTTTCTCTGCAAAGTTACCCCAGTTCCGTGTTATGGTAGCCCTGTTGTCCACACCATTAATAAGGCGAACACGCCTTACACAACGTCCAGATGATAGCTGAATCTTTACCCCATCAACAGGAGTAGCGATGAAATCCGCTAGATGCTTCTTCGTAAACACAACAGAAAAGTACTACAAAAGAACACCAAGGCTATAGTCATGTGCCATGATAAACTAATAAACCAATGCAGATATAAATGTTTTTTGAGATTTCAAACCATTCTCTGCCCAAGCTTGGCAAAAGTCTTATTCAGCTCACAAACATAGTGGCCGATAGCAGGCTCAACTGATTCAACATAATGGTTGAGACGCTTCCAAGCACACATTGACATCTTAAATCTCTTTGAATACATGCATCTAGCATTAGTAATTGGATTATAACCTAAAAACAAAAGTACATAGGTTAATTTAATCCAACCACCAACCAGTGGAAACAATAGACCATAAAAAATAACACTTACCAACTGTGTACTCTTTAGGGCAATCACAGATGTTCATGCATGCCTTCCAAGGCTTCTTCTCCTTCATGCGCCTATGCACACCTACATCATTGAACAAGCCAACAAAATATAAGTTCAAAAAATTGCAGTAGCTGACATGGTTATATCTCACAATTTTCTAAATTCTAGTGTTGGTTTCAATATTTTGCGAAGCTCATGCAGTGTGCATTGGACAGTGTTGTGGAGGGTCCAAAAAATAGACCGGACCTGTGTCCTTCTTTCTCTTATGAATCAATCAGCCAACTTTGAGTAAAAAAATGAATCAGCCATTGCCTTTTGAAAAGAAAATACATGTGGCGCAGATGCCCGCTGAATACATATGATCTATGGTGTTCCCATCAACAATTGAAAGATTCAATTAAGACTGAATTAGTTACTTCCACACATAGTAAAGAATAAAAGCTTAAAAGCCACCAAAACATATTAAGTCAAATCAGCAACAATCCAAAATTACAACAACCATGATATTCAGAAACACTGAACGGCCAACATCATTCTACTTCTACCCCTAACAATGGCATTCCCTTCCATTAGACATGCATACTGACTTTCGGCATAATCAATCTAAATGAACTTGATTTTATACTGCAATACATATCAAAAGCCCACAAACTAGAAAATATCTCACTGAAACGCATATGAATACCTTTAGCATGGATGGTGTGAGCGCCTTCATCAGAGCTGCTGCTCATGTCTTCATCATAGCTGGTGTAGGCACCCTCATCTGGACTGCTGTACTCGCCTTCATCAGAGCTCATGTGCTTCCCTTCATCAGAGCTAATGTACACCACTCCATCGGAGCTCATGGACGCTCCTTCATAAGAGGAGCTATAACCAGATCCATCTGAGCTGCTGTCCGAGTTTTCGTCAGAGCCACTGTCAGCGCTTCCATCAGAACTGACATCCACAGGCTCAGTTCGAGATCCCCTCATACTCAACCGTCGCACTGACCTACGGCACCATCGATTCTCAATCAAAACAATAGCAGCTTATAAATAACCATCGATTTACTTCCATATGAGTTCATCCCAAAACAGAAAGAATCACAACACAAGATCTATAATGCCTAGAAAACGAACCAAAAGCAGTGCGAATCGCTAAAAAAAGAGAAGAGATGCAAGATCGAGATAGATGGAAAGTAAATCCATGCATGCAGACCATTCCGAAATCAAGAGAGGCAAGAAATCGCACCGGTCGCGGCTGACGAAACGCCTCTGTCACCACCAGTTGAGAAACCGAGAGAGAAAAGAAGGAGATAGACTGTCTTCGTTGGCTCCGCCACCTGCCGCTTCATATTCGCCTCCTCATAGGCCACACACATTGCTCTACATGGGCTGGGCCCAATAATATATGGGCTATTCTAATACCTGTTGATCCCTATATCTCCCTATATGCACAACAAATGCATCTTTTTTTCTTAGGTTTCTTATCTTTTCCCCTTTTTTCCAAGAAATATATGCATGCCCAGGTTTTTCATTATGATAACCATGTTTTCAAACTTGCTAAAAAAATACAGCCAAGCTAGCTTTACTCTCTCATCATAGTGGCCATTTTTTCAAATCGAACATATTCATATCTATTATGCAAAAAAACTTAGGTTTCATATCTTTTCCCCTCTTTTTTCCAATAAATATATGCATGGCCAGATTTTTCATCATGATAACCATGTTTTCAAACTTGCTAAAAAAATACAGCCAAGCCAGCTTTATTCTTTCATCATAGTGGCCATTTTTTTAAATTGAACATATTCATATCTATTATGCAAAAGAAAAATCTTAGGCTCCATATCTTTTCCCCTCTTTTTTTCCAAGAAATATATGCATGGCCAGATTTTTCATCATGATAACCATGTTTTCAAACTTGCTGAAAAAATACAACCATGCCAACTTTACTCTCTCATCATAGTGGTCATTATTTCAAATTGAACATATTCATATTTTGCAAAATTTCCCTTTTCCCAAACATGTTTACAAGATACCATGATTTAGTTGAAGATTCTTGCAATATGAAACTATTTTCATCGACAACATGTTTTCAGCGGGTCTCTGTGCCATTCGGCGCAACGGGTCGACTAGTAAATGATAAAAACCCATTTATAAGACGTTTTGGATAGCTGACATGGGACGTTGTCTGAATGTGAACAGGGAGTATAATATTCTTTATTACTCCCTCTATTCCTCGTATTAGGTTTGGTCAAAGTCAAGCTTTTTAAACTTTGACAAGGTTTAGAGACAAAAACATTAACATATACAATAACATTAGATTTATTATTGAATGTACTTTCATATCATATAGATTTGTTATGGTAAATGTTTACATTATTTTCTTTAAACTTGATCAATTTTTGCAAAGTTTGACTTCAGTTAAATCTAATATGCAGATTAAATAAAAATGGAGGGAGTATAAGCAAATTAGGTGTTAATTTGACCAGCTGACTGTGCAGAGAGCAGTCCAAGGTCAAGGAGGGGTGCCTGTACTGTGTCAGTAGGCAGTACCTTTCGTCGGATCGTAAGTATGGCAGCTTGCTCAGCCCTCTCTGCGGCGACCCTTCTCTCGGCCGCGGCGCCGGTCAGCAGACGGCGAGCGGCAGCGTCGCCGCGGCTTCCCGGCAAGCGCGTCTCCGGCGCTGTGCGGTGTAGCGCTGCTCCAGGCGGACTCGGGATCTCGGGGAAGAGTGAGTTCTCTGTTTTCGAGTTTTAGCGAGGATCCGATCCTCGTTTCAGACTTCCGGCCTGATGTGTTTCTTTCCCTCCGATTGGCGGGTGGCAGTGGCCGAGCTGTGGCAGGCAGCGAGGAGTGCGCCTCCGGGGACCGTGCTCGCCGCCGTGGCTGCCGTGGCGGTGGTCTACAAGGTGGCGTCCGGCCTCCTCGCCCCGCCGCCTCCGCCGCCGCGACGATGGCAGGAGGTCGCTGATGAGGCGCTGCCACCAGCTCCGGAGCCAGTGCAGGTGGGGGAGATCACGGCGGATGAGCTGCGGCAGTACGACGGGTCTGACCCCGAGAAGCCGCTTCTCATGGCCATCAAGGGGCAGATCTACGATGTCTCCCAGAGCAGGTCGATTTCCTTAGCCCCGTCTCATATACACCTCCAATTCGGCTCTGTTCCTTTGAATTCAGACTATCAGCTGTGACCACCAAATCAATTACTCCTTCAGAACTCGGTTGTGATCACTGATCAGTGGTATCACTTGTTACTAGTACAAACGAAGTTCTCTAGAAAATGCTCTCTGAAGTGAAAACATTCTTCCTGGTCTCGAAGCGCTGATAGCCTAAACCTGGAAGCAAATGAATAGTTCTTCTATGCTAGGTCTTGTAGTATTCCAAATAAGAATTGTAGGAAATTGGCGAAATAATTCAAAGGCGGTATTTCGAAGAGTCATAGGCTGTTGTGCAATAAGAGAATTATTAAAATCATTGACCTGAGTTGATATTTTGCTCTGGACTATGGGAACTCGTGACTTTCTTTGGCAAACCTAAGTGTCTAGCAAAGAAAGGTGAAAATGATTTCGGTGTTAGTAGCTATTAGACCAGTTGTTCATGAGATATTTGACGGACATTCAAATATGCATATAAAATGTACATGCTGCAAATAGACTACTGGAGCTCCTCAATTCTGATGCCTAGCATAGAGCATTTCCGCTGTTGGTATGTTTGGAGCCGATGTGGGTTCAATTGTTCAAAGCTAATCTACATGGTGTATTAGATGTTGTATGTTCAAGTTCACTTATTCATCACTATTCCATATATATATATTTATTATCTTTATACGTACCTGTAAAATGCGATCACAAGTTAGCAAACTTTAATAGTACTATCATTTGAGTTGATGGCTTGAGGCTCGTGAGAACTATGATAAACCGATACTATCAAACAAGGAATTGCACACCTAATTACCTGGACTATATTTTTGCAGTGCATCAGCAAGGTTAGAACTTCGTTATATATAGTGTATAAACCTTGCTGATTTTTTCTTTATGGACTGTACTTTTGGAAACTCCCTCCAATTCAAATCGCATGAAAATATCATTTGTTTTTCTCTTCTGGTGTAGAGTAAGGTAATGCATATCCCTTCTCCAAGACATTAGTCTTCATTCTCTCGATGCAAAGTTTTTGACTCAACCTTTTGCCATCAAAGATGAAATTGCTAACTTGCTATATGTACTACCACATGGCGTTTCACATTGATCTACATCATTTTTGGGTGTTGCTGATTTGATTTGTTGCCTTGCAGAATGTTCTATGGGCCTGGTGGACCATATGCATTGTTTGCTGGTAAAGATGCCAGTAGGGCATTGGCGAAGATGTCCTTTGAGCCACAAGATCTGACAGGTGATGTATCTGGCCTCGGTCCATTTGAGCTTAGTGCCTTGCAGGACTGGGAGTACAAGTTCACCAGCAAGTATGTGAAAGTAGGAAGCATCAAAGGAACAGGACCCATAGAAGAGGGTAATGTTAGCACTACCTCTGAAATACAGGCGGAAGCTGCTGCGGTGAAACTGAATGGAGAGAAAGCACCATGAGGCACTACTGTATATAATCGACCCTGAATTTCGACGAGATATACTGTATAGCTTTGGATCCAAAGAGAGTCAGAAACCTGGATGCCTCCTAGCTGCTATAGTGCTGTTACCTGCATGCATCTGGAGTGTAATCCACAGATATACTGTATAGCTTTGTCTGACTAGAAGCTGAAGTGTAATGTTAAGCATCGAATGACTTTTTTTTGGCGAGGGAAGTATTGAATGACTGAATTAGAGAATTAGAAGAGTATGATGCCCCGTTGTTGCACTCCACAAGATAATGCTGTTGATTTTCCTTTGTCAAGAACATGGTTCCGGGCCTCTTTGATTCGCAGGATTGGAAAAACACAGGAATAGGAAAAACGTAGGATTGAAATGATATGGCCATTGGATTCCTATAGGATTTGAGGTTGTTTGATTGTATCACAGGAAAAACAAAGGATTTCTTCCAAGAGGTTGGAGTGGATGCTAGAATTCCTATGAAATATAGTACAAATGAATCCATAGGAAAAAATCCTATGGGATTCAATCCTGCGAATCAAACAAGCAACGCAGAAAAAATTCCTAAGAACACTAATCCTTTAAAAATCCTATAAAAATCCTTTGAATCAAAGAGGCCCTCCATGTTATTGGTTGGATCCCTTCATAGTCAATGCTCAATCAAAACAAGTATATATCCCACTTGGTTTATACCTCATGGTGGGCAAAAGCTATGTCATTTATTAAACAAAAGTCACAGAAAATTCTAAGTGAATTAGCTGTTCACCTAACCTAACTGACATGAAAAGAAAAACAGTTCAATGATAACGTACATGTTCTGTTACATTACCACCTACTCCCTCCGTTCCAAAATAGATAACTCAACTTTGTACTAACTTTAGTATAAAGTTGGGTCATCTATTTTGGAACGGAAGGAGTAGATATGAAATCTAGAAGCTCAGGTTTTCGATGCACTTCCATGAGCCTCCAGGTTACATCGATGATTACTCAAGGACGAATTAGCCAGGAGCTGTTTTCTGTTATGCTATCTGTCAAGTGCCGAATTTCAGTTAGACAACGCGTGGCCAACTAACCTAAAGGGACCTTTCGTTAATTCCAGCCTCATGCTTATGTCACGCACGATTCCATGTACTAGTCAACTGCGTTTAGCGCAGCTTGTTCCGTTGTTCCGTTGCATAGGAAGTTGATGCCAGCTTGTCTTTTGCCTTTTCTTTGCTGAGGTGAGGCATGAGAAAACTGGCATACAAGAGTATATTCTTTCTGGGGTTCAGTTTATGATACCTCCAAGCGATAACCCTTTTGTTCTTGAGAGAACATGAAGATATTCAAATTATAAAGTGTCTGTTTGGAATGCATGAATTGTACCGGGATTTCACATGATTTCACATGAAGGAAGTAAATTTGCAGAAACGTTGAGGCTTTTTTGTTTGAAGTGGAAAATGACAAGCTAACACCAACAGTCCAACACCAACACAGTATACTATGAAAAAGATGTCTGAACCAGTGGAAGTCAAAAGGACTGTAGTAGAATTTAAGCATGAGCGGCAGTACTGGTAAAAGATAAGCCTCTCCCACTGGAAAATGCTTCTTGACGAGGAAGGATCTCTTGACTTTTTTGTGTGTAGTGCGTGATCTCTTGACTGATTTGTTTTTCCACACCGTCTCTACTTTCACAAATTAAGCTTGGTCTAACACCACCCTGACACTCTACCTTAAACGCACAGAAACACAGCTATTTCTGCATAAAGAAGACGTCAAAGTCAAATGTGTGGAAGGACTGAAGTACATTTTTCTTCATATTTTTCTGAGGTTCTGACTGCAGCGCAAGAAATTTCACATTAAGTTCGTCACTTTGAACATGTCAATGCAAAATTTGAGAATTTTCTGTATTAGGAATATGCAACTTGTACTCCATGACGGCCAAAGGCCAATATATATACATGTTCAAGCGGTAATATACAGCAAACCCCTCATACAACAGGAAAAATATACATGCTATAATATAACTCTAACACCCCTGAAACTCATGGTGGATGAATCATACTGAGTTTGGAGAGATAGAAGCCATGCCGCGCTCTAGTCTGGGCCTTCGTAAAGAAATCCGCCAACTGCAAGTCGGAAGGCACATACTGAAGAGCCTACACACCAGCGCGCACATAGGAAGCATCAACACCAATATGCTTGGTGAGCTCATGCTTCAAAGGGATGCGCGCAATGCTAATAGCATATGTACTGTCAGACAATAGCAAAGTAGGTGTAGTGACAGAAACACCAAAGTCCTTAAGTAACCACCGTAACCAAGTCACCTTAGCCGTCAAAAGAGCCATAGCTCGCAATTCAGCCTCTGCACTCGAACAGGAAACCACTGTTTGTTTCTTCGTCTTCCAGGCAATGAGAGAACCACCAAGAAAAACACAATAAGCAGGAAGTGAACGCGATAGGAGGGATCACTAGCCCACGTAGCATCCGAATAGGCCTGAAGCTGTAAGGAATTGGAGCGAGGAAAGAATAGACAGTGAGATATCGCGCCCCGAAGATACCAGAGAACATGAAGGAGGTGACTACAGTGAACCAAAGTGGGAGCAGGGACAAACTGCCACAGAATATGGACATGATAAGAGATATTCGGACGAGTGACAGCTAGATAGACAAGACTCCCAACAAGATGACGATAGTGTGTCGGATCAGACAAGGGGTCACCATCAGTATCACGGAGGTGAACATTGAGCTCCATGGGAGTCTCAACAGTACGCTCATCAGTAAGAGTAGCACGAGCAAGAAAATCCTGGATATACTTTTCTTGGGAAATAAAAAAGCCATCAGAGGTAGAAGAGACCTCGATCCCAAGAAAGTAGCAAAGAGGGCCAAGTTCAGACATAAGAAACTGCCCACTAAGACGAGCCTTCATAAAAGGCCGTATACTCAGGGTCGTCGCCAGTGATGATCATGCCATCAACATAGAGAAGAAGAAGAGTCCGACCATGAGCAGAAAGGTGAACAAATAACATTGGATCATAAGCACTCGCTGAAAAACCAGCGGCAGTCACCACAGAGGCAAAACGCTCAAACCAGGCGCGAGGGGCTTGCTTAAGGCCATAGAGAGAGCGATGAAGACGGCAGACCATGCCATCAGGAACAGAATACCCAGGTGGCAGCTGCATGTAAACCTCCTCACACAGCTCACCATTAAGAAAAGGCATTCTTAACATCAAGCTGAGACACAGGCCAATGGCGAACAGAGGCCACGATAAGAAGTGTACAAATAGTGGTCATATGGGCCACAAGAGCGAAAGTCTCATCATAATCACGGCCATGCTCCTGCTGAAAGCCGCGAGCCATAAGATGAGCTTTGTAATGCTCAAGAGAACCATCGGAGCGAGTCTTAACCTTGTAGACCCACTTACATGTGATGGGACGAACACGAGGAGGAAGAGAAACAAGATCCCACGTACTGGTGCGCTCAAGAGCGGCAAGCTCCTCTGCCATCACAAACTGCCATTCGAGATGAACATCAACTTCACGATAACAGTCGGCTAAAGAACAGTAGCACTAGCGGTTGGGAAACCAATGCGATCAACAGGCGGAAGCGTACGAGGACGCAAGCCATAAGGCCAACTCCACCGCGCGATCCCAAACGAACGTCCGTTTTGTCCGGATTCTGTCCGTTTGGGTAGGCCAATGGGGTCGTGTCCGGGCGTGTCCTGGGATGCGGTGGCTGTGCGCCCAGCGCGCGGACGCATCCGTTTGCCCCATCTTGTCCGCGTCTATTTAAAAAAGAGAGAAACGTTTGAAATGTGAAGCCCTAGTTCATCAGGCCAGCGGCCTACACGTCCATCGCCGGCATCAGCTAGCGACCAGCAACACAGCCAGCCTCCAAAATGAATAGTTGTCCTCGTCGGCAACACAGCCAGCGGCCGGCAACACAGTCGGCCTCCAAAATGAATGTTTTTCTCGCCGGCACACAACCAGCGGCCCAGCGGGAGGGTGGCACCCATGCCAGCCTCCAAAAAGAACGGCTACGGCTGATGGGACGACCTAGTTCAGGCCTTCGGCGTCGAGCATCTCCTTCTGCTTGGTCTCGAACCATGCCCTCTTCTTGTCGCTCATCTTCGACAAGTCCACGCTCATGATCGCAAGGGCCACCTCCTTCCCTTTGGTGGCGGCATTCGTGGCCTTGATGTCGAGCTGCCTCTGCCTGGCCTTGACATTGTTGGCCTCGATGTTAAGCTGCCTTTGCCGGGCCGCCTCCTCCATGTCGAGCTGCCTCTGCCGAGCCGCCTCCTCCATGTCGATCTTCCTCCTCTTGGCCGCCTCCTCCATCTCAAGCTTCTTCCTTTGAAGGTCTAGGTATCGCTTCATTTGCTCGTCCTTGATTTGCCGCTTCTTCTCGTCCCTCACATCCTTTTGAGAAATCATGCCATGCAAAGTGTCATGCAATGCCATGGATGAGGCATCACGTATGTCATCAACCTTGGAGTTGGTCTTGCCCCTCGGCCTCTTCAACGCCTCGCCATCTCCACCTCCGGCGAACTTGGTCGTCTTCAATCCTCTCTTCCATTGAAGTTCACGATATTGGTCATTGAACTTAGGGCAATTGTTGATGATTGTCCAACAATGCGTAAGAGTGAATGGCTTGTCATTATGCCGGGCCTTGAATGCCTCCAAAGATTGAAATGCCTACATGACATGATCAACAACAAGTGAACATGGAAACATATACAAGGCCGAAGTCTCATGGCCGTAGCAAGGAAAGGACTAGGAAGAGGAGAGCATACCATGTCCCCAATGCCGATACCACTCATGGGCCGTGCTTCAACGCTCTCAAATGCGGCGCAATACTTGTTGCACTCTTGTTGGATGAACAACCACCTCTTTTGAATCGGGCCAATGCCACGGTTACTTGTAATTTGGTAGGGCTCAAACATCTTCCTTTCATGGAATGTTTTGTGGACTCTCGTAAAAAAACAATGCCCTTTTGTTGCGTGCCGATCCTCGGATCTTGGCTAATCTCCATCCAAGCTTGGCAAATCAACTTGTCCTCATCATGTGTATATGAACCCGTGCGAATGCTCTTCCTCTTCTTTTGTGCTTCCGCTCTTTGGGTGAGCTCGTCGATGAACAATGGCTCGCCACTAATATCAATGTCTTTGCTTTCTTCTTCATCATCATCACCTTTGACATAGATGTCATCGTCTTCATGCCACGAGTCACCATGGTCGTAGTCAGCACGGTCATCGGCCTCTTCATTGGGGACGTACTGGGCGCGGCCATCCTGACTTTGGGTCTCCTCGGGGTCGTAGGCACGGCCCTGCCCACCCTCGAAGATCACGTCCTCCATGTACTGGTTGTAGAAGGGGTCGTCGACCGATGCCGTTGGTGTTGGCATTCCGTCAAACAAGATGCGGGGGGCCAACATGGTGCCCGTGCTTGCTTTCTGTGCATCTCGACGGACGACGGCCGCCGCTGCTGGACCCAGGCATGACGTTGAGGTCGATGACGGCCGCGGGGTGCGGTGTGGAAGGCGCGAACAAGCCGACGTCCGGCGACCCCGAGAAATGGGTCTAGCCGTTGTGCCTTAGCGGAGGAAAGCCGGGCAACATGGGCGTGGTCCGCGACGTCGGCGACTGGCAGTGCGGAGGTGGGGCGACCGACGAGCCTGTGCTCGCCGGGCCAACGGCCGCTGCAGGGAAAACGACCGGACGGCCCATGCCAAGCATGAGGAGGGCGTGCGCTTTGTTGACGATGTCCTCCTTCTCGTCGACCGCGGCCTTGTGCCACGCGGCCTCCATCGCATCGCACTGGGCGGCAAACTTGGCCGCGGTGGCATTGACCTTGACGACCGCTCTCCGTTCCCTCCTCTTCGCCGATTCGGCGTCCAACTTGGCGATCTCCTCCGGCATGCACTCCGACCGCGGCTTTCCTTGGCGCCTTGGCCGCCTTCTTCTTCACCTTTACAGGTGGGTCGACGGCCAGGCCACCGGAATTTGGCCGGGTGTCGGCCATGGACGGGGGAGGGAGAGGGGTGGCGGGAGGGACGTGCGAGGGTTTGGTGGGAATGGCGCCAAATGGGCGGGCGAGGGGTTTTGCTTTGTGCCACCGGCAGGCGGGCCAGGGGAGGACAAGCGCGCGCGTCCCGCCTGTCCGCGTGCTGTCCGTTTCATCCCAAAACCGGCGCAAACTTGGGCCACGGATGGGTCGAAAGCGGACACAAAATGGACAAAAGTTCATTTGTGCCCGCATGCTGGGCCGTCTGGTTTGTCCGTTTTACCCCAAACGGACGGGGGCAGACAGGATAGGGTCACGCGGTGGAGTTGGCCTAAGTACACTGGGAAGAGGAGGACGACACAACAATAGATGCATCCACATCATGCAGACGATGAGTATAATACCGAGGAAAAGATGGAAGAATACTAGGAGGAACCTCTGAGGTAGACTCAAGGGATGGAGACGAAGAAGGCACCGGGGATGAAGGGGCAGAATCCGGTGACATATGAGGTGAGGAAACTGTGGGAGATGGTGACGGAGGATGGACGCTAGAAGCAGGGGTAGTAGGATGGACAGACAAGGGCTCAGCAGGAGTGATAGGTGTGTTAGAAAAGTGAGGAAAGATATATCCTCCACTAAAAAGGTCAAGGAATATGAACACGGGTAGAAGGGACGGGACTCATCAAAAGTTACATCCCGAGAAATACGCATTCGACGGCCAATAGGATCCCAACAACGATACCCCTTATGCTCATCACTATACCCTAAAAAGACACACTCAACAGATTAAGTAGTCAGTTTGGTGCGTTCACGAGGGGCAAGAAGAGCATAGCAAACACAATCAAACAAATGATGCACCGAATAATCAGGAGAATGATCAAAGAGACTCTCGAAAGGAAGACCACCCTGTAAAGCAGTAGCCGACTAAAGGTTGATGAGATAGGTGGAGGTGGAGACAGTCTCAACCCGAAAATGAGGCAGAAGAGAGGCGGCGATCATCAATGCATGAGCTGTCTCAAGAAGGTGACGACGCTTTTGCTCAGCCACACCATTCCGAGCATGAGCACCAGGACAAGAGAAATGAGGAAGAGTCCCCTGCGCAGCAAGAACACCACGCAACATCTTGGAAATATACTCGCCACCGGAGTCAGCACGAAACACACGAATAGGCAAAGAGAACTGAGTGTGAACCATGGCAGAAAAACGCTTATAGATAGAGAGAACCTCACTGCAAGAAGTCATAAAATAAAGCCAAGTGTAACGAGAGAAATCATCTATGAAAATAATATATAGTATCGATGACCACCTTTCAAAGCGAAGGGAGCCGACCCCATACATCAGAATGAATTAAATCAAAAGGACGCCGAGACACTGACTCACTAGTAGGATAAGGTAACTGAATATGCATGCCAAGCCTACAACCCTGACACTCTAAAGAGACGTCTCCTAAGACAGACCCTAGAAGACCTCAATGGACTAAAGACGACAAACAAGAACCACAAAGAAGACCAAGTCGATGATGCCACTGCTGGAAGGAGCCGGTAGCTGAAGCGACAAAAGCAAATGGACTGGCGATACTGGTGGCAGCGGAAGGAACATGAAGCCAGTCTAACTCCCAAAGACCCTGAGAGTCATGGCGGCGAAGGCCACCCCCAACCAAAGTGTGCGTGTGACGATCCTGAATAGAACAAGAGTCAACGTTAAGGACGATGCCAAACTAGAACCAGCAAGTTGACCAGCAGAAAACAGATTCATGGTAAGTCGAGGAACATGAGCAACATCAGGAACAAAATAAGGAGTGGTAAGATTGCCATGAATAGCAACAAAAAGAGGAATACCATCAGCAACGAGTACATGAACAGGAAAATCAAGTGATCTAAGAGAGGACTAGAAGAATGAGAAGACATATGAAAAGAAGCTCCGGAGTCCAGAACCCATGGGGATGTACCTGACTATGTAGAGGGTGGTTTCTCAGTGAGGGAAGCATCAGTCACAGAACCTGCAGTACCCGTCGAAGAAGAACCCGAAGCGGCAAGCAAGCGCTTAAGTCGTAGAATATCCTACTTAGTCAAGATGGTGACTGAAGATGTCGAAGTAGAAGTCCCTGAAGATGATTTTTGCACCTTACACATGTGTCGCTTCTTCTGGAAGCACTGAGACTCAACATGACCATCCTGATTGCAATAGCCGCAATGAGGGCGAGGGTGACCCCAACCTCTAGTGGGAGTGGGCAAGAGCGGCAGAGCACTAGAGCGGGAAGGAGTCGGTGCAGCAGGCGCCATAGCAGGAGCTCGAGCAGCAAGCACAGAGGGAAACTCAAGTAAACCAGCACCATGTAAGTGAGTCTCCTAAGCACGAATCTCAGAAAGTGCCTCCATGAGGTAAATACGACCACGAGCAAACAACTGAGCGTGGCAGGGTTCAAACTCCTTGCGAAGTCGAGACAAGAACTCATAGACACGATCAAACTCCAAATCAGCCCACACAGCCTAGCAACACTGATAAGTACAACAACCAGCAGTGTGGAGAGAATCAAGCGGACGCCAGATAGAGAACTCTAGGCATAGAAATCATCAACAGTGGAGTCACCCTGCTGAAGAGCATGCTCATGGCAAACCACAGACAAGTATAAGGAATCACCAGAGGGCTGATAGCGCTGATGGAGACGGGTCCATATCTCAAATACAGTAGGGAGGCCCAGAAACTTAGAGGCAAACTGAGGCAGAACACTAGCAGCGGGAACATCGACCATCCTGCAGTTTGGACCATCCTGCAGTAGCACACAGTTTCATCAAAGGGTCTCTGATTGTAGTGTCGTGTTTGGACCATCCTGCAGTAGTGTGTGCCACTAGCGTGTGCAAAGAAATTAGCTGCATGCCCCTGGGCGTCGTATCCATAAGTTACCATCTAATTGTCACTTCATTTTAACCGTTTCCTCCTCGATGGGACCAACAACTTATCGAGTCAACAACACCGACGACCATACGCGTTTGACCGTAGGCTCCTTTGTGTGGCCTAGGGTTGATGGGACGAGAGAGGATGACACTGTGTAGTGCTCGACAGTGGCACAACATTTAACATTCTCCCATTGACACGCCACAGCGGGCTAACATTTAACCCTAGCGATCGATCATTCCCTGTCCCATGATGCCCCTCGAGACACCGCCCACCTATAACTATTTCCCTACTCCGATGTTCGCCGCAATACTCACCTTCCCCGCCCAACCTCTTGCCCTAGATCTCGCTTACTCTGCCATGTCATCATTCGTCCATGGCTCGCGTGGAGGAGGACTGCTTGCCACCCCTTGCCTCCCCACAAATACAGATGAAACATTTCATTTAGGGATCAAGGGCTAGCTACCAAACCCCTTATATGATCTATTCCCTAAATATGACCCCCTCCCCCAAACTCCCGCAACTGCTCATTTTTAGTTTAACCGTGGACGGTCTAAGCGAAAAGCCGCCTACCTCTCGCTCGCTCATAGCCTCCCCACCTGATGCCGCCATCCCTATCTTCACCGTCGGCTGCCCCCTGCCTCGATGACCTACAGAATGGAAACCCCCCCCCGCCACACCATCATCGGTGCTGGAGACCCATCGCCGGTCAAGAATTCGATGACGCTATCACTGAAACGACAACGACGAGGGAGGAACATCATCGACAACACATCGTCACCAACAGTTGTCGGTAGTCGCTCCGCCATTACAACCATGCCTGTAACATCCCAATTTTTATTAAATTTGGATGTTAATAGAATCATTCAATGCATATCATATTTATTTGCATTTTTTAGTTTTTGAAATATTCAAATAATATTTTTCCACTCGAGAAAAACAAATGAGAGGGGATAAGATGACTTCCTCAAACTTATAAAAGAGTGGGAAATTTTATTTTGAATATTATTTGAAGTTTTGGGAGTTTATCGGTATTTATTTTATTTGCAAAAAGTGCATTAATTGCATTAGGAATTTTTTCCAAAATGTTCCATGCTTAAATTAATGTTCATTACGCTCTAAATATTGTATAGTTATTTTAGGAATTTGTGTGGTATTTTTATAAATTTGTTTGAGTTTATTTAGGGCCACCTTTGTTTTCTATCAAAAAAAACACACACGCACTCACCGCA
Organism: Triticum dicoccoides; assembly: GCF_002162155.2. NCBI lineage: Eukaryota > Viridiplantae > Streptophyta > Magnoliopsida > Poales > Poaceae > Triticum > Triticum dicoccoides. The sequence continues at coordinate 321,609,758 of NC_041380.1, read as the reverse complement.
GCCTGGACCGAAACTGGGTTCGGCCCAGGAGCGCCCCGACCAGCCCAGCTGGCCATTTGGCCCAAGGCCAGCGCCCAAAGACCCTCCAGGCCGGTTGACCGCCCCGCACATGCCCTCGCTCGCTTTGAGCCGCCGCCGCTGACCGGTGGGCCCCGCTCCACCTCATCTCCCCCAACCTCCCGCTTGCCTCGCTCGGATGAACTCGACATGCTCAAGCAACTGCCGCTTGGCTCCCTCGCAGATAAGGCCTATCCGTAGCTCTCGTGCCCTCTCCCCTCGCCTATAAAAGGCCCTGCACCCCCTCTTCCAACCTCACCGTCCCGCTTCTTCCCACGCCGCTTCTAGCCGCCGCGCTGCTCGTTCGCATCTCGCCGGAGCCATGCCACTTGCCTGAGCATTTCGTCGCCCGTAGACCACTCCGACCCTTGTTTTTCTGTAATTTTTCTTAGCTCGCCGAGGCGCATCCGTTTGACACGATTTTTGCCCCTAGGTCCCGTCGGAGCTGCCGCACCATGGACGCCGGAGTCGCCAGAGCACCGAGCCCCGCCGTCTTCGCCTCGCCCCGCCGCCGCCGCCGCTGAATGCCTACACCACCTTCGCGATGCCCTCGACACACCGCACCTCCCCGCCTTCTTCCTCGTCGACAAGGACCACCGTAGCCGCCGCCCCCTTCGTCACCGACGCCGCGCCGCCGTCTTCATTATCGTCGGCCACCACCACCATCGTTGTAAGCCACCGCCCCACTCCCACCCGTTAGATCAATCACCGATGACCTAGATTAGATTGGGTTAGTTCTTTTTTTGGTTGAACCGGTACGCGGTTAACCACAGGCTTTTATTCTAAAAACCGATCAGTTTTTGTTTAAGTTAGCCGCCGCCATCGTTTTGCTTAAAGTCCGAACGTCCATTGTATAAGCTACGCGGCAAACACCTTTCGGCCGGTAGGAATCTGACACGTGCGAGGGACCTGTTTGCGACAGTTTTTCTTCACTGTTTAGTCCCTTTTATCACAGATTAGTCCCCGGACTTAGATTAGCCATAACTTTTAAACCTTAGATCCAAACTCGATGAAACCAGCGGCAAATTCTTCATCATGTTTGGATCTATCTAGTGGAATCGTTTTTGCAAACTTTTGTCAGATTCAAATTTGAATTTATTCAGATTTGAATTCAAACTTCAAATGGTCATATCTCCCAAACCATAGCTCCGATTAAGTTGATTCTTTTTTGCATTTTGTCACCGTAGCCAAACCCTATCACCTGGACCTTTGTCACAATAATTTTCACACACGAGAATCTGTCAATTAATATTTTTACTAGTATGCATAGTATGCACTATAGTTCACATCACTTTTTGAACCATAGGCCTATGTTGTTTTGTACTTAGAATATTTTTGTGATAGCTTAGTGTGTTGTATGTTCATTTGGTTTTTCTGAGACTTATTGTTTTGCATGTTCTTCTTGGTTCTCTGAAATGTTTGTTTATGTTTGTTTATCTTCTTTGCGATAGATTGCCCGGAGTGTGAAGTAGAGTATTACCAGTCTTTAGAATTCAACCCGCAGTACCAAGGCAAGTTACATCTTGATCATGTTTCATTACCTATGTTTTTATTTTGCACTTAGTTCTTTGCGGTAGGACTGCATGGTAGTAATTGATGTGGTATGACTATGTTTTTCACCCAGTAGTTCATTGAGGTAGGTCTGAACCTTATAACATTGTCGCCATCGTTTTACATTATGTTGCTTCGCTAGGTAGACATGGATTGGGGAGTGATCATTGTAAAGTATGAGTGACAATGTAGTAAATAGGACCTAAGATAATTAATGAACTACCTGGGTGGAAACTTGTTGGAATGGTGGCGAAGTACAATGGGGCACACATGGGAAATCCATGGTGGTGCACCACTAGTGGTCCATCCGCTCAGGCTCAAAGAGATCAATCATATTCTCATGTCTAGAAGCTTACGTGTGTAGCCACAAGCTAATATGGGCTCTGTCTTAGTTGAGTAGTTAGTGTGACCCCTTCCGGGATGGGCTAGCAGATGTAGAATGATGTAGGTGTACCGGCCTATCTGTGGGTTAAGGGGGAACATTTTCAAAAGACTATGTCTCGATCTTCCAATCACGGAGGTGGTCGAGTCTTGTGGGAAAAAATGTGCAACCTCTACAGAGTGTCAACCTAATCGATTAGCCGTGTCCCTGGTTACGTACATCTTGAGCATCTAGTAGTGGAAATGCTGGGAGATCTCCCCGCCTTTAATTAAGCAGTTGGGTTTTAAATGAAACCTAGGAACAGATGGAGTTGGGTTTGCCAACTCATCCTATGCAAATGTGTAGTAGTAGAATAATAACTTTTCTAATAGGGAAAAACTAGCTTTAAGCAAAAACTAAACTTAGAGCTATCCACCAGCCAAATTGCATGTACAAATAGGTTCATTACACTTATGATGTGACTTGCCAGTACATTTGAAAGGATCGAGAAGAAGTGTCTAGAGGGGGGTGATTAGACACTAAGTGCCAAAAGTTGCAGTTTTTAATATTCTTAAGTTTAAGTGGAGTTTAAGCACAAGTTTAACAAACACAATACATATCAAGCAAGCATGCAATGAGTATATGAGCAGCGGAAAGTAAAGCATGCAACTTGCAAGAATGTAAAGAGAAGGGTTTGGAGTATTCAAACGCAATTGGAGACACGGAGGTTTTTTTCGTGGTTCCAATAGGTGGTGCTATCGTACATCCACGTTGATGGAGACTTCAACCCACGGAGGGTAACGGTTGCGCGAGTCCACGGAGGGCTCCACCCACGAAGGGTCCATGAAGAAGCAACCTTGTCTATTCCATCACGGCCGTCGCCCACGAAGGACTTGCCTCACTAGCGGTAGATCTTCACGAAGTAGGCGATCTCCTTGATCTTACAAACTCCTTGGTTCAACTCCACAATCTTGTTGGAGGCTCCCAAGTGACACCTAGCCAATCTAGGAGACACCACTCTCCAAGAAGTAACAAATGGTGTGTTGATGATGAAATCCTTGCTCTTGTGCTTCAAATGATAGTCTCCCCAACACTCAACTCTCTCTCACAGGATTTGGATTTGGTGGAAAGAAGATTTGAGTGGAAAGCAACTTGGGAAGGCTAGAGATCAAGATTCATATGGTTGGAATGGAATATCTTGACCTCAACACAAGTGTAGGTGGTTCTCTCTCAGAAAATGTGTATTGGAAGTGTAGGTATGTTCCGATGGCTCTCTCCACGAATGAAGAGTGGGTGGAGGGGTATATATAGCCTCCACACAAAATCTAACTCTTACACTCAATTTACCAATCTCGGTGAGACCGAGGGGAAAAACTCGGTCGGACCGATTTAGTAAACCTAGTGACCATTAGGGTTTTCGGTGGGACTGACTAGTTCAACTCGGTGGAACTGATGTGCTAGGGTTAGGGTAAAACCAAAACTCGGTTTGACCGATTACTCAAACTCGGTGGGACCGATTTGGGTAATAAGAGAAACAGAGAGTTGGCCAAGCAAACTCGGTGGGGCCGATTGCATATCTCGGTGGGACCGAAAATATTGCAACAGGTAACAGAGAGTTTGCAAGCCCATCTCGGTGAGACCGAGATCCCATCGGTGAGATCGAACTGATTAGGGTTTCTGGTAGTGGCTATGTTAACTGAACTCGGTGGCTCCGGATAGAAAGAATTGGTGGGGCCGAGTTTGACTTTTGGTTTAGGTCATATGTGGATGTGGGAAGGTAGTTGAGGGTTTTGGAGCATATCACTAAGCACTTTGAGCAAGCAAGCCATTAAGCAACACCTCATCCCTCCTTGATAGTATTGGCTTTTCCTATAGACTCAATGTGATCTTGGATCACTAAAATATAAAATGTAGAGTCTTGATCTTGAAGCTTGAGGCAATCCTTTGTCCTTAGCATCTTGAAGGGGTTCCACATCCTCTAGTCCATGCCACTCCATTGTTGAACTTATCTGAAACATACTAGGTAAAAGTGTTAGTCCAACAAGAGATATGTTGACATTAATTACCAAAACCACCCAGGGAGCACTTGTGCTTTCAATCTCCCCCTTTTTGGTAATTGATGACAACATACATCAAAGATTTAGATAAAGATATAGAGAATAACAAGTAAAGCTTTGGAAAGACATGTAACATGCATAGGCTCCCCCTACATGTATGCAATCATGTGAATATTGAATATAGGAGCATGTGAATGCATAAACACGACAGAGTAAGCAATGTGTTACATGTATCTTGGCTATATGCATCAGAGCAAATGATGTGAATGTGAGAAATGTACCTTCAAGCTCATGAGTCCTTCTTGCAAACAGTATGTACATCAGCAAGAACTTCTCATTCACATGACTGTGATGCATATACTTACCTTGTGGTCTTGAGTTGGCTTAGGATGGGATGAACCTGCGCAGACAAGGTTAAATAACATAGACACACCTACTGACCAGAGCAAACAAGAGAAACCATAAGAGAACCAAGACTGGGATGACATGTAGAGTGAGTACTAAGTACCACATTGGATATAGACATGCCCCCAAAGGTAAAGATATGCAATAAAATCAGAGATTTCCTTCCCTTAGATGTCTTGCTCCCCCTGAATCTGCATGGGCTATTGGGAGAAGATAGGGAATAGAAAATCAGAGCAACAAAAAAGAAACAACAGAGCTTGAGCTAAAGCAAGCAACCAAACATGTCTTTCCCCTCTTAAAGACATGCGACATCTCTCCTCTTGAACACCAAGCATCTGGGGTCTTTGATGATATTACTTTCTCCTACTTGAGAAACTCTCTCCCCTTGAGTATTCTCTCTTTCTCCCCCTATAGGAAGGATTAAGCTTTGATGTGATCTCTCTCTCCCCCTTTGACATCAATTTCCAAGATGGGCTCTTCTGGACATGTGATACAAATGGGTTGGTCCTTGAGTCATAGAGCAAAGCAGTATGTCTAATATGATGCTGGCAGAGGACAAGAATCATTGAGTGGAGCTGGAGCAAACAGAAATCAGGAATAAGTGGCAAGTTGGTTTTCCTGTGATGAAATCGGTGACTCTGAGTTGTGTGCTTCGGTTGCACCAAAGGATTTCAGTTGGTCCGAAGAGAACAAACCGGTGTGACCGAGTTCATCAGAGTGAAACCACTTGTCACCTCAGCTCACTAGACAAGTAAGATCTCACAAGGATATGCAAGGAATTAACTGAAAGATTTGCAATGAATTGGATGCAGAAAATGCAGAACAAAAAGGAAAGAAAAGAAACTAAAAGTTCTAGATGAAGTTTGAAAGGGGAAACAAATATGCAAATGCAAAAGCACGGAGAAACACTAGAGAACTTCATCTAGAAATGGTCGGTGACAAAGTCACCTATGTTAGAGTATATTGACTTAGTAGTCAAGTGAGAGCACTTGATCATAGATCATACTCATCGTTTAAGCTCAAAATGGGGTTACCATTTTTCGTTTAAGCCTTTTGATGTATTCACATCTTGTCGAGTTGCATTGACTCATGACTTGGAGTAAAGCTTCTCTAAGATGGAATAACATACCTTGGGTGGTGGTGTTGATCTTGTTCATGTAGTTGAACTTGTGTGGGTTGCTCAAGGTTTATGTAGTTCATCAAGGATTGGGAGAACCACTTGGAGTTTGAGTTCATCTACCTACATGGGTTATCTTTGCAAGGAAGAGCGCTTGTGTATCCAAAATGACAGTCATGAGACTCAACATGGAATTTGCCAAAGGATATGTTTGAATGGTTTCGTGCTTCCTTGTCTTCAACCACCATTGTGTAGAGACTTGGTGATGTAGAGATTGCTCAAGATGTGAGTGAGTTGCAATCTCATATATTTAGATTCAACCAAGTACCTACAAGGGTTAGATAACATGCAAGGTACAAATATATCCGAGACATATGAATAGCATCATAAGAGAAATATCGAGGATTAGTCATAGGCTCATGCCTCACATGTATCAAATGGAGTTCCTACTCCAAGTTTGAAGCATCAATGATGTTCAATTCACCTCTCAACCTGCAAAACACTTTCTCATCAAGTGGTTTAGTGAATATATCTGCCAATTGCTTATCGGTGCGAACATGCTTAAGGTTAATGTCCCCTTTTGCAACATGATCTCGAATGAAATGATGACGAACTTCAATATGCTTAGTTCGAGAATGTTGCACGGGATTGTGAGCAATCTTAATAGCACTTTCATTGTCACATAGCAATGGAACATGTTTCACATATATCCCATAATCTTTAAGAGTTTGGGTCATCCAAAGTAATTGAGCGCAACATGAACCGGTGGCAATGTATTCCGCTTCGGCGGTGGATAAGGATACCGAGTTTTGCTTCTTGGAAGACCAAGACACAAGAGATCTACCAAGGAATTGACAAGTACCCGAAGTGGACTTTCTATCAACCTTGTCTCCGGCATAGTCCGAATCGGAGTAGTCAACAAGATCAAAAGAGGACCTCTTAGGATACCAAATGCCAGAATTTGGTGTATGGATTAGGTATCTCACTATCCTTTTCACAACCTTAAGATGACATTCTTTAGGAGCAGCTTGATATCTTGCACACATGCACACACTTAGCATAATATTGGGACGAGAGGCACATAGATATAACAATGAACCAATCATAGAGCGATAAACCTTTTGATCAACCGGTTCACCATCTTTTGTCAAATCAAGATGTCCACTAGTAGGCATGGGTGTAGTCATACCTTTGCATTCTTGCATATTGAACTTCTTGAATAAGTCATTGGTGTACGTTGAGAGACAAAGGTACCTTCCTTAGTTTGCTTGATTTGCAAACCGAGAAAGAATTTGAGTTCACTCATCATAGACATCTCAAACTTCTCCGACATTAGCTTTCCAAACTTCTCACTAAAATGAGGGTTAGTCGAACCAAATATGATATCATCAACGTAAATTTGGCACACAAATAGTTCTCCATTAACCCTTTTAGTAAAAATAGTAGAATCAATTTTACCAATTTCAAAGCCTTTTTCAATAAGGAACTTGGTCAAGCATTTATACCATGCTCTAGGAGCTTGTTTAAGACCATAAAGGGCTTTGTGAAGTTTGTAAACATGATTAGGTTGCTTAGGATTGACGAAGCCAGGAGGTTGCTTAACATAAACTTCCTCTTTGATTTTGCCATTTAGAAAAGCACTCTTAATGTCCATTTGGTACAAGGTGATATTATGCTGATTAGCATAAGCAAGTAAGATGCGAATGGACTCAAGTCTAGCAACGGGAGCATGTGTCTCACCATAGTCCATACCTTCAACTTGTGTGTAGCCTTGGGCGACGAGACGTGGTTTGTTGCGAACCACTTGTCCATCTTCATCTTGCTTGTTGCGAAACACCCATTTGGTACCAATGATGTTGTGGTTGTTGTCGGGTTTCTCGACTAATGTCCACACTTGATTTCTCTCAAAGTTGTGTAGCTCTTCATGCATAGCGTTTATCCAATCCGAATCCTCCAATGCTTCTTCAACCTTCATAGGTTCAATGCTAGAGATGAATGAGTAATGTTCAAAAAAGTTAGCTAAACGAGTTTTAGAGCGAGTGATTCTCCCGGTTTGGATATCATTGTAGATTTGCTCGACGGGGTGATCCTTAGCAATTCTTGCTCGAACTCGTGAAAGCTTTTGCTTGGGTCGGGGTGGAACATCCTCTTCATCTTGTTCTTCTTCTTGGCCTTCTTCATTGTTGACGTTGTCGTTCTCTTGTTGTGGTGGAGAAGGAGGTTGTTGATGTTCATCTTGGTGTGCTCCCTCGTTTTCTTCATCTTGGCGTGTCCCACTTGTGGATGCTTCCGTATCAACTCTTGGTTCACCTTGTCGTGAGGTAGAAGCTTCCACTTGGACGGACGAGGTACTCTCCTTCACTTCCGTTGGACGAATCTTGCCAATGGACAAGTCTTGAATTGCTTCCGAAGGGTCTTTGTCTCCTACATCAATTGGCAATTGCTCTACTTGCGAGCTGTTAGATTCATCAAACTTCACATCTACCGTCTCTTCAACCTTTCGGGTGAAATTGTTGTAGACACGGTAAGTGTGAGAGTTTGAGCCATAACCAAGTAGGAAACCTTCATGAGATTTAGGAGCAAATTTAGAACGACGATGCTTATCAAGAATGTAGCACTTTGAGCCGAATACTCGAAAGTATCCAACTTGGGGTTTGTTACCGGTGAGGAGCTCGTATGCCGTCCACTACTGGAATCAGCTACTTTGCCATCTGCCAGCTCTTTGCCGTCGGCTAGCAGACGGCAAAGAAGCTCTTTGCCATCAGCTACCGAAAAGCGGACGGCAAAGAAATGGCAGATGGTAAAACAGGCCTTTGCCATCAGCCGGCTCTTTGCCGTCAGCCAGCAGACGACAAAGAAACTTTGCCGTCAGCTGGCTGATGGCAAAGAGAGAGGTGGCCCCCACCCCCCACCCGTTTAGAAAAAACTTAATGCCCCACCTCTTTGCCGTCCGCTAGCAGACGACAAAGGGAGATAATGGCGGACAGCAAAGATAGGCGGACGGCAAAGAAGGGCCTAACTAACGGCCCCATCCCCCTGCCCGTTACTCTCTGTTCTCTCCATCTCTCCTCC
>NC_041380.1:321570299-321600086 GCF_002162155.2 Triticum dicoccoides | reverse complement strand
ACCCCCCGATCCCGAAACAGCACCCCGACCCGGACACCGACACGGCACCCCGACCCCCGACACCTCCCGAAAAGGTGTTCTTTGGCCTTCCAGAGGCCGACGGGGTCATATATTTGTGAATTATTAGTTAGGTCATATATTCTTCGATTTTGTTATGAAAAACATCATATATAATTGTGTTGACCGGGTAGTTTTAAATGTGCAGTTGTTTCATCGCTGCGAGGTTTGGTGTTCGACGACCTCGCCGTGCGTCTGACGAGCTCTGCCCCTTCATTCGTGGGTGAGCACAAATGACATGTCCTCCTCCCCCATTAATTATTTGCTCTATTCCGATGAAACTTGATAGCTAGCTATATATGTGTCTTGAATCATCAGTATGCGTAACCAATATGTGTCTCCCATTTGAAAGCGTCATAGTTATAAATATGCATGCATTTGCATATTTATAACCTTGATTCTTTCGAATTGTCCAACGCTATCCATGGACAGCCCGAGTATGTGTAGATTGGGTTCGTTTTCCCATATGCTTTGCTCCGGATCCGACGCATAAATTTCGTCAGTGCCTCCCCTGTTGTTCTCCGGGTACACATCCTCTCTGTTTATTGTAGAGACATGTATCAGGAGAACAGCGGGGAGGTGCTGCCGAAATTTTGCGTCGGATCCGGAGCATAGCATGGGAAAATGAACCCAATCTACACATACACGGGTGGGATTAGGACCTATCATTACCTATTAGAGTGTAGGTTGCATGGACGTAATAAAATTGACAAAGTAGATCAACTGATGAATATATACATGGTGAATTACATATATAATTGTTGTGTGTCCAGTAGCTCTGAAAGTCAAGATGAGTGACCGTGTGTGGATGTATACCGGTCACACTGGTCAGAACAAATGGAGCGCTGAATGGTTCATAAAAACCAAGGGGTTTGTGCAAGCCGCATATGCAAATGGCCAAAAGAAAACCTGGTGCCCCTGTTTCCGGTGCGGCAATTGGGAAAAGAAGACAGAGGCTGAAATGGGCAAACACCTGCAGAAGAGTGGTTTTACGCCCGATTATATGGTGTGGACATTTCATGGTGAGTCTGCCCAACGTGACCGAGCTGAGGTGGATCATCGTCGCACTGATGAGCATGGTACCGGGATGGAAACATGGTGCAAGACTATGATGATGCTCGGGATTCGGACGAGGAGATGGAGGAATCTGCAGAGGCCTTCAATGAAATGTTGGAGTCTTCAAAACGTCCACTCCACGAGCACACTGAGCTTTGTCAGTTGGATGCCATCTCATAATGCGTGTCTGGCGGAATCTGCAAAGGCCTTCCGAAGTTTGCCGTCAGTGACGGACGGCAAAGGCCTGCCGTTAACCACCTAACAGAGTAACAGCGCATTTATTGCCGTCTGCACTCTTTGCCATCCGCTGCTGATGGCAAAGGCTCCTTTGCCGTCAGCCGCCCGAAGCAGATGACAAAGTACCTCTTTGCCGAACCTTACTTTGCCGTCACCTTTTGCCGTCCGCGGCGGACGGCAAAGACCTTTGCCGTCAGCCATCCATGCCTTTGCCGTCTGTCGTGGCAGATGGCAAAGTAGCTAATTCCTGTAGTGGTCTTGCCGAGTAGCTTGTGAAGATACAAGCGATTTATTGCATGACAAGCTGTCTCAACCGCTTCCGCCCAAAAGTGCTTTGGCGTTTTGTACTCATCAAGCATCGTTCTTGCCATCTCAATAAGAGTCCGGTTCTTCCTTTCAACAACTCCATTTTGTTGAGGTGTGTACGTAGCCGAGAACTCATGTGAAATCCCTTCTTCATCAAGAAAGGTGTCCACATTTGCGTTCTTGAACTCTGTTTCGTTGTCACTCCGAACCTTCTTGATCTTCACGTCAAACTAATTTTGGGCCTTCCTAGCGAAGTTTTTGAAGATCTTTTGGACCTGCGATTTGTCATCAAGAAAGAACACCCACGTAAATCTTGAAAAATCATCAACTATGACTAGACCAAATGAGTTACCACCGAGACTCTTGTAGGCATTTGGACCAAAGAGATCCATGTGAAGTAGCTCGAGTGGTCTTCTTGTGGTCATGATGTTCTTCGCGCGGTGACTTCCTCCAACTTGTTTCCCTGCTTGACAAGCACTACAAAGTCTATCCTTGTCAAACATGACATCTTTTATTCCAAGGATATGATCACCTTTAATAAGCTTATCAAGATTTCGCATACCAACATGACCTAGTCTTCTATGCCACAACCAGCCTTTAGAAGATTTGGCAATTAAGCAAGTTTTAGGTTGAGCCTTTTTAGTGAAATCAACAATGTAAAGATCTCCTCTACGTATACCGGTAAAGACCATTTTATGATTATCTCTACGAAACACTTGGCAGTCTACTTCAGTAAATCGGACATTGAAACCGAAATTAGCAAGTCTAGATACTGAAAGTAAGTTGTAGCCAAGAGATTCAACGAACATGACATTTTGTATGGAGCTATCATGTGAGATAGCCACCTTACCAAGGCCAACCACCTTACCCTTTGAATTATCACCAAAAGTGACATACTTTCGAGGGCCGTCATTTTCAGCAAGCTCACGGAACATGTCTTTATCTTCGGTCATATGATCAGTACATCCACTATCAAGGACCCATTCCTTTCCTCCAGCCATGTAGCCGCGAAGATTTGCCATAAGACCAAAGTGTCTCATCGCATCATCGAGATCATAGTCACTATCATCATCATCATCCTCATCCGAGTATTCATGTTCAACATCATCTTGTGATTGATCAATTCCTAGAGAGGGCAATTCATTAGATAAATGATCATTTCTATAGTTATCTTTATGAATTCTAATAGCTCTGGAAATGATATTGCTAATGATTCCAACATCTCCTTTAGCACTCGTCAGATCAGTAAGCTCAAATAAGCAGTCACCAAATTTGGGATCATTGGAACTCATCTTAATCAAAGCAATAGACTTATGGAGGATTTCATCTAGATCTTTCAAGGAGTAATTAGGAAAGAGTTCCTCAAGGAATTTCCATATGGTGTAGGCCCACTTAAGAGTTGGCAAACATCCAATCAAGTTTCTAGGCAAGCCTCTAGTGATAAGATTAACAGTTCTAAGATTGCGAATCATGTCAATATCTTCATCTAGGGTAGGGTGCAAAGGATCAACATGAGGTGCACAAGGGCTAGTAATGTACTTGTTCAAATGATATTCATTGAAAATCTCAAGCATTTCATTTTTCCACTCATGAAAATACTCTCCATCAAGAATAGGCACTCTATGTCTAAGACTCCCCAAAGTAGACACATCCATCTTCCTCTAATGGTGTTTAAACCAAGGCAATGGAGACCAATGCTCTGATACCAATTGAAAGGATCAAGAAGAAGTGTCTAGAGGGGGGGGGTGATTAGACACTAAGTGCCAAAAGTTACAGTTTTTAATATTCTTAAGTTTAAGTGGAGTTTAAGCACAAGTTTAACAAACACAATACATATCAAGCAAGCATGCAATGAGTATATGAGCAGCGGAAAGTAAAGCATGCAACTTGCAAGAATGTAAAGAGAAGGGTTTGGAGTATTCAAACGCAATTGGAGACACGGAGGTTTTTGTCGTGGTTCCGATAGGTGGTGCTATCGTACATCCACGTTGATGGAGACTTCAACCCACGGAGGGTAACGGTTGCGCGAGTCCATGGAGGGCTCCACCCATGAAGGGTCCACGAAGAAGCAACCTTGTCTATTCCATCACGGCCGTCGCCCACGAAGGACTTGCCTCACTAGCGGTAGATCTTCACGAAGTAGGCGATCTCCTTGACCTTACAAACTCCTTGGTTCAACTCCACAATCTTGTTGGAGGCTCCCAAGTGACACCTAGCCAATCTAGGAGACACCACTCTCCAAGAAGTAACAAATGGTGTGTTGATGATGAACTCCTTGCTCTTGTGCTTCAAATGATAGTCTCCCCAACACTCAACTCTCTCTCACGGGATTTGGATTTGGTGGAAAGAAGATTTGAGTGGAAAGCAACTTGGGAAGGCTAGAGATCAAGATTCATATGGTTGGAATGGAATATCTTGACCTCAACACAAGTGTAGGTGGTTCTCTCTCAGAAAATGTGTATTGGAAGTGTAGGTATGTTCTGATGGCTCTCTCCACGAATGAAGAGTGGGTGGAGGGGTATATATAGCCTCCACACAAAATCTAACCGTTACACTCAATTTACCAATCTCGGTGAGACCGAAGGGAAAAACTCGGTCGGACCGATTTAGTAAACCTAGTGACCGTTAGGGTTTTCGGTGGGACCGACTAGTTCAACTCGGTGGAACCGGTGTGCTAGGGTTAGGGTAAAACCAAAACTCGGTTTGACCGATTACTCAAACTCGGTGGGACCGATTTGGGTAATAAGCGAAATAGAGAGTTGGCTAAGCAAACTCGGTGGGGCCGATTGCATATCTCAGTGGGACTGAAAATATTGCAACAGGTAACAGAGAGTTTGCAAGCCCATCTCGGTGAGACCGAGATCCCATCGGTGAGTCCGAACTGATTAGGGTTTCTGGTAGTGGCTATGTTAACTGAACTCGGTGGCTCCGGATAGAAAGAATCGGTGGGGCCGAGTTTGACTTTTGGTTTAGGTCATATGTGGATGTGGGAAGGTAGTTGAGGGCTTTGGAGCATATCACTAAGCACTTTGAGCAAGCAAGCCATTAAGCAACACCTCATCCCTCCTTGATAGTATTGGCTTTTCCTATAGACTCAATGTGATCTTGGATCACTAAAATATAAAATGTAGAGTCTTGATCTTGAAGCTTGAGCCAATCCTTTGTCCTTAGCATCTTGAAGGGGTTCCACATCCTCTAGTCCATGCCACTCCATTGTTGAACTTATCTGAAACATACTAGGTAAAAGTGTTAGTCCAACAAGAGATATGTTGACATTAATTACCAAAACCACCTAGGGAGCACTTGTGCTTTCAACAGTCAATGTACTGACCTATATGGCTGCAACTTATCATGTTGCAGATATATCCGACGATGATTAAGGCACTATAGGTCGATGTTCTACACTCAACCTTGCTCGTGGAGTTGGACTCATTTACAACTTTGCTTCCGCAGTATTTGCTTATTGGCTCTATGCCCTATTTTGTAATAAATGTATTACTCCTGGACTATCGATGTAATAAAGAGATGTGTGTTATTTCGGTTATTTCATTGAGTATTGTGTGTGCTAGCAAGTCGATCCAGGGACTAGCACGGTAAGCATAGAGACTTTGACTCTTACTGAGTCAGGTCGCTACAAGAGATATATCCGACGAGGATTAAGGCGTGATAGGTCGATGTTCTACACTCAACCTTACTCGTGGAGTTGGACTCATTTACTACTTGGCTCTATGCCCTATTTTGTAATAAATATATTACTCCTGGACTATTGAGGTAATAAAGATATGTGTGTTATTTCTGTTATTTCATCGAGTACTGTGTGTGCTAGCAAGTCGATCCAGGGACTAGCACGGTAAGCACAGAGACTTCGACTCTTACCGAGTCGGGTCGCTACAAGATGGTGCCAAAGCACATGTTGGCTGTACGACGTGACCCCTAGAAAATGGAAAAAAGCCATAGGATAAAAACTGTATTTTTCATTTTCCCTATATATCCTTTGGTCTCATACCTTCTCTACTTTGGTACTAATTTCTTCTCTCTTTCAGAATGTAGATGTCGTCTGCCATTGTTGAGTTCGAGCAGCCCGATGAGACCATGCCCTTTGGACGACAGCTGGTGAAGATCGTGAAGCACCTGAAGATTGGGCTTCCCACATTCACTGGAACCTTCACAGACACCCTGCCCACACGTTGGAGGATCGATGCCCATATCCCCGGATGCATCCTAGGAAACCGCACCTAGCCCATTGATTTCCATCTGGATACTGCAACATGGGGCTTGGGCAGGGGCATCGCTGCTCACATTGCTCTCAGACACATTCGGGAGGAGTATGATGAGGACCTCAAGAAGACCTCCTTCATGATGTACGAACAACGTGACGCAAATGGAGACATGGTGCGTACCCTAGAGGACGAGACAATGGCATCCCATATCCAGGACATGGAGGAGCACATTCGCATGGTGGAGCTAGGGCTGTCCGACAACATGATCGTCATCAAGAACCTCATGACCCGCAAGGCCAAGCTCGAGGAGGAGCTCCAGGATGCTCACATCGAGCACTAGGGAGAGCTGGACGCACTACAGGAGAAGATCGACGACCTGAAGCTTGAGCTTGAGGACGCCGAGGATAAGCTGGATGAGGGAGAAAACATCCAGGAGGATCACTCGTACGGTGCCTATGTTAGCCAGGACAGGGACCAGAACGATGAGCTCGGTGAGGACAACACGGAGAGTGATGCAAGGACATCCGATGTCGACATGGTTGAGTGGTCATCATCTGATGAGAGTTAGATTTTATACCACCATGAGAGTTAGGAATTTGATTTTGTTATCCGAATAGTTTTATTTCATTTGTAAGACCTTGTCAAATCTTGTGACATGGCTTACCTTAGGTTTGATTATTCATATGAACCTCTTTGTTTGAAATTGAATTGGAGTGATTTGAAGTTTTATTGCTATCATGTGCACATGGGTAGTGTGATTTTACTCACTAGACCTTATTCTATTCCAATTCCCCATCCACTCTAAACCCATCAGATGCCTCCAAGACGTGACCCCAGATTCAAATCCAGCAGTAGAATGCTCTTATGCAGATGCTCATTCAGAACCAGAACTAGAACCAGAACCACAACAACAACAATCCACCGCCGCCACCCCCAGTTGACAGTCTTACCTGTTTTCTGAGGCTGAACCCACCTGTGTTCTCCAGCAGCATGGAGCCGATCGTCGCAGATGACTGGCTCCGCAAGATAGGAAGGGATCTGGCCACAACAGGATGCAATGATGTTGAGAAAGTGAGGTTTGCCGCCCACCAGCTGGATGGACCGGTAGCTGCTTGGTGGGAGAACTACACCGCCACATACCCCATGGAGAGTGTGACTTGGACTCAGTTCCAGCAGGTGTTTTGCACTACTCATGTCTTAGCTGGAGCCATGAGTATGAAGAAGAAGGAATTTCGCAGCTTGCGCCACGGAGGACGCACGGTATCTCAGTATGTTGATGAGTTCAGTAGGTTGGCCCGTTATGCCTAGAGGACGTGGCCACTGATGTAGCCAAGCATGAGAAGTTTCTGGAGGGACTGAACAATGAGTTGGGAGTTGAGTTGACTGTGGCGACCTTTTCAAACTATCAGGAGCTGGTTGATAAGGCTACCATTCTCGAAGGCAAGCACCAGCAGATGGAGAATCATAAGAGGAAGTACGGTCACGAGAAGTATAACTCTAGAGTTTAACAGAAACCCCACTACAGCCCGTACTCAGGAAGTTCTGGATCAGGCACTAGCAAGTTTGGAGGGAATCATCATAACCATGGAGGTCACATTCAGCATGGAGGAAATGGACACAACCACCATGGTCACAAGCATGGCAATGGCAATGGGGTAAATGGCAATTAGCAACATTTCAACTCTTCTACACTGATGAAGAAGGATCTGAGTCACATCACCTGCTTCAAGTGCAAGAAGACAGGTCACTGCTCCAACGAGTGTCCTGAGGCGCAGAATGGAAATGGAAATGGCAATGGGAATTCTAGAGGCAAGAAGCCCAATCCTTTCACTAAGGGGCATGTGAATCATGTCAATGTGGAAGAGGTCTATGAGCAGCCTGACGTAGTGATTGGTAAGTTCTTGGTTAATTCATTTCCAACATTCATTCTTTTTGATACTGGTGCATCACATTCATTCATATCAAGGGGATTTATGGATAAACATAAGTTACCTACCATAGCTCTTAAGTCACCCATTCTAGTGAGTTCCCCGGGAGCCGAGTCTATGGCTAGTCAGGGATGTTTCCAATTGCCTTTGAACATAGGGGGACATGTTTTTCCCACAGATATGATCATACTAGAGTCACAAGGGTTGGATGTAATCCTAGGGATGGATTGGATGTGCAAGTATGAGGGAAACATTGATTGTGCTAGTAGATCAATTTTTCTCACCACCCCAGAGAAGAAGAGGATCAAGTATGTATCCAGGCTTAAGCCTAAGAGGACTCGGGTGAACTCTCTCACGGGAGATGTCCAAGAAGAAGTACTAGTGGTGAAGGATTATCCCTATGTATTTCCGGAGGAGTTACCGGGTATGCCGCCAGATCGAGAGATTGAGTTTTTGATTCAGTCGCTGCCAGGCACAGGACCTATCTCCAAGAGGCCGTATCGGATGACCGCTAATGATTTGGAGGAAGTCAAGAAACAGATTAAGGAGTTGCTAGAGAAAGGGTATATTTGCCCGAGTTAATTACCTTGGGGATCCCCAGTACTCTTAGTGGAGAAGAAGGATGGAACCTTGAGGATGTGTGTGGGTTACCGCTCTTTGAACGAGGTGACCATCAAGAACAAGTATCCCCTACCTATGATCAATGACTTGTTTGACTAGCTAGAGGGAGCTAGTGTTTTCTCCAAGATCGATCTTCGATCGGGTTATCACCAGTTGAAGATCCGTGAGAAGGATATACCCAAGACAACTTTTACCACAAGGTATGGGCTTTATGAGCATACAGTCATGTCCTTTGGTTTGACTAATGCCCCTGCCTATTTTATGAGCATGATGAACAAGGTGTTCATGGAGTTCGTGGATAAGTTTGTTGTGGTACTCATTGATGACATATTGGTTTACTCCAAGAATGAAGAGGAACACGCTGAACATCTGCGCTTAGTTTTGGAGAAGCTCGGAGAACATCAACTTTATGCCAAGTTCAGCAAGTGTGAGTTTTGGCTCAAGCAAGTTGGATTCCTTGGACATGTAGTGTCAGGTGAAGGGATTGCAGTGGACCCTACCAAGGTAGTGTCAGTCACAGAATGGAATGCACCCACCACAGTTGGCGAGATTCGTAGTTTCCTTGGACTTGCAGGATATTACCAGAGATTTATTGAGAATTTCTCTAAGATTGCAAGGCCCATGACAGCATTGTTGAATAAGGACACCAAGTTCGTTTGGACTGAGGAGTGTGAAGCCAGCTTTCAAGATTTGAACAAGCGTTTGGTTACAGCCCCAGTGCTAATCCTGCCTCACGTACACAAGGACTTTCACGTGTGTTGTGATGCTTCACATCAGGGACTTGGAGGAGTTCTTATGCAAGAGGGAAAGGTTGTAGCTTATGCTTCACGGCAGCTTCGACCTCATGAGTTGAACTATGCTAGGCATGATTTGGAGTTGGAAGATGTAGTGCATGCACTCAAGACATGTAGACACTATCTTATTGGGAATCGATGTGATGTTTGAATCTCAAGCAAAGGAGATGGTTGGAACTTATAAAGGATTATGACATAAGTCTGCATTATCATCCAGGAAAAGCCGATGTTGTGGCGGATGCTTTGAGCCGTAAGAGTTATGTTAATACCCTTACAACAGGAGGTTTACCTCAGGAGTTATGTGATGAGCTTAAAGACCTCCAGTTGGAAATAGTTCCAAGAGGTTATGTTGCCGCACTCGAGGTGCAGTCCACTTTGTTGGGAAGGATCAGAGAAGCCCAGAAGTTGGACCAAGGTATCACTGAGATAAAGGAAATGATGAGCAAAGGGAAAGCAGAAGGATTCCGTGAGGATGAACATGGAACCATATGGATTGAGCAACGGATTTCTGTACCCAATGATCTAGAGATCAGGAAGTTGATTCTCCAGGAGTCTCATGACTCACCGTATTCAATACACCCAGGCAACACCAAGCTGTATTTGGACTTGAAGGAAAGTTTTTGGTGGGCCGTATGAAGATAGAAATTGCCGAGTATGTGGCAATATGTGATGTATGTCAGAGAGTAAAGGCAGAACATCAGAAACCAGCAGGTTTACTTCAGCTGTTGCCAATACCTAATTGAAAATGGGATAAACTTGGTATGGACTTTATCACGGGGTTACCCAAGACTCGTTCAGGTTATGATTCCATTTGGGTGATAGTCGATCGTTTGACCAAGGTTGCTCACTTCATTCTAGTGAAGACCACCTATACAAGTGCTAAGCTGGCAAAGATATATATGAACAGGATCGTATGTCTGCATGGAGTTCCAAGGAGCATCATATCAGATAGAGGAACACATTTACCTCAAAGTTTTGGAAACAGTTACACGAAACTTTGGGTACCAGGCTAGAGTTTAGTACAACCTTCCATCCGCAGACTGATGGGCAAATAGAGAGAGTCAATCAGATTCTGGAGGACATGTTGAGAGCTTGTGCGCTAGACTATGGGTCTAGTTGGGATGATAACTTAACCTACGTAGAGTTCTCGTACAACAACAGCTATCAAGCCAGTTTGCAGATGGCCCCCTTCGAGGCATTGTATGGCAAGAAATGCAGGACACCTTTGATGTGGAATGGAGTTGGAGATCATAAAGTGTTTGGACCTGATTTGATCAGGGATTCTGAGGAGAAGGTCAAGTTGATTCATGACAGACTTAAGATAGCTCAGTCCATACAAAAGAGTTATGCTGATGCTAAATGCAAGGAAGTGACCTATGAAGTGGGAGATAGAGCATATCTTCGAGTGTCTCCACGTTGAGGTATTAAGAGATTTTTAGTCAAGGGAAAGTTAGCACCACGATTTGTGGGGCCATACAGAGTTCTGGAATGCAAAGGAGAGGTTGCATATCAGTTGGAATTACCAGAGGCTTTGTCAGGGGTTCATCATGTGTTTCATGTTTCCCAGCTGAAGAAGTGTCATGCAGAGATGGTGGACATTCCATTGAGAGATACAATGCCACTGGAGGCAATTCAGTTGGAGAATGATCTGACTTATGAGGAGAAGCATGTTAAGATTCTTGAGACTGCAGAGAGAGTCATTCGCACCAAGATCATCAGGTTCTGCAAAGTTCAGTGGAGTCACCACACCGAGGAGGAAGCTACTTGGGAATGAGAGGAAGATCTCAGGCAGGACCATCCGCACCTTTTTGCAGCCAACCCGAATCTTGAGGACGAGATTCATCTTAAGGGGGGTAGGTTTGTAACATCCCAATTTTATTAAATTTGGATGTTAATAGAATGATCCAATGCATATCATATTTCTTTGCATTTTGGAGTTTTTTGAAATATTCAAATAATATTTTTCCACTCGAGAAAAACAAATGAAAGGGAATAAGATGACTTCCTCAAACTTATAAAAGAGTGGGAAATTTTATTTTGAATATTATTTGAAGTTTTTGGAGTTTACTGGTATTTATTTTATTTGCAAAAAGTGCATTAATTGCATTCGGATTTTTTCCAAAATGTTATGTGCTTAAATTAATGTTCATTAGGCTCTAAATATTGTATAGTTATTTTAGGAATTTTTGTGGTATTTTTATAAATTCGTTTCAATTTATTTAGGGCCACCTTTGTTTTCTGTCAAAAAAAATACACACAGACTCACCGCAGTCTGGACCGAAACTAGGTTCGGCCCAGGTGAGGGAGTGCTGGACTAAGGGGTCCTCGGGGCGTCCGGCCTGTTAGCCATGGGCCGGACTGATGGGCTGTGAAGATATAAAGACCGAAGACTGCACCCGTTTTTGGATAGGACTCTCCTTAGCGTGGAAGGCAAGCTTGGCGACAGAATATGTGGATTCCTTTCTTTGTAACCGACCTTGTGTAACCCTAGATCCTCCCAGTGTCTATATAAACCGGAGGACTTAGTCCAGAGGAGATACATTATCATAACCATACAAGCGAGGCCTCTAGGGTTTAGCCATTACGATCTCGTGGTACATCAACTCTTGTAATACTCATATTCATCAAGATCAATCAAGCATGATGTAGGGTATTACCTCCATGGAGAGGGCCCGAACCTGGGTAAAACATTGTGTCCCCTGTCTCCTACTACCATCGACCTCAGACGCACAGTTCGGGACCCCCTAACTGAGATCCGTCAGTTTTGACACCGACATTGGTTCTTTCATTGAGAGTTCCACTATGCTATCATCAAGAGGTTCGATGGCTCCTTCAACCATCTACAACGATGCTGCCCAAGGGGGGGTCTTCCTCCCCGGACATATCTTCGTGTTCGGCGGCTTCGCTCTGCGGGCCAACTCGCTTGGCCATCTGGAGCAGATTGAAAGCTACGCCCCTGGCCATCAGGTCAAATTTGGGAGCTTGAACTACATTGCGGTCATCCGCCGGGACTTGATCTTTGCTGGATTCGAGACAACGGCAACCACTCCTGGCCACCCCCAGGGACATGACCTGAATCTGTCATCGGACTGCACCCAGGAGACAGCTCCCATAACCTCTCTGGCCTTAGATCCGGAACAGACTGTAACACCTGGATAATTAAGCTATAGTAAAACTCTGCTAATGATGCCACATCACTTCAGTTACTGTTTATAAACTCGTGTTGATTCGAACCGATACGGAATTCAAATTCAAAATTGAGTCAAATGATAAAAAATTTCAAACATTGAAACAAAAATGTTCGGGGGGTGCGCAATATTACATTGGTAATTATTGTGGAGAAAATACTTTTCTAGAAAATGCCTAAATATTTTAAAGTAAACTAAAATAGAAAAGAAAATAAATAAAAGAAAAACAATAAAAACGGAAAACAAAACAAAAGAGAAAAAGAAAACCCCCACCTCCAGGTTCACAAACTTCAGCCCTTGCTTGTTGAAGAATTCAGAAAGCTGAACCTCCATATAGTTCCTCCAGGTGCACTCGCGCCCCCTCCTCCCGAGTGCCGCAAGATGAACCTCCACGCTGTTACCCATGGTTCTCTCAATACCCTGGTTGCTATACCGGATCTCATGAATAGCGTCAAAACAATACAGAAGTATGACTCTCAAGCCCACAAGATCAAGCGCTACCTCGCAGAAGGAAAGCCCTCATTCTCCACTATTGCTAATGATGACACCTTGTACTTCAAGGGCCGCCTAGTGGTGCCATGTTCAGAGGAAAGCCAGGATATGAGACAGGGGGTTATGCAAAAAGCTCATGATACGCCTTTGCCTATTCATCCCGGTAGTACAAAGATGTACCAAGACATCCGTCAGAGATTCTGGTGGTCTAATATGAAGCAAGACATTGCTCGATATGTTGCTGAGTGTGACGTTTGCCGTCGTATCAAAGCTGAACATCAAAGGCCTCCTGGAACTCTGCAACCTATCTCTATTCCTGAATGGAAATGGGACCATGTTGAAATGGACTTCGTCACTGGATTTCCCAAATCATAGAAAGGTAATGATGCTATTCTTGTCATCAATGACCAGCTTTCTAAAGTTGCACATTTTCTGGCGGTCAAGGAAACAATCACTGCTAGTCAGCTTGCAACTCTCTACATGTCCAGAATTGTTTCACTTCATGGTATTCCACTGGTTATCAGTTCAGACCGTGGCAGCTTGTTCACTTCAAGATTCTAGGCAAGTTTCCAAGAAGCTATGGGTACTCATATGTCGTTCAGTACTGCGTTTCATCCTCAGTCGCAAGGACAAGTTGAACGTGTCAACCAAGTTCTCGAAGACATGCTTCGAGCTTGTGTAATTTCCTTCGGTAAGAAATGGGAGGAATCTCTTCCTCATGCCGAGTTCTCTTATAATAATAGCTATCAAGCTAGTCTGAAGATGGCCCCCTTCGAAGTGTTATATGGATGAAAGTGTCGGATCCCTTTGAACTGGTCAGAAACTAGGGAACATCCACTCTTCGGTCCCGATATTATCCAACATGCCAAAGAACAAGTCCGCATTATTCGTGAGAATCTCAAGACTGCTCAGTCACGTCAGAAGAGTCAGTATGACCGTCATCATAAGACATGGTCTATCAACCTAGCGAAAAGGCTTATCTTCGAGTTACACCAGTGAAGGGTGCTCATCGCTTTGGGATCAAGGGCAAGCTAGCTCCTCGCTATATCGGTCCCTTCACTATTCTCAAAAGGCGTGGAAAAGTGGCATACCAACTGGAGATTCCGACGAACCTTTCTCAGGTTCATGATGTGTTCCATGTGTCACAGCTCCGTCGTTGCTTCAAGGACCCAATCCGAGCAGTGGATCATGAAGTGCTCGAATTGCAACAGGACCTCTCCTATAAAGAGCATCCGGTCCGCATTCTCGACCAAGATGAATGCCGCACATGTCAGAAAGCGATCAAGTTCCTCAAGGTCCAGTGGTCGCATCACTCTGAAGATGAAGCCACGTGGGAGCGCGAGGACCGCCTGTGTGATGAATACCCCACACTGTTCCCCTCTACCTCCTAAAATCTCGGGACGAGATTACTTGTAGTGGAGGAGTTTTGTAACGTCCGGATAATTAAGCTACAGTAAAACTCTGTTAATGATGCCACGTCACTTTGGTTACTGTTGATAAACTCGCGTTGATTCGAAACCGATACGGAATTCAAATTGAAAATCGAGTCGAACGATAATTTTTTTCAAATATTAAAACACAAATGTTCGGGTGGTGCCCAATATTACATTGGTAATTATTGTGGAGAAAATACTTTTCTAGAAAATGCCTAAATATTTTAAAGTAAACTACAACAGAAAAGAAAATAAATAAAAGAATAAAAATAAAAATAGAAAACAAAACAAAAGAGAAAAAGAAAAACCCCCAACCCCCCAGGGCCAACTGGCCCAGCTAACCAACAACTGGGCCGGCCCCAAACCGACCAGCCGGCCCCCTGCCTCGTCTCCCTTCCCTGTTCCCCCGACCCGGGTCAGAACAGGGGCACACTCCCGCCCAACCGCCTCGTCGGCACCGGCGCCGGGAGGGGATAAGAGCGCCAGTGCCGTGCCTCCTCGGGTCTCCTCCCCACTCCACCTCACGCTCCCTCTCGGCCTCTCCGCTCAGATCCACCCTAGGGCACGCCCCCCTACCTCATGGGCCCCCTGTTGCCTCTCCGACTCCAACTCCAACTCCATATATTGTGTTTCGGGAAGAAAAAAATCAGAGAGAAGAAATCTTTGCGTTTTACGATATGGAGCCACCGCCAAGCCCTAAAACCTCTCGAGAGGGCTGATCTGGAGTCCGTTCGGGGCTCCGGAGAGGGGAATCCGTCACCATCATCATCATCAACCATCCTCCATCACCAATTTCATGATGCTCACCGCCGTGCGTGAGTAATTCCATCGTAGACTAGCCGGACGGTGATGGGTTGGATGGGATCTACCATGTAATCGCGTTAGTTTTGTTAGGGTTTGATCCCTAGTGTCCACTATGTTCTGAGATTGATGTTGCTATGACTTTGCTATGCTTAATGCTTGTCACTAGGGCCCAAGTGCCATGATTTTAGATCTGAACCTATTATGTTTTCATCAATATATGAGTGTTTTTGATCCTATCATGCAAGTCTATAGTCACCTATTATGTGTTATGATCCGTTAACCCCGAAGTGACAATAATCGGGATACTTACCGGTGATGACCGTAGTTTGAGGAGTTCATGTATTCACTATGTGTTAATGCTTTGTTCCGGTTCTCTATTAAAAGGAGGCCTTAATATCCCTTAGTTTCTGTAAGGACCCCGCTGCCACAGGAGGGTAGGACAAAAGATGTCATGCAAGTTCTTTTCC
This sequence comes from Triticum dicoccoides, assembly GCF_002162155.2. Classification (NCBI taxonomy): domain Eukaryota; kingdom Viridiplantae; phylum Streptophyta; class Magnoliopsida; order Poales; family Poaceae; genus Triticum; species Triticum dicoccoides. The sequence goes on along the minus strand of NC_041380.1, from coordinate 321,584,483 downwards.
ATAAGCACGTATGACTATATTCAGAATACATGCCTACATTACATTGACAAACTGGAGCTAGTTTTGTGTCACTCTAGGTTATGACTGTTGCATGATGAACCGCATCCGGCATAATTCTCCATCACCGATCAATTGCCTACGAGCTTTCCATATATTGTTCTTCGCTTATTTACTTTCCCGTTGCTATTGCTATCATCACTAGAAAATACCAAAAACATTGCTTTTACTACCATTACCTTTTGTTACCGTTACCACTACTATCATATTATTTTGCTACTAAATACTTTGCTGCAGATACTAAGTTTCCAGGTGTGGTTGAATTAACAACTCAGCTGCTAATACTTGAGAGTATTCTTTGGCTCCCCTTGTGTCGAATCAATAAATTTGGGTTGAATACTTTACCCTCGAAAACTGTTGCGATCCCCTATACTTGTGGGTTATCAAGACTATTTTCTGGCGCCGTTGCCGGGGAGCATAGCTCTATTCTTTGAGTCACTTGGGATATATATATCTGCTTATCATTATGAAGAACTTGAGAGATCCAAAAACCAAGATCTATCCCTCAACTACGAGGGGAGGTAAGGAACTGCCATCTAGCTCTGCACTTGATTCACCTTCTGTTTTGAGTAAGCTTGCGACATCTACACCTGCTTCTGCTATTCGTTCTGATATGCCGCATGTTATTGATGATGCCACTTCTGCTATGCATGATACTTATGATGAGAGTACTTCTATGCTTGATACTACTATGCCACTTGGTAAATTTCTTGATGAACAACTTGCTAGAGCTAGAGAAATTGAAAATATTGAATCTGATGATACTGATGAAAGTGATGATGAAGAATCACTTGTTATTCCTAAGGGTTATGTTTTTGATCAAGAAGCTTCTTTAGCTGTTTTAGCTTGCAAAAATAGAAATGAACTCAAAAGGTCATTAGCTAAATGGAGTAAGCAATCTCTAAATGCTAGACTGAAACATGACCCTGCTTTTGCTACTTCACCTATCTTTGTTACTGATAAGGATTATGAATTCTCTGTTGATCCTGATATAATTACTTTGGTTGAATCTGGTCCTTTTCATGGTTATGAATCTGAAACTGTTGTGGCACATCTTACTAAATTGAATGATATAGCCACCATGTTCACTAAAGATGAGAGAACTCGTTACTTTTACATCCTTAAAATATTTCCGTTCTCATTAAAGGGTGATGCCAAGATATGGTTTAATTCTCTTGATCCTGGTTGTGTGCGTAGTCCCCAGGATATGATTTATTACTTCTCTGCTAAATATTTCCCTGCTCATAAGAAACAAGCTGCTTTAAGGGATATATATAATTTTGTGCAAATTGAAGAAGAGAGTCTCCCACAAGATTGGGGGAGGCTTCTCCAATTACTTAATGCTTTGCCTGATCATCCTCTTAAGAAAAATGAAATACTTGATATCTTTTATAATGGACTAAGCGATGCCTCCAGAGATTACCTGGATAGTTGTGTTGGTTCTGTTTTTAGGGAAAGAACACCGTATGAAGCTGAAATTCTATTGAATAATATGTTGACAAATGAAAATAATTGGACACCTCCGGAGCCGATTCCTGAGCCTAATCCTAAACCAACTCTGAAGAAGAGGGGTATTCTATTTCTCAGTCCTGAAGATATGCAAGAGGCAAAGAAATCTATGAAAGAAAAAGGTATTAAAGCTGAAGATGTTAAGAATTTACCTCCTATTGAAGAAATACATGGTCTTAATTTACCGCATGTTGAAGAAACATATAGTCTTAATCCATTACCTATTGAAGAAACTCATGGTCTTGATAACCCGACACAGGCAGTAAAGGTAAATTCTCTCTACAGATATGATAAAGCTGAAATCCCATTTACTAAATTTGCTAGCCCATGCTTAGATGAGTTTGATAAATTTATGGCCAAGCAAGAAGACTTTAATGCTTATTTTTGTAGACAATTTAAATACAATTCAAATATGCTTGAACACTTGGGTGATTATATGGCTAATGTCAAAAGTGAACCTAAACTTATTAGTAAACATGCTTCTATGGTTACCACTCAAGTAGAAAAAGTATTTAAAGCTCAAAATGATTTGCTCAATGAATTGAATAGTAAAGATAATGATAATGCTATTAGAGTGGCTACTAGAACTGGTAGAATGACTCAAGAACCTTTGTATCCTGAAGGCCACCCTAAGAGAATTGAGAAAGATTCTCAGAGAAATAATATAGATGCACCTAGTTCGTCTAAAAAGAAGAAAAAGAAAAATGATAGGACCGTGCATGCTTCTAGTGAACCTATTACTGAAACACCCGAGAATCCAAATGATATTTCTATTTCTGATGCTGAAACTCAATCTGATAATGAACCTGAAACTAATGATAATGTTAATGATAATGTTCATAATGATGCTCAACCTAGTAATGATAATGACATAGAAATTGAACCTGTTGTTTATCACCCACAATCAAAGAATCAATGTTATGATAAGAAAGACTTTGTTGCTAGGAAACATGGTAAAGAAAGAGAACCAAGGGTTCAGAAACCCATGCCATTTCCTCCCAAACCATCCAAGAAAAAGGATGATGAGGATTTTGAGCGCTTTGCTGAAATGATTAGACCTATCTTTTTGCGTATGCGATTAACTGATATGCTCAAAACCAATCCTTATGCTAAGTACATGAAAGATATTATTACAAATAAAAGAAAGATACCGAAAGCTGAAATTTCCACCATGCTTGCTAATTACACTTTTAAGGGTGGAATACCAAAGAAACTTGGAGATCCCGGTGTACCAACTATACCATGCTCCATTAAAAGAAATTATGTTAAAACTGCTTTATGTGATCTTGGAGCCGGTGTTAGTGTTATGCCTCTCTCTTTATATCGTAGACTTGATTTGAATAAGTTGACACCTACTGAAATATCATTGCAAATGGCTGATAAATCAACTTCTATACCTGTCGGTATTTGTGAGGATGTGCCTGTTGTAGTTGCAAACGTTACTATTTTAACAGACTTTGTTATTCTTGATATTCCTGAGGACGATAGTATGTCTATTATTCTTGGAAGACCCTTTTTGAATACTTCAGGGGCTGTTATTGATTGCACTAAAGGCAATGTCACTTTTCATGTTAATGGTAATGAGCATACGATACACTTTCCGAGGAAACAACCTCATGTTCATAGTATCAACTCTATTGGAATAATGCCATCGATTATATTTGGAGGTTTTGAATTTCCTCTTCCTACTGTCAAGAAGAAATATGATATTCTTATTATTGGGGATGTGCATATCCCCGTTGAGGTAACATACTGTAATTCGAAATTTCTCCAGTTCCATGTTATTCGGAATGACTTCGTTAACAAGACTTGATCAACCTTCTAGTGGATTCCTTTTGATGATCATGAGATGGATGAAACTAGAAGGCACAACCTTCTGTACCCCACTTTTACTTTCTGATATTTATATTAAATAAAATAAAATAAATATTTTTTCTGTCTGTTATCTGATTATCCGTGTAATATAAAAATACCTCGAAAATAAAAGTTCTCCAAATGCCCTGAAATTTAAATATGATTTTTTCTAGAATATTTGAGAATATTTGGCACTGAGAACACAGCAGGGGGTCAACCACCTACCCACGAGGGTGGAGGGCGCGCCCTACCCCCTGGGCGCGCCCCCCTGCCTCATGGGCCCACGGTGGCCCTCCTCCACTTATCCTTTCACCCACACACTCCTTCTTCCTCCCACAAACATGAATAACCAGCTCAAACACGAGTTCTAGCTCACTTTGCTGCCATTTTCGATCTCCTTGCTCAAAGCACCTCTCACAAAACTGCTTGGGGGAGATTGTTCCTTGGTATGTGACTCCTCCATTGGTCCAATTATTTTTTGTTCTAGTGCTTTATTCATTGCAAATTTTTGCTGCTTAGGTGACCCTGTTCTTGAACTTGCATGTTAAATTTATATGGTTCCAAGTAGTTTTGATGCATGATATAGACTCTAGGCACTTGTACGAGTAGTTTCTATCAATGTTATTGAGTTTGGTTTACTTTTATTTTGAAGTTACTAAAAATTTCAGAATTTTTCAGAAAATGATGAGGATACTTTTGAGGGGCTCATCGAGCCAAAGCTCGAAGGAAAAGGCACCGAAGCCTAAGTATAATCTACCGCGCACCACGGAGGTTAGGGCGTGTAAATGGCCTTCCGAGGATTTCTTGAGAGCGGCCGGGATTTATGAAGATTTTCATGAATTGGCTAAGAATGCAAGCCTCACCTCTTTCCTCCACGACCAGTGCGATCAATATCTCTTACTCACAAATATCTTTGTGCAAAACTTTCATTTCCATTCTAGGAGCTCACCACCTACGGTGGAATTTTATTTATATGATGAGCACAAGGAGATGTCACTTTATGATTTTTGTCGGGTTTGTTTAGTCTCTTTTGAGGGCAAGACAGAAGAACCACATCGTGATGATGTGGAGGGGTTTATTGATACTACCACTGTAGGGGAAACAAGGAATGTTTCTGATGCACGAATCACTAGCATACATTTTCCCGTTTTACGTTATTTTGCACTATTTGCTAGTCTTTGCTTAATTGGCCGCGGAAACTGTGGAAACCTTAGTATGCCTGATATTATTATTTTGCTCCACGGTTTATATGGTGATAACTCTGTTAGTATGGGCGGCATTATTGCCAAACGGTTAAGTCTGAACCGTACAAAGGGCCCCATCTTTGGAGGCATCTATGCTTCACGCCTAGCTGCACATTTTAACATACCTATTAGGCATTATGAGAAGGAAGAAAAAGTGTTGCCTCGTGTTTATCTAGATTATAAAAGTATGGCGGCACATGATTTTATTGTTAAGAATAGGGAAGGAGAGCTTAAATATCAATTGTTCTTTAATAACCATCATCCTGAGACTATTACCCTGCCTGCTCCTTCTTTGTTTGATTTATCTATAGGCCAGTACCTTGTTCTGTTGAAGGCTATTCATGCCTACCGGAACCCTGCACCAGCCATGGAGCCAGAGCTAGAACCACAAGTTGATCCTTCATGACAGTCAAATTACCAGTGGGATCTGGAGATGATTGTCAGCCAGTGGCAATCGGAGTCTTCCTCTTCTTCTTCTTCTTAGTACGACCCCAACTATTATTATGGATATCCACCAGGCCAGCCATGGCCATAGACCAACTTAGGCCAAAAGCCTAAGCTTGGGGGAGTACGTATTTCCCACCGACATTACATTTATGCTCACACACTCATTGCTAGATGTTGGTGCTCATACTTTTTCATTGTATCATCCATGCTAGTTTATTTTCCTTTTTATGCTTTCTTCTTGTATGTTTAATAAACCTTAAGAAAAACCAAAAAAAATTAGTTGTAGCTTTTAATCAGTTTAATTTCCATGCTTGTAGTAGTAATTAAAAACAAACCCAAAAAGATTTCCTGTTCTTCTTTTGCTTGTTGGGAGCTTTCCCGTGTAAATAGTTTTATTTCTTTTCTTTTCTTTGGGGGTCGATAGGAGAAGACCATAATTAAATTGTTGAAGTGGCTCTTATATGCATTATTTTTTATCTGACAAAAGAGTCCATATTGTCTTGTCTTCTCCTTTTTATTGAATGCCTACAGATTCCAGCATAGTCCAATGCATGTGCACTATTATTATTATTCACATCGTTCGGTCGTGCAAGTGAAAGGAAATTATGATGATATATGATGGACTGGCTGAGATAAGAAAAGCTGGTATGAACTCGAACTCTTTTGTTTTTGTAAATTTGATTAGTTCATCATTCCTGATTCAGCCTATTATGAATAAACATGTTTGCAATGATAATTAGAGATCATAGTTTCTTGTGCCATGCTTGATTAGTTATGAGTTATAATGGTTTACCATGCGTGCTAACATGCTATTGAGATAGTTATGATGTGATATAATAGTGTGGTATCCTCCTCTGAATGATTTAAGTGACTTGACTTGGCGCATGTTCACGCATGTAGTTGAAACAAAATCAACATAGCCTTCACGATATTTATGTTCATGGTGGATTATATCCTACTCATGCTTGCATTCGGTGTTGATTAATTTTAATGCATGTTCATGACTATTGTCGCTCTCTAGCTGGTCGCATCCCAATCTTTTGCTAGCCTTCACCTGTACTAAGCGGGAATACTGCTTGTGCATCCAATCCCTTAAACCCCAAAGTTATTCCACATGAGTCCACTATACCTACCTATATACGGTATCTACCTGTCGTTTCAAGTAAATTTGTATGTGCCAAACTCTAAACCTTCAAATAAATATCATGTTTTGTATGCTCGAATAGCTCATGTATCAACAAGGGGTGTCCGTATCTTCCATGTTAGGCGGGTTATTCTCAAGAGGAGTGGACTCCGCTCCTCACTCACGAGATAAATGGCTGGTCACCGGGATGCCCAGTCCCATGCTTTATGCAAACTAAATCAAAATAATTGCAAACAAAACTCCCCCTAGGACTCTTGTTAGTTGGAGGCACTCGTTGTTTCGAGCAAGCCATGGATTGATGCTTGTTGGTGGAAGGAGGAGTATAAACTTTACCATTCTGTTTGGGAACCGCCTATAATGTGTGTAGCATGAAAGATATCGCCATCTCTTGGTTGTTATGTTGACAATGAAAGTATACCGCTCAAAATATTATTCACCTCTATTTCAAAACCGAGCTCTGGCACCTCTACAAATCCCTGCTTCCCTCTACGAAGGGCCTATCTATTTACTTTTATGCTGAGTCATCATCCTCTAATTAAAAAGCACCAGTTGGAGAGCACCACTGTCATTTGCATTCATTATTATCAATTTACATTGAGTATGACTTGACTAGATCTCTTTTACCATGAATTACAATGTCTAGTCAGTCCTTGGTCTTTAAAGGTGCTCTACATTTATGTTTTGCGGTCTCAGAAAGGGCTAGGGAGATACCACCTTGTTATATCATATTATGATTGTTTTGAGAAAGTGTTGTCATCCGAGATTTATTATTATGGCTCGCTAGTTGATTATGCTATTGATATGAGTAAACTTGAGACCTATGCGTTATTGCAAATGTGGTTACTTATAATCTTTGCTGAAAACTTGAATGCCGGCTTTACATATTTACAACAACAAGAGCAAACAGAGTTTGTAAAAGTTTTTCTTTATCACTTTCAGTTTGTCAACTGAATTGCTTGAGGACAAGCAAATGTTTAAGCTTGGGGGAGTTGATACGTCTCCGTCGTATCTACTTTTCCAAACACTTTTGCCCTTGTTTTGGACTCTAACTTGCATGATTTGAATGGAACTAACCCAGACTGACGCTGTTTTCAGCAGAATTACCATGGTGTTATTTATGTGCAGAAACAAACGTTCTCGGAATGACCTGAAACTTCACAGAGCGACTTTTCAGAAAATATGAAAAATACCTGCAAAAGATGAAGGCCAGGGGGCCCACCACCTGTCCACGAGGGTGGGGGCGCGCCCCCTACCTCGTGGGCCCCTTGTTGCCTCTCCGACTCCAACTCCAACTCCATATTCTGTGTTTCGGGGAGAAAAAAATCAGAGAGAAGAAATCATCGTGTTTTACGATACGGAGCCGCCGCCAAGCCCTAAAACCTCTCGGGAGGGCTGATCTGGAGTCCGTTCGGCGCTCCGGAGAGGGGAATCCGTCGCCATCGTCATCATCAACCATCCTCCATCACCAATTTCATGATGCTCACCACTGTGCATGAGTAATTCCATCGTAGGCTTGTTGGATGGTGATGGGTTGGATGGGATCTATCATGTAATCGAGTTAGTTTTGTTAGGGTTTTGATCCCTAGTGTCCACTATGTTCTGAGATTGATGTTGCTATGACTTTGCTATGCTTAATGCTTGTCACTAGGGCCCGAGTGCCATGATTTCAGATCTGAACCTATTATGTTTTCATCAATATATGAGTGTTTTTGATCCTATCTTGCAAGTCTATAGTCACCTATTATGTGTTATGATCTGTTAACCCCGAAGTGACAATAATCGGGATTTCTTACCGGTGATGACCGTAGTTTGAGGAGTTCATATATTCACTATGTGTTAATGCTTTGTTCCGGTTCTCTATTAAAAGGAGGCCTTAATATCCCTTAGTTTCCGTAAGGACCCCGCTGCCACGGGAGGGTAGGACAAAAGATGTCATGCAAGTTCTTTTCCATAAGCACGTATGACTATATTTGGAATACATGCCTACATTACATTGACAAACTGGAGCTAGTTCTGTGTCACCCTAGGTTATGACTGTTGCATGATGAACCGCATCCGGCATAATTCTCCATCACCGATCCATTGCCTACAAGCTTTCCATATATTGTTCTTCGCTTATTTACTTTCCCATTGTTATTGCTATCATCACTACAAAATACCAAAAACATTGCTTTTACTACCGTTACCTTTTGTTACCGTTACCACTACTATCATATTATTTTGCTACTGAAACAAACATGCAAGATACGATGGCTGGCGACATACGCTGGAGGGTTCGCTTCGTGGCGGACCTGGTGACCGCACGTCACGTCATGCTCGACGATGGCGAGCTCTGGCTTCGCGGGGAGGCTCTCCGGATCGTGCTGCTCGATACTAGGGGGCACACGGTGGATGCACGCTACCTACGCCCTGGTGAGTGGATCGATATCAGGGACATCGTCGCTTTTCCTTGCCACTTTGCTAGGGTTTGTGACAGATCTCCGGCGGGGATGCGCCGCCGCGTGGCTCACCGCGTGGGCTCGCGGTACACGGGAGCGTTCATGCGGATCGGGACGTGCACCGCCGAGCGCCACGTATGACAGATGGACCCGGGGTCCTGGGGCTAGGACCGGTCCGCCATGGGACGGATGCGTGACATGTAGGCGAGGGAAGATCCAACCGCCATGAGAGTGATGGAGATAGGGTTTCCGGGGGCGCCGCGGGTATAAAACATGCGGCTGCTACCCCTTCCCCCATTTTGGATCTCGACGAGGTGCTCGCCCACTTCTGGAGCGCTTCGCCTCTCGCCAGATCTAGGGTTCGTCCTAGCTTTGCTTGGTGGGAGGGCAAAATCCATGGCGACCTGCATTCTTTTGCCCAAGTAGTTGCCTCTCAATCCCCCACAAATCCCCTTGCTAGATTCAAAGAGAAGCCACCTACGAGATCTCTCACGAATCCTGCTGCTAGATCCAAAGAGAAGCCACCTACGAGATCTCTCACGAATCCTGCTGCTAGATCCAAAGAGAAGCCACCTGTTGAGATGAGAGGGGATGGATTTGGTGCGGGCAGCCATGGGCGCGGTGCTGGGCGTTTCGATCGTGGCCGTGGCCGCGGCTTCGATTCTAACGTCTGGAAGCGCAAGACGGATATGGGAAGCTCCTCCACCACCAACGACAAGTGGGATGAGGCGGCCGGCGGCCTACAGGCGAACCGAACCCGGCAATCCTGATGGGATGGGGATGGCGGCGACCTGCAGGACTCTCAGGTGCCGGCCACGACCGATGGGCAGCAGGCACCTCCTCCCCACCGCGAGGAGCTGCATGGTTGTGACACCGGAAGCGACAAGGCTCACCACGCCTTCGACAAGTACACTGCCGCTGCTGCTAACCGCGAGTACTCCTCCTCTGGTACTATCGCTCCTCCTTGTGATACTTGTCAGATCTGCTATCTTCCTGGGCATTTCACTCTTAGGTGTCCTCAGGCTCTCTGTGATAGATGTAAGAAGAGAGGTCACCTGTCCTTTGTCTACAATGAGTTATTTCCTTGGGATTACACACCTATGATGTGTGCTTTTCGAAGTAAGGGTCAGGGCTTCTTTTACATTCCTGATTATAGCGTGGATAGGCAGAGTAGGGATAATATTTTCAACATTGTTGTCACCATTACTGATGGCTCTGCTCAGACCAAAGATATTGAACACGAATTGAGTGTTTACGTTGGCCAGGGATGGCGTTGCTCTGCTAGATTCTTTGCTCCACAAAAGTTTTTCATGAGAATGCCGAACCCTAGAGAGGTTGACAGAGCTCTTTTTGTTGAAAATATTAAGTTGAAAAAGTGTGGGGTCAGTGTCAAGTTTTCTCCTTGGTCTCAGGATATTGATTCCGAGGGGCTGTTAGAGATTGCCTGGGTTAAGGTCGGATTCCACCCAACAAGAGATGTGATAAAACTGTAGCTTATGTGGGAGGCCTTGTTGGAATTACCCTGGAAGTTGATATGTCGACCATAAATCGCCCATCCTCTGTCAGAGCTAAAATCGGCTGTAGATCGATAGCTCAACTTCCTGCCACTGCTGAAGGGGTGCTTGCAGGACGTTTCTGCAGGTTTACCTATGAGGTTGAGGAGGTTTTGGTTAAAAATCATGTGGACACAGAAACTGTTGATCCTATTCCTGATGAAAGGACCAAGCCAGACCAGACTCCCAAGAGGAAACTTACTAAACAAGAAAAAGGGATGCCGCAGCCTGAGTCTGCTGGGCATGGCAATATTGGGGGCTCCTACCGTGGTGGCAAGGCCTGTCGCCTGCTATACGATGATAAAGAGGGATCTCCTTCTACTGAAAGTGATGGGGATAATTCTCTGCTCATTGAAACATTACAGAGAGAAATTGAGGAGAAAATGAACGATGGTGAGGTAGCTTCTTCCAACTGGATTGTCCCCAGGAATCCTGTTGTCGTGGAGAAAACTGCTCAAGATATTCAGGTGAAGAAAGCCATACCTAATAATTTTGCTTCACCCTGTCAGACTGCTTCTAACCATTCTCAGATTGTGGAGGTAACTGGTGAGGTGGACCCTGGGATCAAGACTTCATGCAGCTATGTGGTACAACTCCCATCCCCTGAAAGCACTAAAGAGATCATTCTCACTCCTCCACTAGCAACTGAAGCCCCACTGAGATTCAGCAAGCGTAACCTCTCTGGAATGCAGGACAAGGTGGAGGACAAGGCCAAAAAATGGCTAGTAAGAGAAATCTGGAAGGTAATAATATTCCTGCCTCCAAAAATTCATTTGATGTGCTTTCTGATAATGAGTTAATTAGCAGAGCTAATAAGATAGGGGTAGAAATACCCAATGATGATTTCGTTGTTGTTGACATTATTAGAGAGCTTGAATGCGCCCGAAAAGAAATAGATGATAAAAAAGAAGATAATAATGCTGATAAAGAGCAGGATAACATGACTGTGACAGATGGCTTAGGCAGGAATACCCCTGTGAATTTAGAGTGGTTAGACCAGGAAGAGCATATTTTTGAGCGTGTTTCTTCTGTGAAACCTAAGAAGAAAAAACATAATAAATCCAATATCAAAATTCCTAGGCCTGTGACTAGGAGTCAGAAAAGAAACAACACTGAGAAAGAATTGTTATGTAACCCTGCCCCATCTCCTGGTAGGGTTACTCGAGCCAAATTCCACAAAAAACGTTCCAAATGAGAGGCCTCATTTGGAACTGTTGAGGGGTAGGCAAGAAAGGGATGGCCACCTGCCTCTCAGACATGATTAGTGACCATTCCCTTGACTTCCTGGGTCTACAAGAAACTATAAAAAAGAGTTCACACCTAAGTGTTTGAGAAGAATTGACCCCTTTGACATATTCCAGTGGAACTGGGTGCCCTCTATGGGCAAATCTGGGGGCATTTTATGTGTTACGAGGAAAGATACTTTTGATATAGTATCCTGTGCTAAGGGCAAATATGTTCTACAACTAGCGCTATTTGACAAAAAGAAGAAAATTCAATGGGGGCTGCTGGTAGTTTATGGATCGGTGCATGATGAGTTCAAAAATGAATTCCTGGTGGAGCTAGCATCCGTTTGTAGTGGCATGACCATACCCTACATTGTGGGGGGAGACTTTAACATCCTGAGACATTCGGGAGAGAAGAATAAGAAGATGGTGAACAATAAAGCCACTGACCTGTTTAACTCCATTATCAATACACTAGCTCTTAGGGAGATCCACATCAATGGGGGGGAAGTATACCTGGACTAACAACCAGACTCATCCCACGCTAGAAAAGCTAGACCGAATCCTTATGTCTGAATGCTGGGAAGATATTTTCCCACTGGTCTTAGTGAGGAAATTAGTTCGGGAACTTTCTGATCATAACCCACTTCTGCTGTCCTCCGGGGAAGAGGGGCGCGAAGCCCCGAAACCCCGTGAATTTCGTTTTAACCTGTCCTGGATCAATGATGACAAGTTCATGCCCACTATGAAGAGAATATGGGCTAGAAATGTGGCTTCATGAGATCCAATTGATGTCCTGAACATCAAGCTGAAAAGAATCAAAACTTATTTTAAAGGTTGGGGCTCAGATAAGTATGGGCACGATAAGAAAAGGAAAGAAGACCTACGTATGGAACTAGCTATGCTTGAGGAACTGGAAGAAGAAGATATATTGCCTCCTGACTTGTATAGTAGAAAAATGGATATCAACGCTGAGCTCTATGAGCTCCTGGTTAATGAGGAAATATTTTGGCTCCAACAGTCCCACGAGCACTGGCTGCTCAAAGGAGACCTAAACACTGACTATTATCATAAAATTGCTAATGGACGAAAACGTAAAAATACAGTCCAATCACTTAAAGTGGGAGAGACATTGATTGAAGGCACGGACAATTTGATTGCACACGCCACCGAGTTCTACAAAGAGCTGTTCGGACCAGCCCCTGGTAACCGGGTTCATCTTGACCCGGGAACCTGGTCCCCTGAAGAGAAATTAGACGAAAAAGATAATAAGGATCTTTGTCGAGAATTTACAGAACAAGAGGTCAAAGAGGCTCTTTTTGACATGGCCCCTAATAGAGCCCCTGGACCCGATAATATCCCTACTGAGTTCTATTAGGTGTGCTGGGATATAGTCAAAGATGACATTATGGCCCTTTTTAAAGCTTTCCACCAAGGGACACTGGATGTCCAGCGGCTTAATTATGGAGTTATTACTCTACTCCCTAAGGTTTCTGAAGCCGAGAAAATCCAACAATACAGGCCTATCTGCTTGTTGAGATGCCCATATAAGTTGATCACCAAAGTTCTTGACCACAGAGTTGCCATTTATGTGAACAAACTCATTAGTACTACTCAAAATGCCTTTGTAAAAGGGAGAAACATCATGGACGGGGTCCTGTCCCTTCATGAAATCCTTAATTACACTTATGTTAAGAAGAAAGTGGGAATCGTCCTTAAGTTGGACTTTGAAAAAGCCTATGATAAGGTGAATTGGGACTTTCTCCTAGAATGCCACAAGATGCGGGGCTTTGACAAAACCTGGTGTGGTTGGATTAAAAAGATACTGCACAATGGGACAGTGAGCATCAAATTAAATGGTAGTGTTGGGCCGTATTCTCAAAGCAAAAAAGGGGTTAGGCAGGGGGATCCACACTCTCCTTTCCTGTTCAATCTAGCAGTTGAATGCCTCACTAAAATGATCAAAAATGCCCCAAAAAACAAATTTATTGTGGGCTTGGCTGCAGACCTCATCCCTGATGGGGTGGTAGTCCTACAATATGCGGATGATACAATCATTTGTATCAAGGATGATGTTTATAAGGCTGTCAACCTGAAGTTGCTGCTATATATGTTTGAAATGATGTCTGGCCTGAAAGTTAACTTTCAGAAAAGTGAGATCCTCACTGTGGGTGGAGATGAAAATACAGTGAATAAATATGCAGAAATCTTCAACTGTGAGGTTGGCAGTTTCCCGCTCAAATACTTGGGAATGCTTGTCAGCTATGCTAATCTAAAATCTTCCGATTGGGAGTTTATTGTTGGTAAGTACCTAAAGAGGTTTGAGGCCTGGATCAGCAACGTTGCCTCAATGGGAGGGAGGCACACTCTGCTTGATTCTGTCGTCACACAGATATCTCTCTACCACATGTCTATGTGGCTCATGAATAAGACTTTCATCGAGAGGCTAGACAAACACAGACGTAGGTTCTTCTGGCAAGGGTGCAACAAAAAGAGGAAATACTATCTTGTTAAATGGAGCAAGATATGTAGATCCAAAGATAAAGGGGGTTTAGGTATAAAAGATCTTAGAAAGCAAAATATTAGTCTCATGGTCAAATGGTGGTGGAAATTAGAGACACAAAACGGGCTATGGCAGGATATAGTCCGGGCCAGGTATCTTCACAACACCTCTGTTGCTGAAGTTTTCCCCAAATTCTCCGACTCGCCCTG
>NC_041380.1:321516126-321570161 GCF_002162155.2 Triticum dicoccoides | reverse complement strand
ATATATATGATGGGCAGAAAGATTGAAACTGGTGCTGGGAACTTGATTAGGTTGTGGAAAGATCCAATAAATGGGCTGACCCCATTTCAAGATCAATATCCGCACTTGTTTGAAATCTGTAACTACCCAACAAGCACCCTGGACCAAAAAGATAGCCTTAACGATGCCTCTATGTTCAGACGTAGGCTTGCCCCTGAATTTTCCAAACAATGGGAAGATATGTGTGATGTAGTCAATAAAATTCCCCTTACTGAGAGGGATGATCATATTTTCTGGAGACTCAACCAGAATGGCAAGTTCACCACTAAGTCGGTATATAAGATGCTGGAGAAACCCTTGAGTGGGTGCCATTATAGATGGATTTGGAAAGCCAAGATCCCTCTTAAAATCAAGATCTTTCTTTGGCAAATGTCGCAAGACGCAGTCCTTACTAGACAAGTGATGAGCAAAAGAAAATGGACAGGGAATCCCTGTTGCTCTTTCTGCAAACAGGTGGAAATGGTGCAACACTTGTTCTTGACTTGTCCTGTGGCCAGAATTGTCTGGCGATCCATTGGACTAGCTCTTGGCACTGATAGATGCCCGTCGTGAAGGAAATATGCCCTAGAGGCAATAATAAAGTTATTATTTATTTCCTTATATCATGATAAATGTTTATTATTCATGCTAGAATTGTATTAACCGGAAACATAATACATGTGTGAATACATAGACAAACTTAGTGTCACTAGTATGCCTCTACTTGAATAGCTCGTTAATCAAAGATGGTTATGTTTCCTAACCATGAACAAGGTGTTGTTATTTGATTAACAAGGTCACATCATTAGTTGAATGATCTGATTGACATGACCCATTTCATTAGGTTAGCACCCGATCGTTTAGTATGTTGCTATTGCTTTCTTCATGACTTATACATGTTCCTATGACTATGAGATTATGCAACTCCCGTTTACTAGAGGAACACTTTGTGTGCTACCAAACGTCACAACGTAACTGGGTGATTATAAAGGAGCTCTACAGGTGTCTCCAAAGGTAGATGTTGGGTTGGCGTATTTCGAGAATAGGATTTGTCACTCCGATTGTCTGAGAGGTATCTCTGGGCCCTCTTGGTAATGCACATCACATAAGCCTTGCAAGCATTGCAACTAATGAGTTAGTTGTGGGATGATGTATTACAGAACGAGTAAAGAGACTTGCCGGTAACGAGATTGAACTAGGTATTGGATACCGACGATCGAATCTCGGGCAAGTAACATACCGATGACAAAGGGAACAACGTATGTTGTTATGCGGTCTGACCGATAAAGATCTTCGTAGAATATGTAGGAGCCAATATGGGCATCCAGGTCCCGCTATTGGTTATTGACCGGAGACGTGTCTCGGTCATGTCTACATTGTTCTCGAACCATAGGGTCCGCACGCTTAACGTTACGATGACAGTTATTATGAGTTTATGCATTTTGATGTACCGAAGATTGTTCGAAGTCCCGGATGTGATCATGGACATGACGAGGAGTCTCGAAATGGTCGAGACATAAAGATTGATATATTGGAAGCCTATGTTTGGATATCATAAGTGTTCCGGGTGAAATCGGGATTTTACCGGAGTACCGGGAGGTTACCGGAACCCCTCGGGAGCTATATGGGCCTTAGTGGGCTTTAGTGGAAAGGAGAAAGGGGCAGCCCAAGGTGGGCTGCGCGCCTCCCCCTCCCCTAGTCCTATTAGGACAAGGAGAGGTGGCCGGCCCCCTCTCTCTCTTTCCCCCCTCGAGGAATCCTATTCCAACTAGGATTGGGGGGGGGGGAATCCTACTCCCAGAGGGAGTAGGACTCCCTTGGCGCACCCTCCTTGGCCGGACGCCCCCTCCCCCTTGGCTCCTTTATATACGGAGGCAGGGGGCACCCTAGAACACACAAGTTGATCATTGAGATCGTTCCTTAGCCATGTGCGGTGCCCCCTGCCACCATATTCCACCTCGATTATATTGTAGCAGTGCTTACGCGAAGCCCTGCGATGGTAAAACATCAAGATCGTCACCACGCCGTCATGCTGACGGAACTCCTCCCCGACGCTTTGCTGGATCGGAGCCTGGGGATCGTCATCGAGCTGTACGTGTGCTAAGAACTCGGAGGTGCCGGAGTAACGGTGCTTGGATCGGTCAGATCGGGAAGATGTACGACTACTTCCTCTACATTGCGTCAACGCTTCCGCAGTCGGTCTACGTAGGTACATAGACAACACTCTCCCCTCTTGTTGCTATGCATCACCATGATCTTGCGTGTGCGTAGGAATTTTTTTTGAAATTACTGCGTTCCCCAACAGTGGCATCCGAGCCTAGGTTTTATGGTTTGATGTTATATGCACGAGTAGAACACAAGTGAGTTGTGGGCGATATAAGTCATACTGCCTACCAGCATGTCATACTTTGGTTCGGCGGTATGGTTGGACGAGACGACCCGGACCGACATTACGCGTACGCTTACGCGAGACCGGTTCTCCCGACGTGCTTTGCACATAGGTGGCTTGCGGGCGACAGTCTCTCCAACTTTAGTTGAACCAAGTGTGGCTACGCCCGGTCCTTGCGAAGGTTAAAACGGAGTCTATTTGACAAACTATCGTTGTGGTTTTGATGCGTAGGTGAGATTGGTTCTTGCTTAAGCCTGTTGCAGCCATGTAAAACTTGCAACAACAAAGTAGAGGACGTCTAACTTGTTTTTGCAGGGCATGTTGTGATGTGATATGGTCAAGGCATGATGATGAACTTTATTGTATGAGATGATCATGTTTTGTAACCGAGTTATCGGCAACTGGCAGGAGCCATATGGTTGTCGCTTTATTGTATGCAATGCAATCGTGATGTAATGCTTTACTTTATCACTAAACGGTAGCGATAGTCGTGGAAGCATAAGATTGGCGAGACGACAATGATGCTACGATGGAGATCAAGGTGTCGCGCCGGTGACGATGGTGATCATGACGGTGCTCCGGAGATGGAGATCACAAGCACAAGATGATGATGGCCATATCATATCACTTATATTGATTGCATGTGATGTTTATCTTTTTATGCATCTTATCTTGCTTTGATTGACGGTAGCATTATAAGATGATCTCTCACTAAATTATCAAGAAGTGTTCTCCCTGAGTATGCACCGTTGCCAAAGTTCGTCGTGCCCATACACCACGTGATGATCGGGTGTGATAAGCTCTACGTCCATCTACAACGGGTGCAAGCCAGTTTTGCACACGCAGAATACTCAGGTTAAACTTGACGAGCCTAGCATATGCAGATATGGCCTCGGAACACAGAGACCGAAAGGTCGAGCGTGAATCATATAGTAGATATGATCAACATAACGATGTTCTCCATTGAAAACTACTCCATCTCACGTGATGATCGGTTATGGTTTAGTTGATTTGGATCACGTGATCACTTAGAGGATTAGAGAGATGTCTATCTAAGTGGGAGTTCTTAAGTAATTTGATTAATTGAAATTAAACTTATCATGAACTTAGTACCTGATAGTATCTTGCTTGTTTATGTTAATTGTAGATAGATGGCTCGTGCTGTTGTTCCGTTGAATTTTAATGCGTTCCTTGAGAAAGCAAAGTTGAAAGATGATGGTAGCAATTACACGGACTGGGTCCGTAACTTGAGGATTATCCTCATTGCTGCTCAGAAGAATTACGTCCTGGAAGCACCGCTGGGTGCCAGGCCTGCTGCTGGAGCAACACCAGATGTTATGAACATCTGGCGGAGCAAAGCTGATGACTACTCGATAGTTCAGTGTGCCATGCTTTACGGCTTAGAATCGGGACTTCAACGACGTTTTGAACGTCATGGAGCATATGAGATGTTCTAGGAGTTGAAGTTAATATTTCAAGCAAATGCCCGGATTGAGAGATATGAAGTCTCCAATAAGTTCTATAGCTGCAAGATGGAGGAGAACAGTTCTGTCAGTGAGCATATACTCAAAATGTCTGGGTATAATAATCACTTGATTCAGATGGGAGTTTATCTTCCAGATGATTGCGTCATTGACAAAATTCTCCAATCACTGCCACCAAGCTACAAGAGCTTCGTGATGAACTATAATATGCAAGGGATGAACAAGACTATTCCCGAGCTCTTCGCAATGCTGAAAGCTGCGGAGGTAGAAATCAAGAAGGAGCATCAAGTGTTGATGGTTAACAAGACCACTAGTTTCAAGAAAAAGGGCAAAGGGAAGAAGAAGGGGAACTTCAAAAAGAACAGCAAGCAAGTTGCTGCTCAGGAGAAGAAACCCAAGTCTGGACCTAAGCCTAAAACTGAGTGCTTCTACTGCAAGCAGACTGGTCACTGGAAGCGGAACTGCCCCAAGTATTTGGCGGATAAGAAGGATGGCAAGGTGAACAAAGGTATATGTGATATACATGTTATTGATGTGTACCTTACTAGAGCTCGCAGTAGCACCTGGGTATTTGATACTGGTTCTGTTGCTAATATTTGCAACTCGAAATAGGGACTACGGATTAAGCGAACACTGGCGAAGGACGAGGTGATGATGCGCGTGGGAAACGGTTCCAAAGTCGATATGATCGCGGTCGGCACGGTACCTCTACATCTACCTTCGGGATTAATATTAGACCTAAATAATTGTTATTTGGTGCCAGTGTTGAGCATGAACATTATATCTGGATCTTGTTTGATGCGAGACGGTTATTCATTTAAATCAGAGAATAATGGTTGTTCTATTTATATGAGTAATATCTTTTATGGTCATGCACTTTTGAGAAGTGGTCTATTTTTGATGAATCTCGATAGTAGTAACACACATATTCATAATGTTGAAACCAAAAGATGCAGAGTTGATAATGACAGTGCAACTTATTTGTGGCACTGCCGTTTAGGTCATATCGATATAAAGCGCATGAAGAAACTCCATACTGATGGACTTTTGGAACCACTTGATTATGAATCACTTGGTACTTGCGAACCGTGCCTCATGGGCAAGATGACTAAAACACCGTTCTCCGGTACTATGGAGAGAGCAACAGATTTGTTGGAAATCATACATACAGATGTATGTGGTCCGATGAATATTGAGGCTCGTGGCGGATATCGTTATTTTCTCACCTTCACAGATGACTTAAGCAGATATGGGTATATCTACTTAATGAAACATAAGTCTGAAACATTTGAAAAGTTCAAAGAATTTCAGAGTGAAGTTGAAAATCATCGTAACAAGAAAATAAAGTTTCTATGATCTAATCGTGGAGGAGAATATTTGAGTTACGAGTTTGGTGTACATTTGAAAAATTGTGGAATAGTTTCGCAACTCACGCCACCCGGAACACCACAGCGTAATGGTGTGTCCGAACGTCGTAATCGTACTTTACTAGATATGGTGCGATCTATGATGTCTCTTACTGATTTACCGCTATCGTTTTGGGTTATGCTTTAGAGACGGCCGCACTCACGTTAAATAGGGCACCATCAAAATCCGTTGAGACGACGCCTTATGAACTATGGTTTGGCAAGAAACCAAAGTTGTCGTTTCTTAAAGTTTGGGGCTGTGATGCTTATGTGAAAAAGCTTCAACCTGATAAGCTCGAGCCCAAATCGGAGAAATGTGTCTTCATAGGATACCCAAAGGAGACTGTTGGGTACACCTTCTATCACAGATCCAAAGGCATGACATTCGTTGCTAAGAATGGATCCTTTCTAGAGTAGGAGTTTCTCTCGAAAGAAGTGATTGGGAGGAAAGTAGAACTTGACGAGGTAACTATACCTGCTCCCTTATTGGAAAGTAGTACATCACAGAAAATTCTTTCTGCGACACCTATACCAATTAGTGAGGAAGCTAATGATGATGATCATGAAACTTCAGGACAAGATACTACTGAACCTCGTCGATCAACCAGAGCGAGATCCGCACCAGAGTGGTACGGTAATCCTGTTCTGGAAATCATGCTGCTAGATCATGATGAACCTATGAACTATGAAGAAGCGATGGTGAGCCCAGATTCCGCAAAGTGGCTTGAAGCCATGAAATCTGAGATGGGATCCATGTATGAGAACAAAGTATGGACTTTGGTTGACTTGCCCGATGATCGGCAAGCAATTGAGAATAAATGGATCTTCAAGAAGAAGACTGACGCTGACGGTAATATTACTGTCTACAAAGCTCGACTTGTCGCAAAAGGTTTTCGGCAAGTTCAAGGGATTGACTACGATGAGACCTTCTCACCCGTAGCGATGCTTAAGTCTATCCGAATCATGTTAGCAATTGCCGCATTTTATAATTATGAAATTTGGCAGATGGATGTCAAAACTGCATTCCTGAATGGATTTCTGGAAGAAGAGTTGTATATGATACAACCAGAAGGTTTTGTCGATCCAAAGGGAGCTAACAAAGTATGCAAGCTCCAGCGATCCATTTATGGACTGGTGCAAGCCTCTCGGAGTTGGAATAAACGCTTTGATAGTGTGATCAAAGAATTTGGTTTTATACAGACTTTCGGAGAAGCCTGTATTTACAAGAAAGTGAGTGGGAGCTCTGTAGCATTTCTGATATTATATGTGGATGACATATTACTAATTGGAAATGATATAGAATTTCTGGATAGCATAAAGGGATACTTGAATAAGAGTTTTTCAATGAAAGACCTCGGTGAAGCTGCTTACATATTAGGCATTAAGATCTATAGAGATAGATCAAGACGCTTAATTGGACTTTCACAAAGCACATACCTTGACAAAGTTTTGAAGAAGTTCAAAATGGATCAAGCAAAGAAAGGGTTCTTGCCTGTGTTACAAGGTGTGAAGTTGAGTCAGACTCAATGCTCGAGCACTTCAGAAGATAGAGAGAAAATGAAAGATGTTCCCTATGCTTCAGCCATAGGCTCTATCATGTATGCAATGTTGTGTACCAGACCTGATGTGTGCCTTCCTATAAGTCTAGCAGGGAGGTACCAAAGTAATCCAGGAGTGGATCACTGGACAGCAGTCAAGAACATCCTGAAATACCTGAAAAGGACTAAGGATATGTTTCTCGTATATGGAGGTGACAAAGAGCTCACCGTATAAGGTTACGTTGATGCAAGCTTTGACACTGATCCGGACGATTCTAAATCGCAAACCGGATACGTGTTTACATTAAACGGTGGAGCTGTCAGTTGGTGCAGTTCTAAACAAAGCGTCGTAGCGGGATCTACATGTGAAGCGGAGTACATAGCTGCTTCGGAAGCAGCGAACGAAGGAGTCTGGATGAAGGAGTTCATATCCGATCTAGGTGTCATACCTAGTGCATCGCGTCCAATGAAAATCTTTTGTGACAATACTGGTGCAATTGCCTTGGCAAAGGATTCCAGATTTCACAAGAGGACCAAGCACATCAAGAGATGCTTCAATTCCATCCGGGATCTAGTCCAGATGGGAGACATAGAGATTTGCAAGATACATACGGATCTGAATGTTGCAGACCCGTTGACTAAGCCTCTTCCACGAGCAAAACATGATCAGCACCAAGGCTCCATGGGTGTTAGAATCATTACTGTGTAATCTAGATTATTGACTCTAGTGCAAGTGGGAGACTGAAGGAAATATGCCCTAGAGGCAATAATAAAGTTATTATTTATTTCCTTATATCATGATAAATGTTTATTATTCATGCTAGAATTGTATTAACCAGAAACATAATACATGTGTGAATACATAGACAAACTTAGTGTCACTAGTATGCCTCTACTTGACTAGCTCGTTAATCAAAGATGGTTATGTTTCCTAACCATGAACAAGGTGTTGTTATTTGATTAACAAGGTCACATCATTAGTTGAATGATCTGATTGACATGACCCATTTCATTAGGTTAGCACCCGATCGTTTAGTATGTTGCTATTGCTTTCTTCATGACTTATACATGTTCCTATGACTATGAGATTATGCAACTCCCGTTTACTAGAGGAACACTTTGTGTGCTACCAAACGTCACAACGTAACTGGGTGATTATAAAGGAGCTCTACAGGTGTCTCCAAAGGTAGATGTTGGGTTGGCGTATTTCGAGAATAGGATTTGTCACTCCGATTGTCTGAGAGGTATCTCTGGGCCCTCTTGGTAATGCACATCACATAAGC
Source organism: Triticum dicoccoides (assembly GCF_002162155.2). Lineage (NCBI taxonomy): Eukaryota > Viridiplantae > Streptophyta > Magnoliopsida > Poales > Poaceae > Triticum > Triticum dicoccoides. Next base: position 321,562,043 of record NC_041380.1, on the reverse strand, counting down.
CTTGCAAGCATTGCAACTAATGAGTTAGTTGTGGGATGATGTATTACAGAACGAGTAAAGAGACTTGCCGGTAACGAGATTGAACTAGGTATTGGATACCGACGATCGAATCTCGGGCAAGTAACATACCGATGACAAAGGGAACAACGTATGTTGTTATGCGGTCTGACCGATAAAGATCTTCGTAGAATATGTAGGAGCCAATATGGGCATCCAGGTCCCGCTATTGGTTATTGACCGGAGACGTGTCTCGGTCATGTCTACATTGTTCTCGAACCGTAGAGTCCGCATGCTTAACGTTACGATGACAGTTATTATGAGTTTATGCATTTTGATGTACCGAAGATTGTTCGGAGTCCCGGATGTGATCATGGACATGACGAGGAGTCTCGAAATGGTCGAGACATAAAGATTGATATATTGGAAGCCTATGTTTGGATATCGGAAGTGTTCCGGGTGAAATCGGGATTTTACCGGAGTACCGGGAGGTTACCGGAACCCCCCGGGAGCTATATGGGCCTTAGTGGGCTTTAGTGGAAAGGAGAAAGGGGAAGCCCAAGGTGGGCTGCGCGCCTCCCCCCTCCCCTAGTCCTATTAGGACAAGGAGAGGTGGCCGGCCCCCTCTCTCTCTTTCCCCCCTCGAGGAATCCTATTCCAAGTAGGATTGGGGGGGGGGGGGAATCCTACTCCCAGAGGGAGTAGGACTCCCTTGGCGCGCCCTCCTTGGCCGGCCGCCCCCTCCCCCTTGGCTCCTGTATATACGGAGGTAGGGGGCACCCTAGAACACACAAGTTGATCATTGAGATCGTTCCTTAGCCGTGTGCGGTGCCCCCTGCCACCATATTCCACCTCGATTATATTGTAGCAGTGCTTAGGCGAAGCCCTGCGACGGTAGAACATCAAGATCGTCACCACGCCATCGTGCTGACGGAACTCCTCCCCGACGCTTTGCTGGATCGGAGCCCGGGGATCGTCATCGAGCTGTACGTGTGCTAAGAACTCGGAGGTGCCGGAGTAACGGTGCTTGGATCGGTCAGATCGGGAAGACGTACGACTACTTCCTCTACATTGCGTCAACGCTTCCGTAGTCGATCTGCGTAGGTACGTAGACAACACTCTCCCCTCTCGTTGCTATGCATCACCACGATCTTGCGTGTGCGTAGGATTTTTTTTTGAAATTACTGCGTTCCCCAACACGTCGGACTACTGGCAATACTTCGTGTGGTGCCACAAATTCCTTCCTGGGAAGCAAAAGTTTTATACAGTGGGCTTAGCGGCCGTATGTTGGGCCATTTGGTTCGCACGCAATCGAGCTACTTTTGAAAAGAAACAAATTAAGACTCCTTTTGAGATTGTGTTTTCTCTATGTTCCTTTCTACTCTATTGGACAGGGCTTCAACAAGGAGAGGACGCCAAGGATCTTCGCGCTGGAGCTGAGATGATCAGGACTGGGATGATGCAGCTGATGAAGATGTGTGGTGCTGTCAAGCAACCAATCCAAGGTGCCCGATGCTCTCTGGAGATGTGCTGGATGAGGAGATGACGGGCGCGCGATCTCAATACTGCTTCCCCTCGAGTTTCATGCGACTGTGTTTTTGATACTTTGATCTGATCTTTTGAGAATGTAATAGGTTAGGTGTTATGTTGTGCTATCCAGGTTTTCGCCCCATGATACTCGTTTCGATGGCGAGCGAGTATGGTGGGTTTCCTGGTAGTGCTAGAACTCGCTATACCTCTTTCCCTCCTCCTGTTCTTCTAGCTTGAACTGGTTGTATTTCCGTTCTTTGCAATGGAAAGGGGTAAAAAGCCCGGTTCTAAAAAATATTATTTTGCTACTAAATACTTTGCTGTAGATACTAAGTTTCCAGGTGTGGTTGAATTAACAACTCAGCTGCTAATACTTGAGAGTATTCTTTGGCTCCCCTTGTGTCGAATCAATGAATTTGGGTTGAATACTTTACCCTCGAAAACTGTTGCGACCCCCTATACTTGTGGGTTATCACGGAGCTCGTCGCCGACGAGTCTCCGATGACCAAATGGTCACGGGCCAGTGCCGGTTGCACTCACCGCACCCCATAGATCCTCCCCAGCCTCTCCGTTTGTTCATTAGCTTGCCGTAGCTCCGATCTTCTCGAGCTCCCGTACGCATCGCTGCCCGCGCTCGTCGTCGGCAGCCGTCCGGTGACCCTTTGGTCCCGGGCTCGTGTCATTGTGCTCGCGCGCGCACGTAGGCCTCGCCCCACCCTTTCGTTTACCCAATAGCGCGCCGCATCGCCGTTGCCATTGCTCGCCCGAAACACCCCGCCGCCGGCGAGGTCGTACTGCTCGTCTCCGGACACCGCAACCCACGAAACCACCACCAACCGACGCGTCGTCGTCTTGCCATTCTAACGCGCCCGGCCGCAACCAAAATGATACCCTGTGGGCGATTTCTGGCGAGGCCCGAGGACGCGCCGCCGCGAACAAGCTTGCTGGCGTGATTCTGACGAGTCGCCGACCGTCGCTGAGCTGGCCTGACGCGTGGGCCCCCCTTGTGTCGCTGACAGATGTGCAATGGGCAATGGGCCCAGACCCCTGCACCATAGGATTTAGACCGGCGTGCTGAACTCTCTGTTGTGCCTAGGTGGGGCTGCGACGTGTTGATCTTCCGAGGCTGGGCATGACCCAGGAAAGTGTGTCCGACCAAAGGGGATCGAGCGTGTTGGGAAATGTGGTGCACCCCTGCAGGGAAGTTATCTATTCGAATAGCCATGTCCCTCGGTAAAAGGACGACCCGGAGTTGTACCTTGACCTTATGACAACTAGAACCGGATACTTAATAAAACACACATTTCCAAGTGCCAGATACAACCGGTGATCGCTCTCTCACAGGGCGACGAAGGGAGGATCACCAGGTAGGATTATGCTATGCGATGATACTTCGTGAACTTACCATCTACTCTCTTCTTCTGCTGCAAGATGGAGGCGGCCATAAGCGTAGTCTTCGACAGGACTAGCTATCCCCCTCTTATTCTGGCATTCTGCAGTTCAGTCTACATATGCTACCCTTTTTACATTTGATACCAATGCATACATATGTACTGTATCTCCTTGCTTGCGAGTACTTTGGATGAGTACTCACGGTTGCTTTGCTCCCCCTTTTTCCCCTTTCTATACCCGATTGTTGCAACCAGCCGATGGAGTCCAGGAGCCATATGCCACCGTCGATGACGACTCCTACTACACTGGAGGTGCCTACTACTACGTGCAGGCCGCTCACGACGACCAGGAGTGGTTCAGGAGGATCTCGGGCAGGAGACCTGCGCCTCTTTCGATATGTATCCCAGTTTGTGCTAGCCATCTTATGGCAACTTGTTTAACTTATGTCTAGACTCAGATATTGCTGCTTCCGCTGACTCGTCTATGATCGAGCTCTTGTATTTGAGCCCTCGAGGCCCCTGGATTGTAATATGATGCTTGTATGACTTATTTTATTTGTAGAGTTGTGTTGTGATATCTTCCTGTGAGTCCCTGATCTTGATCGTACACATTTGCGTGTATGATTAGTGTACGATTGAATCGGGGGCGTCACACAGACTGCGCCATCCAAGGACGGGAAGCTCAATCCCGCCACGGAGGCCACAGATTCCCCAGTGTTGGAGCCGCACATAGACTTGATCTCGCATGCTACCTGTGCCACCGGAACTCTGGACTCATCTCCGGCCATAAGTTCCGAACCATGTGAGCCCGCGGACGCCGAACTTGATTGTTTATCGATCTTCGAATTCAGTGCCGCAGACATCTTCCAGCACTCTCCTTTGGGCGACATGCTAAACTTATTAAAAAAACCTGTCCTTGACGGAGGACTCACATCCGAACTCTATCCGATCCAAACTAGGGGCTGACGATGGAGAATTTTGCTTCCCACCCGCCACCCACTTTATAGCCATGGTCGAGGATTTGACCGACAGACTTGATTACGACTCCAAGGACATCGACGGTATGGACGACGATGCCGGAGAAGAAGAGGCCCAAAACCCGTCGTTCATCGGATGCTGGACGGCCAGTTCCTCGTATGATGTGTACATGGTGGATGCACCAAAGGAGAACAGCGGCGATGATAAGGAAGATCCAGCTGAGGATAAACCTTCCGAAATACAATCCAAGCGTCAGCTCAGCGGCGCCGCTCTAAGTCACGCCGTAGTAAAGACAGCAACACCGGCATAGGAGAAGATAACACTCTAGAAGGTGCCGAAGACAACGAAGACCCCATTGAAACATCTAATGAACAAGATGAACGGGAAGATGGGCAGGTTAGCCCTGGTAAACAGGCCACGCACGAAGACTCAGAGGACGGAAGTTATCTTCCACTCTTCGAGGATGAGGTGAGCCTCGGTACCGACGATTTTATTGTGCCTGAGGATCCTCTTGAGCAGGAGCGCTTCAAGCGCCAGCTAATAGCCACTGCAAGGAGCCTGAAAAAGAAGCAGTGGCAGCTTCAAGCTGACCAAGATTTGCTCAATGATAAATGGATCGATGTCCTAGCAGCCGAAGAATACGGCCTCAAGCGCCCAACCAAAAGCTACCCAAAGCTCAAATTGCTACCTCAGTTTGACGAGGAGGCGCCGGAATACATACCACCATCGTACAATGCGGCTGACCGACCACCACATGGTTGATACAAAACGGCAACTAACGCCGAACACCAGCCCGCCCTGCCTCATCGCACAGGTAGAGGTAAATTAGCCCATTGCCATACATATGACCTCCGGCAAAACCTAAACAATAAAGCAGGACATACCAGATCAATCTACGGATCGCGAGGACGTGCCTCGACACACAACGACGGCCACCTATTAGGACATGACAAACTTAGTCATGCGCAGGCTGAAAACCACAGACGGACTACATCAGAGCTACGTCGCGATACGGCCCGATATAGAGGCGCCGCACACCCTCATTGCTTCACTGATGAGGTCATGGATCATGAATTCCCAAAAGGGTTCAAACCCACGAATATAGAATCATATGATGGAACCACGGACCCTGCAGTGTGGATCGAAGACTTCATTCTCCACATTCATATGGCCCACGGTGATGACCTCCACGCCATCAAATACCTCCCTTTAAAACTCAAGGGGCCAGCTCAGCATTGGCTCAACAGTCTGCCTGAAAATTCTATTGGCAGCTGGGAGGACTTGGAAGAGGCCTTCCTCGATAACTTCCAAGGTACATATGTTTGACCTCCGGACGTTGATGACTTAAGCCATATAGTTCAACAGCCCGGAGAGTCCACCAGGAAATTCTGGACTAGGTTCCTAACTAAAAAGAACCAAATAGTCGATTGTCTGGATGCCGAAGCCCTAGCAGCCTTCAAACACAGCATCCGTGACAAATGGTTCGCTCGCCACCTCAACCAAGAAAAGCCAAAATTCATGGCAGCCCTCACGGCACTCATGACCTGCTTTTGTGTGGGCAAGGATAGTTGGTTGGCCCATAGCAAAACAATGCAAGCAATGTCGGCACCCCTGAAGTTAAAAATAATGCAGACAAGTCTCGACGCAACAGATACAAGTGTCGAAACAACATTGACAACACCGAGGATACGGTGGTCAATGCCGGATTCAGTGGCTCTAAGTTCGGTCAGCGGAAGAAGCCATTCCAAAAGAACAATTCAGGCCCATCCAGCTTGGACCACATACTTGATCGTCCGTGCCAGATTCATGGCACCCCGGACAAACCACCCAATCATACAAATAGAGATTGCTGGGTTTTTAAACTGACCGACAAATTAAACGCCGAGAACAAGGAAAAGGGATCGCAAAGCAAGGACGATGACGAAGAGCCCCGGAAACCAAACACAGGGGGACAGAAGAAGTTTCCCCCTCAGGTCAAAACGGTGAACATGATATACGCTACCCACATCCCCAAGAGGGAGCGCAAGCATGCGCTCAGGGATGTCTACGCGATAGAGCCAGTCACCCCAAATTTTAATCCATGGTCGTCATGCCCAATCACTTTTGATCGCCCGGGATCATCTGACCAGTATCCATCACGATGGCTCAGCCGCACCGGTCCTAGACCCTATAATTGATGGGTTCCACCTGACTTGCGTCCTTATGGATGGAGGTGGCAGCCTCAATCTGCTCTATCAGGATACAACGCGAAAAATGGGCATTAACCCATCACGGATCAAGCCCACCAGGACTACCTTCAAAGGAGTCATACCAGGTGTAGAGGCCCGCTGTATAGGCTCAATCACACTAGAGGTTGTCTTCGGATCTCCGGTTAACTTCCCAAGCAAGGAGTTAATCTTTGATATCGTCCCCTTCCGTAGTGGCTATCACGCACTGCTCGGACGAACTGCGTTTGTTCAATTCAATGCAGTACCACACTACGCTTATCTCAAGCTCAAGATGCCCGGTCCACGTGGCGTCATAACGATTAATGGAAATACGGAACGCTCCCTCCGTACAGAAGAGCACACAGCTGCCTTAGCAGCAGAAGTACGGAGCGGCCTTCTCAAGCAGAATCTTAATTTGGACGCCGAGCCCATGGACACCAGTAAGAGGGTCCGAACTACTCTACAGGAGGAGAGCTCGGCTCGTCAGGAGCTCGACTAGCAATCCGGCCTCCGTCTCAGTCCTGATCAAGTGGTGGCATTCATGCCGCGCGTACATAACTACACACTCAAAATCCCGTGGGCATCGACGGAGGCATACACTACAAAAAAAAATACACTTCCGTGATGATATGTGTTTGTCACAATAGGTCACGTTTTTTGTCATGCATGTACATCCATGACAAATTTATGACAGAATCAAGATAGTCATACCTGTGCTGTCGTAGAAGTGTTCCATGACATTACCAAAATTATCATCACGGAAGTGTCCACTTCCATGACGATAAATCACGCGTCATAGAAGTGCTTTCGTCAAGGGTGACCGACACGTGGCATCCACCGTAACGGAACGCCATTAAGCTATCGGGTCGGGTTTTGGATCCGATAACCCGTTAACAGCACCGACCAATGGGGATTTTCCACGTGTAAAATCATCATTGGCTAGAGGAAACACGTGTCGGCTCATCGTTGGGACAGATGTCATCCACTCATTGGACAGGAGGCGCCTATGATAGGTTGACACGTAGCACGGCCCAATGGTGGCTCATTCCGGTGAAAAAGGCCGGCCCAGTAAAAATTAGCAGGCCGGCCCATATAAGGCCTACTTGTGTCAGGTCCATTTAAGCCCACGGCCCATACGAGATGTGCCAATTCGGCCCGTTAAAGATTTGACACCATTGCAACCCATCGTCAGTTCGGACCCGTTAACAGCCGCTATATATTTGGGCTCAATATCGGCCCGATGAGATTTCGGCCTGTTAACAGCCCATTTAATGGATGGGCCAATTTTAAGGATGTACATCTTTCGGCCTTTTAGCGATCCATTTAAATGTTGGGCTAATTTCCGGCCTGGTGTGTCTTTCAGCCTGTTGACGGCCCATAAATCTGATGGGCCATTTGTAGTTGGACCTGAGTTTCGGCCTTTTAGCGGCCCATTTAAGTGTTGGGCCAATTTCCGGCCCGGTGTCACTTTCAGCCTGTTGACAGCCCACAAATCAGTTGGGCCAATTGTAGTCGGACCTGAGTTTTGGCCTTTTAGCGACCCATTTAAGTGTTGGGACAATTCCCGGCCATGTGTGCCTTTCGGCCTGTTAACGAACCATAAATGAGTTGGGTCATTTGTAGTCGGACCTTAGTTTTGGCCTCTTAACGGCCCATGCCCTTCATGGTCCAATACCAGCCCGGTTTCTCTTTTGGCCTGCTAAAGGCCCACAACACAGTTGGGCCGTTTACAATACGACCTGACTTTTGGCCTCTTAGCGGCCCATGCTCTTCATGGTCCAATATAAGCCCGCTGTCTCTTTCGTCCTGCTAAAGGCCTATAGTATAGTTGGGCCATATGTAGCCCAAACTTAGTAATGGCTTGTTAACGGCCCATGAAATAAATTGGGGCCACCTGTTGCCCGCTTCAATGTCGGCCTGTTAACGACCCGGGAGGTAAGAGGGCCGACCATTAACTTTCGGCCTAGTAACGGCCCATTAACTTAATGGGCCCACTAAAATTCGTTCATGTCTTTAGGCCAAATTAGATAATTTGAGCCCATTACGACGAGTAAAGGTACGGCATACAGAGAATAACGCTGCACATCCAGAATATATTACAGGAAATCACGTCCACTGGGCAATCAAAGATTGATGCCAGTGCAAATAAATGAGCAAAACCTAACCATCTACAACATCATAATCTGCAACCTTAGCACAGATGACGCCCATAAGCATGTGGGCAAGTTCTTGCTGCTTTGCCACACTGTCTCTGAAAACATTGATCAGTTGTTGTGTCGCACGACTCTGCACCTTTGATTCATCCACCATTTCCATCATTGCTTCAGCCATTAATTGGTTCACTAACATACATTTATTCTGTCGCATTCGAGACAGAGGATACTGAACAGATTCAAATGGCGATTTTTGCAGGCTTGTATTATTGATAGTGGAGAGTGTCTTGACCACTGCATCATAACATAAATTAGGACGGGAACCAAACAGATTAATCATGAGTTATTGCCATATTACCTGGCCTAGATTTACTGGAAAGAAACAATGGGGTTGCCTTGCTGTTTTCAGAGTTTGTCTTCTTATCTTCAGCAGCCTGCACAAAATTAACACACTAGCATTGCTATCATTGGCCAAGTCAGATAATAGAAAAGCAACATTGACACAACGAACGTTTGGGCAACTAGCCTACACCAAATTAACACAATATGGCATAGCTATCATCAACCAGGTAAGGTAATACGAAAGCAACATTGACACAATGAATGAATAGGAAACCAGAGAAGCACTACAATTCAGTAATGTGCGTGATATGAGATAGCACATTCATGCAGCTCAGTACGCAAAACTACTAGGCAGTTTTCCTTACAAAAATCAACATTGGCGCCTTTAGCATTTTGCTACAACTAATTTTAGATCAGATAAAGGTTAGATTCAGGCCGATTAACAAAATACATGCTGATGTAAAAATATAGTGATATACAACAGGTACTTACATCAGCACTGGAGCACAGAGAATTCCCGCAAGATATTTTCCTCGAATACGATCCCAATGGAGGAAGTCTTGTATCGTTTAACCTTATTTTCTAAAAGAGAGACGGGTTAGAAACATGTAGAAAATATGATCAGAATGCTATAAAATTTCATGATGCAAGGATACGCACACGCTTCTTAGAATGGAGTTGACATTCTTTTGCTGGACTGGAGCGGACTAGTTCTTTGGCCACTGGAATCTGCTTATTATCAGTGAGAGCTGGGTTTCTCTGTGCTGGAGCAGTATCTATGAAAAATGGAGTTTGTTTATTATCTCCTGGCGTTTGGATCTTTTGCAAAGACCTGGTTTGTAACCCTTCAGATTCTAACATAGCCATCTTCCCCTTGCATGCCTTATATAGAAGAATGGTGATTCAGTTATAAAACATGCTACAGCAGAGATGTAATAGGTACTGAATAATAGAAAGGCATGACATATTGACATGTATTCACTCCATCCGGAAATAAATGCATGGGTCTAGGCGTATTTCAGTCCTAGATACATCCAATTTTATCCATTTATGCGACATTTAATCCGGATGGAGGGAGTATGATGTAAGATCTAGGGATACGACAGGACAACACAGTAAAAAAACATTGAAAAAACCCACTGCAAAACCAAAGTATTCAAACCCACTGATATGAGATAGTACACTCATGCAGCTCAGGATGCAAAACTACCAGGCAGTTTTCCTTGCAAAAATCAACATTGTGGCCTTTAATCATACATTTTGCTACAACTAAATTTAGATCAGATAAAGGTTGGATTCACGACGATTAACAAAATACATGTTGATGTAAAAATATAGTGATATACAACAGGTACTTACATCTACATTGGAGCACAGAGAACTCCTGCAAGAATCTTTCCTCATAAACGATACCATTGCAGAAAATCTTCTATCTGTTAAGCTTATTTTTTAAAAGAGAGATGGGTAAGAAACATGTAGAAAATATGATCAGCATGCTATAAAATTTCATGATGCAAGGATACACACACGCTTCTTAGAATTGAGTTGACATATTTTTGCTGGACTGGAGCGGACTAGTTCTTTGGCCACTAGAATCTGCTTATTATCTGTAGGAGTTGGGTTTCTCTGTGCGGGAGCAGTATCTATAAAAACTGGAGTTGGTTTATTATCTCCTGGCATTTGGATCTTTTGCGAAGGCCTTGTTTGTAACCCTTTAGATTCTAACATAGTCGCCTTCCCCTTGCATGCCTTGTATAGAAGAATGGTGCTTTAACTATAAAACATGCGGCATCAGAGAGATGGAATAGGTACTGAAGAATAGAAAGGCATGACATATTAACATGTATTCCCTCCATCCGGAAAAAAATGGATGGGTCTAGGCGTATTTCAGTTCTAGATACATCCTTTTTTATCCATTTCGGCAACTTGTAATCCGGACGGAGAGAGTATGGTGTAAGAGCTAGGGATACGATAGGACAACACAGCAAAAAAACGCTAGTTGAATGTAAAACTGTATGCTAGCGGAATACGTACAGAAATAACTAAGGCAACATACATGTGTATGATTGGGGAAATAAGATGGCATTGCAACAGAGCACTAGAACAACACTTCAATGTAAAAAAACATGGTATGGTAGACAGATGAAGTACATACTGATGAATAACAATGCATAAGATATTCAGAAGCATGATGTCCAAATTAAGCAGATGGCATTGCGATAGAGTAGAATGACAGTACTTGAATTTGAAAACATGTTATCATGAATGGAATAGGTACTGAAAAACAGGAAGGCATGACATATTTACATGCATGATCAGCATGCTAAGAACATGGCATTGCAACAGAGTAGATACACTCCAAGACATTATATGCATGTTGTACCCATATCACAGGCCAAGTTAGAGCAAGGACCTTGTGGGGTGAAGAGGATTCATCATCTTTCTGCAAGTCTTCTGAAGAACTGCCTTTACATGTTCCATCGTATTGGGTATCATTAACATCAAGTTTATTGGACTTTACATTGCTCCGTGAGGTTCTTGTGGATATATCAGTGTGTGCAATTATATCTGACTTGCATGGAAGACAACTAGTAGTTAGATTTATGTAATGAATGCCTGTAGGAGACGACATAAATAGTAGGACTCGGGTTAACTAGCAGCAACAAGTCTCATAAACTAAAGGGAGAACACAGATGAAAGCTATAGAATATGTATCGTTTGTACTCGAGATTAACTAGATGGCACACAAAAGTATTAAAGAACAACATAGGAAATACTAGAAGTGGTATAATACTATAATCACCAGCCTGTGGGATAGCATTGGCTGATGGATGATAACTATGGAACAGTGCTACCTAAAGAACAAGTATCTTAGCTGAACTATGGAACAGCATTAAGTCCTGAACAAGACCCGTAAGAGATCAGCATGAATATACAGTGAAATGTGATGATCTATTTTCCATGCTTAGATGAATAACAAAGCCATAAATGTTGCACACAAGTAAGATGAGGGTACAACCTATCTGGCTGCCATCCATAGGAGTGAGCACCATGTGCTAACTTGTCGATGGCCCTGCAGTTGTTATGGTTGTGCATGTCGGGCACGCGCATTCGATGCAGGGAACTGTTGAGTGGGGACTATAACTCCCTTCTGGTGTATGCTTCCCTTGTTGGAGCAGCTGCGGTGAGTCGGAAGACGGTGTGTCTGAAGATGCAGATAACGCATAATGTTAAGAACGACATATCTCTTTGATCTGAAGAAATACACTAAGAGATCAACAGCAAGGTACGAGAGTGGTCACACGTCTGTTGACTGAAGACTAAATTGGGGTCACATGATTTTATTTTATTTTGGTACTGTCTGATCTACGTCGGATGGCTGGCCGTCTTGTGCCTCCTGGCTGACACTATTCGGAATCTTCCCTGAAGAGCCAGCGACCAACGGCAGAGCAGCCTGCCTCCGCCGTCCGTGGCCCCGGCCAAAACCCCGCTCCCCGCCCCACTGCACTGTCGTGGTTGCGCCGCCCCCGGGCCAATCTACAAAGACTCCTCGTCATCCAGATCCGGCGGCGGCAGTACCTTCAACCCACGCAACTCTAAAAGATAGCCATCTAAGCGCTGCTTCCACGGCGAACTTTGCAGCCCTGCACCCTTATGTTAGACACCAGCCAACCGACAGCCTAGGAGCTCCGCCGCCTCGAGGGGTGCTGCTTCCCATTGCAAATCGATTGGCCCAGAATAAAAATTCAGACAACTGACGCCTAAATAAAGTGATTTGAGATGAGGGTGTGACCTATCTGGCGGCATGGTTAAGTAGGCAGGTCCAGCTGCCGAGTCGGTGAGGCCGGCACGGTTGCGGTGGCGACTGGCGGCAGGGAAAGAGCGATGTCGCGACAGTCGACGGCTACGCCGAAGCAGCACCAGGACTCTGGACGGATCCGAAGTTGGAGCCGCTCCGGCGCGGTGAACAACAGCGGGGGTGAATCGGCTCCGGTACGGTTCACGCGGCCGTCGTCGAGGCAGCACCAGCAGCACGGAGTAAGAGGCACACGGCCCAGTGCACGACGGCAAATGGACAGCGTCTCCGGTATTAGGGAGGAGGGCGGCTGTGAAATTGGTGCGGTGGGGGGCGCCATAGAGGTGGGGCTGAGGTTTCGCGGCTCGGGAGAAGGGAGCTTCCCGGGGAGAAGGTGATTTGGCGCCAACGGGGTATGAATGGGGGCGGGCGGGGGAAATTGGGAGGGGAGTGGAACCATGTCTTACGAACGCATTTGTCTGAAATGTGAGGGGGAGTTACAGTTCTACCCTTGCCTATAGGCTTCTTGGCTTGGGTCTGTGTACTGAGGGTCGGGGATAGTAGAGTAACTTTGCTTCTCTGGGCGGGAGCGATTTCGGGCGAGGAGGGCGTGTTTTGAACTATAGTGGGCGCGAGCGATTTCGGGCGAGGAGAGCGTGTTTTGAAATAGTGGGCGCGAGCTATTTCGGGCAAGGAGAGCGTGTTTTGCCGACCATGGTTTATGAATTATTCGGCACATGTCATTTCGGCCGAGGAGAATGTGCGCTTGGATGAAGTTACGAACCTACCCTCGATGTACAACGGGCCAATTGATGCGTGTCCCACATAGGACGGTAATTTCGCGTCTCCCATTTATTTGCTCGGGCGAATTCCACCGAGCAGAGAGGATGTTTAATGGTTCGTTCAAATTTTGGGAGAACGAGCATCCACATCTACCTTACCAAGTCGATTCGGATCAAATTTTGAAATATTAGCTTGCCACTTCTTTTTTAGATGGAGAGATGACGCTCGGGAGTAATGTGTTTTTACATGCTCGTTGCTAGCGATTTACTATATGACAAATAGTTGACCCACTCAAAAACGTGAATCAAACCCAAAATGAAATATCTCGATTCAATGAAATAGCTTGTTCAGTGTAACATCCCAAAATTCTAAATTTTGGAATGCTATATTAAATAAATTATTATGATTGTTTGTTTGATTGTTGTGTGATTGATTGTGTGAAATTGAGTGAAAATTTAAGACTTTTTGAAAGTTGAATGACAGGGAATAAAAGGACTTTCCCAAAACCTTCATCTCGCATTTTGATCTCCATGAATTCAAATTCATTCATCACAAAACCCTGAGTGAAGATAATATGACTTCTTCCATTTAACGAAATGAAAAGGGGTTTTGAAGTTGATTTGAATTCCATTTGAACAATAGTCCAACTCAGAAACTCTATGCCACTCAAGGATTTTCATGAGAGAAGATAATAGGACTTCTTCAGAATATATGAAATAGAGTGGGAAGTGATGAGGAGCACTTTTGAATTTCATTTGGTTCATTTTTGGAAAGTATTCCGTTTTGAGTTTCAAAACATTTCCATTCATTCAAATAAAATAAAGAGAGAAGGAAATATGACTCCTTCAATTATCACACAGAAAATGGAAATGGATTATGAAATCAATAGATGATTATTTAAAATAATATTTGAAATCATTTGCATCTCATGATTTATGGTATTTGGGAGTTTTCTCGAATGTTCAAATATTATTTTCCACTCAAGAAAACTGAAGGAGAGGGGATAAGATGACTTCCTCAAAATATAAAAGAGGTGGGAATTTCATTTGAATATTATTTCGAATTTTTAGAACTTATTTGGTATTTATTCAATTTGCAAAAAGTGCATTAAATGCATTAGGAAAATATTTTCAAATTCTTCTATGCTTGATTAAATGTTCACTGTGTTAGAGATATTCAGAGATAATTTCAGAAATTATCGTGGTATTTTTTTAGGATTTCGTTTGGTTTCGTTTGGCCTCAGAAAGTTTTTGTCAAAAAAAACAACACACGCACACCCGCGCGTAGGCCCAGCCAGCCATGCACTTCGGCCCGCGGCCTGCTCCCAACGCCCGAAGGCCACCGCTCGCTCGCCTGACCCGCCTCTCTCTCTCGCTCGCATGCAGCTGTCGCTGCCAGGAGGGCCCCACCCCCATCCCCAACCTCCCGTCTCTCCCGCTCGGGATAGAGCACGAGCCCGCCGCCCGTGCGCAACCACCGCACCTCGCCTTTGGGGATAAGGCTAATCCCGCCACCCTGAGCACCCCTCTCCGCACCTATAAAAGCCTCGGAGCCCCCTCTCTCCATCCTGCCCACTTGCTCGTCCTCTCGCCGCTCCTACCACCCGCAGTTGCCGCTTGGATCTCGCTGGCTGGAGCTACTTCGCCGGAGAAGCTCGTCGGCCTTAAGCCACTATGAGGCCCCAAACTCTGTCAACTTGTTCCCCTGCTCCACGCACACCTTGTTGACAACTTTTTGTGGTCTAGGGGACACCGGAGCCGTCGCACGGACGACGTACGAACCGCCGGAGTTCGCTGGAGCGCCACCCTTCCTTCGCTCCGTCTCTATCACCCCAACGCGCACCGCCTCCACCACCGGACAGCCCCCGACGCGCCGGCCCCATTCGTCTTCTTTCCCGCTGCCGAGGACCATCGTAGGCCGTCACCCCGTCGTTGCCCAACACCGCGCCGCCGTCCCCTGCACGTCACCGACGCTGACACTGCCGCTCGCTGTGAGATTCCCCTCGTTTTGTTTGTTTTTTGTTTAAAACGGTTAACCAAGGTTTTATTAAACCATGCGGTTTTAGTGAAAAACCGGTCTCTGGTTTTTTTTATTTAGCCGCGGTAGTTGTTTTTATTATTCAGTGGCCGTTCACCGTATAGCTACCGAAGTGAACACTCTCTGGCCTCTCACAGTGCGCCACCTGGCCAGGGACTTGTTGGTGATAGTTTTCTTCACTGTTTAGTCCCTATAATTAGCATATTAGTCCCTAAACTTAGAATAGCCACAACTTTTTACCCGTAGGTCCAAATTCGATGAAACCAGCAGCAAATTCTTCGTATTGATTAGATCTATCCAGTAGCATTGTGTTTGTAAACTTTTTCCAAATTCAAAATTGAACTTTATTCAGATTTGAATTCGAACTTCAAATGGCCATATCTCCTAAACCGTAGCTCCGATTGATGTGATTCTTTTTGCACCGTGTCACCGTTGCCAAACCCTATCACTTGGACCTATCTCACGATATTTTTTTCACACATTAGGATCTGTCCATTGTAGTTTTATTCGTATGCCTAGTATGCACTGTGGTCCACGTCACAAATTTTTCTTTTGCACCCATGCCCTATGTTGTTTTGCACTTAGGATTTTTTTTTGATTGTTAAGTGTGTTGTGTGTTCATTTGGATTTTCCGAGTATTTTCATGTTGCATGTTATTTGGTTCTCCGAAATGATTGCTTATGTGAATGCAATGTTTGACCTTATAGATTTTCATCGGAGAGTGACGAATAGCTCTATTAAGTAAATTTCTGAGAGCGATATAATCTTCATCAACTATTACCAGGCAAGTTCACATTTGACCATTCTTCCAATTACCTATGTTTTTATATTATGCACTTAGTCCTTTTGTGGTAGGATTGCATGGTAGGATTTATTGTTGCCAGATGGCTATGTCGTTACCTAGTAGTTCATTGAGGTAGGTTTGAACCATATACCTTCGTCACCACCGCGTAAGTTTAATTTTGCCTCGCCAATGTAGACGTGGATTGGGAAGTGTTCATTGTGAGAGATGAGTGACAAAGTAGTAAGTAGCACCAAGATAACTTAATGAACTACCTGGGCGGAGGTTTGGTTTGAATGGTGGCGAAGTACAGTGGGAGCATGCATGGGAAATCCATGGTGGTGCAAAACTAGTGGTCCGTCCCGCCAGGCTCAAAGAGATCAATCGTATTCTCATGTCTAGAAGCTTACGTGTGCAGCCACAAGTCAATATGGGCTCTGGCTTAGTTGAGTAGTTAGTGTGACCCCTTCCGGGATGGGCTAGCAGATGTAGAATGATGTAGGTGTACCGGCCTATCCGTGGGTTAAGGGGGAACATTTTCGAAAGACTATGTCTTGGTCATCCTGTTCTCAAACGCCAGGCAGTGTGAGAACTTCAAGGGAGGCGATCGAGTCTTGTGGGGAAAAGTGCGCAAACCTCTGCAGAGTGTTAAAACCTAATCGATTAGCCGTGTCCCCGGTTACGGACAACTTGAGCATCTAGTAGTGGAAATGCTGGGAGATCTCATCACTTTTAATTAAACAGTTGGGTTTTAAATGAAACTTTGGGAATGGATTGAGTTGGGTTTACCAACTCATCCTATGCTATACAGTAGTGGTGGAATAATATCTTTTATTCTAGGGAAAAAACTAGCTTTATGCAAAAAACTAAACTTAGAGCTTTCCACCAGCCAAACTGCATGTACAAATAGGTTCATTATTCTTATGATGTGACTTGCTAGTACATTCAATGTACTGACCTACAGGGTTGCAACGTCTTATGTTGCAGGAATTTTCTACGACGAGTAAGAGTTACGTTGTAGGGTTACGGTCTACACTCAACTTGCCGCTGGCGTTGATGGACTCCACACCCTTATGTTTGTTTCCGCTGAGACTTATGAGGTATAAATCAGTTTTACGTTATTTATACATGTGATTGCACTTTGATATATACGTTGATGTACTATGTGTGCCAGCATACCGATCCAGGGATGGCAGGGATACACAGAGGCTTGACTGTTTGAGATCGGGGCGCTACTCAAATGGTATCAGAGCACATGTTGACTGTAGGACGTGACCCTAGAAACTGGAAAGCCCATAGGAAAGGATTTCTCTAAAACTTAATTTTCAAAAAGATCCTTTACCTCTCTTCTTTTCCGAGCTTTATCAAATCTTTCCTTTTACCCCAAATAGTCTAACAATACCCCTTTTCCCTTTGACCACACGGAGGATCAACTGATGAGACCACTCCGAGAACGACAAGATATCAAACTTCACCATACACTAGAAGAGTTGAAGCTACAATAGTCGAAGCCTCCGAAGAATTGAAGAATTTCAAGATTTATATGAACTTTAGAGGACCAAACCCCTGTTGTATACTTAGGTTAGATGCGATGTTTGTGAGCTGTCATTGTTTGATGTTTTTCCTGACTACCACAAATGAAACTTATTTTCAAAACTATATTGTGTGTATTGTGTGTATCTCTCTATCTCTCGTGTCTCATCCCGAAACCCTTGGACCCAATAGATGATGAATGAAGATGGACTTGCATTCTCTGAACCGATCACTCAGTTGGAGGCAGAGCTATGGATTCAAAGCATGGAGAATCACTTCAGGAGCAATTTGGTTGCAAGGAAGTATGAGGTTCAATACGCTCTTCAGTACTTTACAAAAAGTGCTGCAACCTGGTGGAAAATGCATCAGGCCATACAAGGATGTAACGGAGCAAAAACTTGGGAGGAATTCAAGATGACTCTACTGAGGTCTCGTCTCATTCAGAAGCCCTATGGCAATAAAATTAAGAAACCTTGTGCATGCAAGATTTGTGGTGAGATAGGACATACCCATGAAGAACACAAGGATGGATGCCCTCATTATGAAGGAAATAACCAAGCTGAAGAATGTCCAACAATGAAGGTTACTTGTTTCTTGTGTGAAGGAACTACGCACTACCCTGCCCAGTGTCATATTTATCCCAAGGTACAAGAAATTACCAAGCAGCAGAAGGAATCAGTGAAAGAAGCCCTCAGGGAAAGTTTAAGAAAACCGGTGATGAAAGAAGATGTTGACGACCCTGATGGAGAAAGCCTAAACCGATTTTACTCCAATGCTTGCTATTCATGTGGAGAAGAAGGACATTTTTCACAATATTGCATGAAGGAAAACCAAGAGTATCTGGGAGACTTCCCGATAGAAGAATTGATCGGAACAAAGAAGTCGAGGAAGAGAAAGAGCATGTATCCCCAGAATAACCCAATTTCTGCAGAAAAGGACCTGAGTCAAATCACTTGTTACAGGTGCAAGGATCTAGGTCATTAGGCTAGCAAATGCCCAGCAAGGAAGCCAAGGACCCAAGGAGCCAAGATAACCACCAAGAAGCCCCTGGATTTGTCCGACGCCATTTGTTTACGCTGCAAAGGAGTAGGACATTTTGTCAGAGAATGTTCAGATCCGAGGAAAACTTGAGCTGAGTAGTTGAGGTCTTGATATTGGAATAAAGCATGTAATAAATGTGGAATACAGTTTTATTTTTGGGGGTGTTGAGTTGAGTTATGAAATGGAAATTGTAATGGTTCGTGAAGCAATAAAAGTTGATGTGGTTGGAATCTCATATGAGGTGTCATGAGTTGTTTGTTGATTGTGAGTACCTCTCTCGCTATCTCACCTAGACTAAAACCTTGAACCCATGGACAAGCTGACCCCAAACCTTTCCCAGAAAAATAACCACATTTCACCAAAGGAAATACATATAGTATCCTGAGTACCCCTTCTATCTTATGACTGCAGATGACAACCTTTTACGAGTCTTTTCTCAAGGGCCCGGAAAGGATCATGACCCTGACTAGTGATCAGGATTACCCAAAAATTCTGAAGGACATGATGAAGCATATTCATCTTGAAGGAGATGCAGTCTACAAGGGTTATCCTTTCATGGAGAATGGAGTTGAACTTTGGTACGTGGAGGTACACCTCCACCGTGTGAAGGGAGTTTGCCCAAAGACTATGGGGCAATACTTTTTCATTTCTCGAGTACCACGAGCAACATTCTTCAACTCTATTCGTGAAGCTGCTATGGAAGCCATACATCAGATTGGAGAAATACTAGAAGCAAGACTCCATCACACTCAGGAATACCTGAGGGAAGTGCATGCAGAGATGATGGAGATGAAACTCATGGCCACCAAGATGAAGCAAAACATCGATGATTTGAAGGATCACATCGCACAATTCTAGTGGGACTGTAGTATCTTCAAGAAGGGCAAATGAATAAAGATGGAAGTAATGCTTGACCATACCAAACTTGTGGATGGCAGCTTCTGTAATAGAGTACTTGTGAAATTTGAATTTTGAGTAGTGGTTAAGGATGTAATAAAGGATTTGATATGAAGAGAATTATGGATGAACCAGTGCATTTTTTTGGCGATACTTGTGTGTGTGAACACTAGACCATTAGAAAGGAAAATGTATTCCATAAAGTTGGAGTTTTGTTTTAGTTATGATGGTTACCCCAAGAATATGAAGGAATGAAGTACTATTGGATTTAAAGGAGATATAATGTTGGAATATGGAATGATAGTAACTCCAAGGATGAGTTAAAGATATACAAGTGTTGAAGTGGGCCATAACCCACAGGACCCAGGATTTGATAAGGAAACAAGCCCAATCTTGTTGAAGAAAAGAATTCTGAAGGAAGCTGTGATTTCATCAGCAGACGTTCCATAGGAGGTTACGTAAACCCGAGAGTTGTGAAGAAGTGATAGAGATTTTGTTTGGCTTGCAGAACAAATGGATTTACCCGAACCCAGTTCGTGGAGAAGAGAAGTTCTGCAATGCTTGTGAGGATGCCCAAGTGTTAGAATACGTGATTCACTATCTGTGTATGTGGTAATGATTCAAGTACGGGATGGATTGGCCCCCATACCGAAGACTTCTATCATGAGCTATCATATGTTGATGGGAAAATCAGAGGAAACCCTATAAGAGTGTTGACACAACAAGCCAAAAGCCTTAGAATGGCAGGATGATGGAAACCCTGTACAGGCACCTGTTGCCAAACGTAGGTTATGCGGTGAGGTTCAACCCAAACCCATTTTCTGCAGGAGAACCAGTAATTGTCGACCACCATGAGATTTTCGATAGTTGTTTAGCATTGGCGACAGAGCTGATAGCTAAGAAGACCCAATCTCGGAAGGATCATCTTTGATGCAAGGACTCAAGATTTTGAGGAAAAGGTTATGCCCTATCGAAAGGGCCTCAAAGAAAGAGTTACTCCAGGGAGTATGAGAGGACCGACACCGTCAACCCAAAGGGCAGAGTACATGAGTTTTGTTGGAAGCATAACCATGCTTCTAAGGGTAGTAGCACACCATACCTTGTGTTGATGAATGGATTTTCAAGGAGACCCCCCCCCCCAAACCTAACCTTCTTTCTAGCCTCTCCGAATCTTGAGGACGAGATTCATTTTAAGGGTGGTAGTTTGTAACATCCCAAAATTCTAAATTTTGGAATGTTATATTAAATAAATTATTATGATTGTTTGTTTGATTGTTGTGTGATTGATTGTGTGAAATTGAGTGAAAATTTAAGACTTTTTGAAAGTTGAATGAGAGGGAATAAAAGGAATTTCCCAAAACCTTCATCTCACATTTTGATCTCCATGAATTAAAATTCATTCATCCCAAAACCCTAGAGTGAAGATAATATGACTTCTTCCATTTAACGAAATGAAAAGGGGTTTTGAAGTTGATTTGAATTCCATTTGAACAATAGTCCAACTCAGAAACTCTATGCCACTCAAGGATTTTCATGAGATAAGATAATAGGACTTCTTCAGAATATATGAAATAGAGTGGGAAGTGATGAGGAGCACTTTTGAATTTCATTTGGTTCATTTTTGGAAAGTTTTCCGTTTTGAGTTTCAAAACATTTCCATTCATTCAAATAAAATAAAGAGAGAAGGAAATATGACTCCTTCATTTATCAGAAAGAAAATGGAAATGGATTATGAAACCAATAGATGATTATTTAAAATAATATTTGAAACCATTTGCATCTCATGATTTATGGTATTTTGGAGTTTTCTCGAATGTTCAAATATTATTTTCCACTCAAGAAAACTGAAGGAGAGGGGATAAGATGACTTCCTCAAAATATAAAAGAGGTGGGAATTTCATTTGAATATTATTTGGAGTTTTTAGAACTTATTTGGTATTTATTCAATTTGCAAAAAGTGCATTAAATGCATTAGGAAAATATTTTCAAATTCTTCTATGCTTGATTAAATGTTCACTGTGTTACAGATATTCAGAGATAATTTTAGAAATTATCGTGGTATTTTTTTAGGATTTTGTTTGGTTTCGTTTGGCCTTGGAAAGTTTTTGTGACAAAAAACAACACACGCACACCCGCGCGCAGGCCCAGCCAGCCATGCACTTCGGCCCGTGGCCTGCTCCCAACGCCCGAAGGCCACCGCTCGCTTGCCTGACCCGCCTCTCTCTCTCGCTCGCATGCAGCTGTCGCTGCCAGGAGGGCCCCACCCCCATCCCCAACCTCCCGTCTCTCTCGCTCGGGATAGAGCACGAGCCCGCCGCCCGCACGCAACCACCACACCTCGCCTTCGGGGATAAGGCTAATCCCGCCACCCTGAGCACCCCTCTCCGCACCTATAAAAGCCTCGGAGCCCCCTCTCTCCATCCTGCCCACTTGCTCGTCCTCTCGACGCTCCTACCGCCCGCAGTTGCCGCTTGGGTCTTGCTGGCTGGAGCTACTTCGCCGGAGAAGCTCGTCGGCCGTAAGCCACTATGAGGCCCCAAACTCTGTCAACTTGTTCCCCTGCTCCACGCACACCTTGTTGACAACTTTTTGTGGTCTAGGGGACACCGAAGCCGTCGCACGGACGATGTCCGAACCGCCGGAGTTCGCCGGAGCGCCACCCTTCCTTCGCTCCGTCTCTATCACCCCAACGCGCGCCGCCTCCACCACCGGACAGCCCCCGACGCGCCGGCCCCATTCGTCTTCTTTCCCGCTGCCGAGGACCATCGCAGGCCGTCACCCCGTCGCTGCCCAATGCCGCGCCGCTGTCCCCTGCACGTCACCGACGCCGACACTGCCGCTCGCTGTGAGCTTCCCCTCGTTTTGTTTGTTTTTTGTTTAAAACGGTTAACCAAGGTTTTATTAAACCATGCGGTTTTAGTGAAAACCTGTCTCTGGTTTTTTTTATTTAGCCGCGGTAGTTGTTTTTATTATTCAGTGGCTGTTCACCGTATAGCTACCGAAGTGAACACTCTCTGGCCTCTCACAGTGCGCCACCTGGCCAGGGACTCGTTGGTGATAGTTTTCTTCACTGTTTAGTCCCTATAATTAGCATATTAGTCCCTAAACTTAGAATAGCCACAACTTTTTACCCGTAGGTCCAAATTCGATGAAACCAGCGGCAAATTCTTCGTATTGATTAGATCTATCCAGTAGCATCGTGTTTGTAAACTTTTTCCAAATTCAAAATTGAACTTTATTCAGATTTGAATTCGAACTTCAAATGGCCATATCTCCTAAACCGTAGCTCCGATTGATGTGATTCTTTTTGCACCGTGTCACCGTTGCCAAACCCTATCACTTGGACCTAACTCACGATATTTTTTCACACATTAGGCTCTGTCCATTGTAGTTTTATTCGTATGCCTAGTATGCACTATGGTCCATGTCACAAATTTTTCTTTTGCACCCATGCCCTATGTTGTTTTGCACTTAGGATTTTCTTTTGATTGTTAAGTGTGTTGTGTGTTCATTTGGTTTTTCCGAGTATTTTCATGTTGCATGTTATTTGGTTCTCCGAAATGATTGCTTATGTGAATGCAATGTTTGACCTTATAGATTTTCATCGGAGAGTGACGAATAGCTCTATTAAGTAAATTTCTGAGAGCGATATAATCTTCATCAACTATTACCAGGCAAGTTCACATTTGACCATTCTTCCAATTACCTATGTTTTTATATTATGCACTTAGTCCTTTTGTGGTAGGATTGCATGGTAGGATTTATTGTTGCCAGATGGCTATGTCGTTACCTAGTAGTTCATTGAGGTAGGTTTGAACCATATACCTTTGTCACCACCGCGTAAGTTTAATTTTGCCTCGCCAATGTAGATGTGGATTGGGAAGTGTTCATTGTGAGAGATGAGTGACAAAGTAGTAAGTAGCACCAAGATAACTTAATGAACTACCTGGGCGAAGGTTTGGTTTGAATGGTGGCGAAGTACAGTGGGAGCATGCATGGGAAATCCATGGTGGTGCACCACTAGTGGTCCGTCCGCCCAGGCTCAAAGAGATCAATCGTATTCTCATGTCTAGAAGCTTACGTGTGCAGCCACAAGTCAATATGGGCTCTGGCTTAGTTGAGCAGTTAGTGTGACCCCTTCCGGGATGGGCTTGCAGATGTAGAATGATGTAGGTGTACCGGCCTATCCGTGGGTTAAGGGGGAACATTTTCGAAAGACTATGTCTCAGTCATCCTATTCTCAAACGCCAGGCAGTGCGAGAACTTCAAGGGAGGCGATCGAGTCTTGTGGGGAAAAGTGCGCAAACCTCTGCAGAGTGTTAAAACCTAATCGATTAGTCATGTCCCCGGTTACGGACAACTTGAGCATCTAGTAGTGGAAATGCTGGGAGATCTCATCACTTTTAATTAAACAGTTGGGTTTTAAATGAAACTTTGGGAATGGATTGAGTTGGGTTTACCAACTCATCCTATGCTATACATTAGTGGTGGAATAATATCTTTTATTCTAGGAAAAAAACTAGCTTTATGCAAAAAAACTAAACTTAGAGCTTTCCACCAGCCAAACTGCATGTACAAATAGGTTCATTATTCTTATGATGTGACTTGCCAGCACATTCAATGTACTGACCTATAGGGTTGCAACGTCTTATGTTGCAGGAATTTTCTATGACGAGTAAGAGTTATGTTGTAGGGTTACGGTCTACACTCAACTTGCCGTTGGCGTTGATGGACTCCACACCCTTATGTTTGTTTCCGCTGAGACTTATGAGGTATAAATCAGTTTTACGTTATTTATACATGTGATTGCACTTTGATATATACATCTATGTACTGTGTGTGCCAGCATACCGATCCAGGGATGGCACGGATACATAGAGGTTTGACCGTTTGAGGTCGGATCGCTACATTCAGTAGGTCAAAATAGTGAACTAAATCCAAAATTGAACACCTCAATCGAGTAGCATGTTGTACAGTATTGTAGTACTCCATGAACATGTTGAAAATCAAATTAATGAACTTGTTTGATATACACATATATCCGTTCATGTGTGGATTGCAGACAACATGTTCTCCAATTTAAATATTTGAATGCAAGTTTATATTGAAACATGGTTTATATCAGTCTTTGATGCATAAAACGCGACCTCCCCCTCTCCCGGACTCCTGTTTCTCTCTCTCTCTCTCTCTCTCTCTCTCTCTCTCTCTCTCTCTCTCGCCGACAATCTTCAATTCTGTCGCACGCATCCGACACAAAAACCTTGTTCATCCCTCTCCCTTTCTCTCCATCTCTCTCTCTCTTTGTGTGTGGGGGGGGGCGCGGTCTTTCTAGTTCGCATGCATATATACACCATCTATAGGTCTCTCTCGCACACTATGTATGATACTCTAGCTAGTCCAAGCTAGATATCTTGGGTTTACTCATCATACACACACAGATTCCTTGGCTCTTTGCCTGTAACTCTCTCACGCACCACTATTTCGTCTCAGAGCTCTTCCCCCCTCTCTCAAACTCTCCATCCACCTGGGTCATACGTACACATGCATATCTCACTCGCACTCGATGGGCCCATCTAAAACTCTATCTCTCCCCCTCGTTCTCTCTCCATATCACACGCGCGCACACACAATCTCATGCCCAGCTAGCCAAGTATGATGGTCTCTCACTCAATTGTAGGCACACGCAGTCCCCCCTATATGTATAGGACTAGCTAATCTTACTCTCCATCACAAACATGTGCATGGTCTATCTCGATTTCTCTCGGGGCATCTTTCTATCATGCACGCACTCCCTCGATCTCCCACCCATATAGTCCTCTCACGATTTCGACGGGATCTCTCTATCACAAACACACCCTCCCTCCCTCCCCATGCGTCCATGCCATCCATGTGTCCCTCTCGACCTTTGTTCCTTGTTGGCCACACCTCTATTGGACATGTGCTACAGGGGTGTCTCTCTCCGTTGCAAACAATCACACACTAGCTATCTTCGTGTATCTCCTCGCCTCGCTTTTCCATCTCGGAGATTCATGCGTGATATGTTCACATAAGAAACGAAAAAACACACACACTCTCTTTTATCGTTTGTTGTCACTTTCTCTTTCACACACATACTCTTTTTGCACACTTACTCATTCTCCTTCACACGCACTTGATCTGTCTCGACTGGGGCACTCTCCTCGGTCCATAACATATAGATTTATTGAAGAGTCAAACATCACAAAGTTTGACCATGTACGTGGAGAAAAAGAATTACATCTAGTACGGCAAACATATACCATTAGATTCACCATGAGATGTAGTTTTGTATGATGTATCTTTGGTATTGTAGATATAAATAACATTTGCATAAACCTGATCAAAGTTTCCAAAGTTTGACTTCTAAAAACTTTACATGCACTGCATTATCAAGCGGATGGAATATCTCTTTCCCCCTCTCAGCTATCTGACGCACCACTCAGCCTTATCGGGGCTCCTCAATCTCTCTCAAACTTTATTGGTCAGTTTGGTTCGTGACCTGACCGTCATGCCTTGATGGCCGGTACTGCCTGGTGTGGACGTGAGATGTAAAATATTTCTGCCTGGCCAGGCTTGTGTGGTGCTGAAGCGTTTGGTTCATGCCTGGGCCAGGAAAAGCATCAATGTCCCATCAATCAATCCATGCATCAATTATTTAATGCTAATATCCATCCATGTTGTTGTTAGCCTCGTGGCCACATGACCAGGCACGACCAGGCGTTCGAAATCGGTCGCCTAGGCCAGGCTACTTGTAGTGTCTGGAGTTCAGCCAGGCTAATTAAAGTGCAAGGGAACCCAGGCCAGGCGGGCTTTCTTTTTCACAGGGTAGCAACCAAACAAGCATGCATGAAATCCAGCCACAACCCCAGGTCAGGCAAAAGATGCTCAGGACGCAAGCCAAACTGGCCTTATATCTCCCTGGTTCACACATACACATGTCTCGCTCGCGCTATACATATAGACCCATCCAACACTCTCCGTCCTTGTTCTCTCTCCATGTGACACGCACCCCCCTAAGTACCATAATCCCTCAATCCATCATAGGCGCAAGCACTCCCCCCCTCCTAAGTATGATTATCTCTTACTAGACAACAGGAACACACGTATTGTCTCCTTCCATCCACACGTCTATCTCGATATCTCTCGGGGCATCTTCTATCGTGCACACACCTTGTCACTCAATCTACCACCCATGTAGTCCCATCACGATCTCCAGGGGATCTCTCTATGACAAACATACACTCTCTCCTCCCCATGTCTGCAGTTTCTCTGTACGTCTCTCTCGACCTCTCTCCCTTGTTTATTAGACCCCTCTTGGCCACGTGCTAGGGGTCTTGCTCTCTCGGTTCCAAACAACCACACACTATCTCCTCACCTTGCCTCCGTTGTCGAAGATGCATCTGTGATATGTTTGCATAAGACACACACGCTTTTTCTCTACTTTTATCGTGTGTTGTCCATGTCTCTTTCACACACGCACACACACTTTTTTCACTCACTCACTCTCTCTCTCTCTTGTTAGGGACTCTGTCACGTCCATAAGCATATGGATGTTTTGAAAAGTCAAACCTCAGAAACATTTGACCAAGTATATGTGGAGAAAAACATTTACATCTGGAATGATCATTAGATTCATCACAACATGTACTTACTTCATACTATCATTTATCTTTGGTATTGTAGATATAAGTAATTTCTTTATAAACTTGGTCAAAGTTTCAAAAGTTTGACTTAAAAAAATGTTGGAACTACATTATCGAACAGAGGGAGTAGCTCTTTCTCTCTCTCTCTGCTATCTCTCACGGGCCTCCCCTCTCACTCAAACTCTCTATACCGACGGATTATACGCTCACTGTGTCAGCATATAGCTCTGTATATTGTTTAGTTGACCAGTCAACCAATCCACATGTTGCCTTGTCAGATCGTGTTCTGTATCTTCGTGTGCTGGCCCATGTGGCAATGGGTGAAAATAAGTAAACTAGAGGCCCATCTGACATGCGGTGAAGTAAACAAAGTTGAAACCACTCAGGGTAGCACCCCGCACGCTAGTAAATTGAGGGCGCATTGAGGACAAACTTCTTGCGCGCGAAGGACGCACTCGCGCACAATTCACCACTGCACGGTGGCATGCACAGAAGGACGCACTCGCGCACACCCAGCACACAACACACACCAGCACACGTGTACACCGGCGTCGCCGCCGGTTGAGATGGACGGCGAGGCAGCCAACAAGCGGAGGCGGCTCGAGCCAAAACCGCATCCGGCGAGCCTGGACTTCATCAGCAGCCTCCCCGATGAAACGCTGCTCGTCATCATCGGCCTCCTCCCCACCAAATCTGCCGTGTGGACCGCCCTGCTCTCCCGGCGGTAGTGCCCCATCTGGCGCTACGTCCCCCTCAACCTCACCGTCGACAGCTACCTCTGCCATGGGGATTGCAAACGCATGGCCGCAGTCTCCAAGATCCTTTCATCGCACCCTGGGCTAGCAAAACGCCTTGACATCCGCATGTTCAGTACCAACTGCAAGGTCCAACCCAAGTTCAATGAGTGGTTCTTATCCCCCGCCCTAGATCAGCTCGAGGAGCTCAGCTTTGAAGCTGGACGATGTCGCTCTCTGCCGCCGTCCGCGCTCCGCCTCATGCCAACGCTGCATCGCGCCAGCTTCAGCTCCTGCTATCTTCCCCAGATTAATGCCGCGCCCGCTCTTCTTCTCCCTCAACTCAAGCAGCTCGACCTCTTCGACGTTGTCATCTCGAAGAAGGCTATGGAGCACCTGGTCCGCAGCTGTACTGTGCTCGAGTACCTTCATCTTGAGCAGATCCACGGGTTCATTAGCCTCCACATCGCCTCGACGAATCTCCGATGGATATATGTGTCTTGTTGGCCCCGCAACAAGACATCAATTGGGAAGAGATCACTCCAGCTGTTCCACATTATGGTCATTGAGAATGCGCCTTTCCTTGAGAGATTGCTTGTATCGGATCTAGAAGGTCCAACAAAAATCAGGGTCATTGACGTGCCGAAATTGATAGCGTTGGTGTACTCGTCTGCCAAATTCTCCTGTTTTACTCTTCCAATTTTGTAGTATCAAAATTTGACCATAGATTTAACTGACAAAATGTTAATGCATGTCACTAAGAACTATATCGTTGGATTCGTATTTGAACATAATTTCAAATGGTGTAATTTTTAGTGACATGCATTGGCATTTTCTTAGGTAAATCTATGGTCAAAATTTTATACTAAATACGAGGTAGTATTACAAAAGTGGGCTATGTAGGCCAAAACATGTGCCAAATTCACTTGTGATGCATTTGGCATCGATGCCCCTCCATTGCTCACCTGGTGTCCCAATCTGGATCACCTACTTTGCTCCGGTTCCAAATTAACTCACGCAATGAAAAAACACTATGTGGGAGAGAGAGAGGACTGAGGCAATAAAAAACACTTGTTTGGGAGAGTGAGAGGCTGGTGTAGTTAGTTTGATTGATTTGTTTATACATGTGGTTCTGTGTGCATAGCGGTGCCAACTCTCTCACGTCGCGAGAGCGGTGCCAAAATCTTTTGATTTGACATCGATGCGTGTTATGTAGCATACTTTTGCGAAATATGGCATCGGCCACATAGTGGAAGGCAACAAATGCCCAAGCTCTTCACGTGCTCCTAGTTAAATGAGAGGAAACAGAAAGAGAGAGAGAGAGAGAGAGAGAGAGAGAGAGAGAGATAGAATATCACTAGCCAGCCAACCCTATCGTATGAGCGAATGATATTGGTACCTCTTGATGACACGGCAATCTTATGCAGCCAGGTGCTCTAATATGTTCTCTTCTTTTGCAGATAAAAAAAGACCCGAAAGTGAAAAATGTGCTGCACTATAACAATCTCATCGAATGCCTTGATCTCCATCTTACAGAAATTGATTTGATCGACTATCGAGGCAGCACATCTGAGATTACATTGGCCAGGTTCTTTATTCTGGAGGCAAGTGTGCTCAAGGTAATGAGGTTTGGCGTTCTCTAGCGCAACGATGAATGGCGTGCTGATCACCGCAAGCGTCTAAGCCTAAATGACAAAGTCTCCGCAGAAGCTGAATTTGTTTTTGAAACATCAAGTGGCCAGAGACTCGGAAACTTTTTTGCCCATTAGTGACTTGTCAGGGCGGTGGATTTTAGTTTGTACGATAATGCTGCATCCACCTAAAGTAACGAAAGTTCTTACGTAAACTTCCTAGTAATTCCCTCTTTGTAGGTGTAGCATTACTCCTAACATTTGTAATATCAGTTTGAAACTTGTAATATTGCCGTGTCCTATTCCTGCATTTTCAAAATCCTGCGAATCAAACAGGTCCTGAGTTGGTGATGATGTTGTGCCTCCCATCTTTCACCAATAGCCGTCGGATCTAGATCTGACGCATACAAACCATGCTTCTCCATTTTTGCAAAAAGATGCCCGCACTTGTTCCCTATTTACAAACAACTCCTTGTCTCTCACAATCAGCCTCATCTCCTCCCCACCACATCTAGGAGTAGAAGGCCGTGGAAAAATCTGGCGCGATGGCCACTGCCGGAGCCGTCCACCCCCTATCTTGGTGTTCCGTGCAATGCACGGGCATCTACGCACGGGAAATTATGTCGAACAGGGCTAGTTGTAAGCAGGATAGCTCTACAGCCATGATGATAGTGACTGCAGACGGTGAGGCTGACTATGGTATGCCGAACACGGCGCCTATACTCAGGTGTCATCTCCGGCGCAGGGTCTTGTCACTTCACTATGAGGAGCAGCACGTAATAATTTGACCAACAGATATTCACTGTGAGGAACTGCCTTTGGGTGAATGACACTTGGCCCCAGGGGGTGGCTGGCCCACCTATCATACAGCCAAAGGCAGGTGCAGTAGAGGGCCGAGGAGTAGTACGAAATCCTACGCACCTACGCACGCTAACCTAGGGCTGAGTGATCACGCAAATCGCAAGATCAGTTGACTAGAAGCTACGCTAGACCCATGGAGGCGATGAGTGCGAGCATCAGCCGGCTGTGCCAGATGGTCCACGATGTCGGCCTGCGGCCCGGCACCGAGGAACGTCTCCAGGTAGTATTTCTTGATGCCGCCAAGGCAAGGGGCCGCTTGGACGACAACTTCATCTCCTTGTTCGACGAGGTCCTCGTCGGTTTCCTTGACAAGTTCACCGTCGTCAAGAAGCTTGCGGACGACTTTCACGTAAGCCTCCAGCCGACGCGCCCAGGCTCTGCGATGCCCGCCACCCTCAACGGCCACTATGGTAACAACCACTTCGATGCACTGGTGGCCCTGCGACTGCCTGCTGTCGCGCTGGAGAATGTCCACCTTGAGGTCGCGCTCGCCGCGCAGCGCATGGCGCAGCAAGACACCATCGACATAATCACCCACGTCTACGCGCAAATCATCCACAAGGACTACTACATGCAAGAGGAGGATGATAGGACGCTGGCCTTCTTGGAGCGTAGGGCAACCTTGGACGACACTGTTCAGAAGCACGTTGAGCTCGCCGCCAATGTTGCTGCTCCTCACACGTCGGTTGGTGACCCGGTGCACTAGGGCGTGAGGATGTCGTTGAACGTTGATGGATCCGTATGTATTTTTATCTTTCCATCAAATCCATGTAGTAGTATATGATACTATAGTAATTATCTTACCTTCCGCATTAACTTCATAATTTTTGTACGTACTCCATGCATGAACGGTGCCAGAACCAAACTTCTCATTACTCTAGGCAAAATCATTATTTTCTATCTATCGGTCGCGCCATGGAGCAGAACCAAATTTTACAAGTTACGAGTTCAAAAGGAAAAGACTACCGTGTTCGCGTCGCACCCCCACACGGTTGGTCTGGCACGCCGCTCAAGCGGGAATGCGTGCGGTGTTGCATTTTCACTTACAAGTGGGACCGCAGTTGAGAAAACCGACTATCGGCAAACCCCCACCCCGCCCACCGCGCGATGGCTGAGAAAACAGGAGGGAGAAGAGATGGTTGTAGCACGGACTCCAAGAAAATTGGTGTCGGATGGGACTCGTGTGGGTGGCGTGTGTCGTACTGCTAGACGTGAATGCTAGTTATGGCCCATGCCACCCCACTATATCGAGCCTATATCGAGGTACCTAGAACAAATTTCCTGCAGTTCGTGCTCAGCCCTCCTCTATCTCTCTTCTCAGCCAGCCAGCGGACGCGCGGAGCCCATCGTCTGTTTGCTCACATGCGGCCCCACATGTTAGTGAAAACGCAAGAGGACCCACTGAACCTGCACATCTTTCACCTTGACGTGCTGGTGATGAAAAACAAATCCAATAAAGATCTTCGGTGGGCGCTTTTGGAGTTACTCAAGAGTAGTAAGATTCTATTTATAGTTTAACCCAAGATGCACATCTCGTGGCTTCAACTACCACTCTATTTTCTTTCATGACACGACCTGGATGCTGGATGTCCCACATGTCGGCAAAAGGAGGAAGAACCCGACCAAATCTTCGGTTCTGCTCTCGGATTAGACTAGTTGTGCTAACTTAAAAATTTTATTGTGTACTCCCTCCGTTCCACAATACTTGACTTCCATTTGTCCAAAAATGGATGTACCTATATACTAAGACATGTCTAGATACATATATATTTTGACAAATAGAAGGCATGTATTGTGCAATGGAGGGAGTAGAATGGATGCAAGTTTTTGTATTGGGAAGAAGAGTACATCCATATATTGATAGAGTGCAATTTAGTAGATGTTCTATCACTTTTAGCTAGCACAGAGGCTAGAGATGAGATTAGTGCACTTGTTGATACTCCTACTAGAGTAGAGGTTAGACATGAGACTAGATGCGAGGAAGCAACGTCTACTTCTTTACACTCGAAGAAGAAAGAAGCACGCAAGATCGAGCCTCCGCATATCAATAATGAATGCATCGAGAAGGCACTAATACAACTTACAGGAGTAGTAAAATGTATTCTTGTGGTTCTTGTTTTCTTTGGTCTTGCTTTTCTAGTCAAAATTATCGTTGGAGTTCGTGCAAAACGGAGGTGCGTTTGGGGTCGTGCGTTGGAGTTGGCCTTACAAGTGGGACCGCAGTTAAGGAAACCGACTATCGGCAAACCCCCACCTCGCCCGCTATGCGATGGATGAAGTTAGAGAAATGACGAGGTTGAAGAGATTGCTCTAGCACGGACTCCAAGAAATAATATGGTGTCAGATGGATGTCGTGGTGGTGGCGTGTGCCGTACTCCTGGACGTGAATGCTTGTTCTAGCCCATGCCACCCTACTACTCCTACTACTTACTCCTACTATATAGTATTGTACTAGTATCGAGGATTCGAGGTGCTGGTTACGTACAACGAACACATTAACATATGGCTACAGTAAAAAACACCCGCCCGACGCGCGAAGCATGTGAAGCTAGTACAAATAGTGTACTACTATTGTTGATTGGCAACATCCGATAACCTGTTGCAATGCACGTACAATTATGTATTCAGAAAATATTGTTTTGCCTCATCACACCACTCACTCATAGAAGCGACTCGAAAGCCATTCATAAATTTAGTAAGTTTATCACAGGCATATCATTTTATTACATACAACAGGTCATCAACCCACATCGACAACGAGGATACATTATAAATACTAAAGTTTTCACCACACAACAAATAACAAGCAATGAAATGAACTTCAACTCGACCATTCCTCGGCGTTGGAAACGCTTGCTTTGAACCACAAGTGATTCTCTGGGATGGGCCATTGATTGTCGATCTGGAAACCAACGCAGGACTGATCATCCAGGCTGAAGCGGCCTACTATATCCCTACCAGGGTAGGGAACCACACAAATGTCCGAGGTATAGACACAGTTGCTTCTCATAAATGTGTCAACAGCAGTTGGATCTCCTTTCACTATCATTGGATAGTTTTGTCCAAGGAAGAGCGAGTTTTCTCCAAGACTATCAATTCTGTACCAGGGAGAAGGAGTTGGCGCTAGCACACTAGTACTCCATCCCGAATACCATGCAACGGGTGTTGGAATAGGTTCGGAGAGTGCGACCATGGGAGACACCTGCTTTCTTAGCAGTAACATCATCAGTGGGCTGTATACACACAAGAAGAGGTGATCCATAGGAATTAGTTGCCAGGCGCCACAGAGTATATGGGCGCTGCTTGTCCTCATGCTCGTGATCATCACCATCGTCATCTCCCCCTTGGTTATAAAATTTTTCAAGTATAGGTGGTGGGATGTTCACAGGACCTTGGAAACACAAGAAGAAGGTTAATTAGTAAAGGGAAACTTGCTAACCCGCATGCATGTGGATGAAACAATTATAATTACGGTGGAAGACAAACGTACCGAAACTATGAGGATGCCATGCAAAAACAGTGCTACGAGTGGTGACAGCAAACACAAGGCCCTCGTATTGAATTGCATCACATTACTCATCCATGTACAGAAACTGATTTTTGAGCAATATCCATCGAGTGAAACCATCAAGAACAGCAACAAGCTTGTCGAAGATAGCAACAACATCATAGTTGTTGTAATTCCAAGAGCGGTTGGGAACTCGACAAATTGCTATCTTCCGTAGAATACAGTCACCATGATCGTATTTGAACGTGCGTACATTACCGGTGTGCTCAACCTCTGGGCAGTGTGCTGAGAGTTTTGGAAGTGGAACCCGGTGATGAGTGTACACATTCACAAGTTCCCACTCGCAGTTGGACCCAATGTAAACAACCCAATCTCCATTTGCGCCCGCCCAAGCCTTGCCCTCAAGTGATGGCATCTTAACATCATACGTATCATTATCAAGCGGCATCAACTTGCACAGGGCGAGGCCTCCATCGTGTCGGTGCCAGTCATCATCAGGGTCATGGCGAAGAAGATAGGGGAGATCAAACTGCTCCTTGACTCTTGGGTTCTTTGTAATGATGTTATTAGTTGAGTCGAGAATGGGCTTGAACGAACCTGCCATGCTAGCCGAGGTGATGACGTCGCACCGATCAATGAGTTCCTCCACCACGTCATCTTTCAGATCGGGGCAAGAATAATGGGGTCATTTCTGGCCTGTTTCCTCCATGGAGAAGATGACCGAACAATGGCAGAAGAAAGGGTGAAGGGCTGAAGGAAAATGGAGGAGGGAGAGGAAGAGCGTGCGACAACAGTTCCAAATCGAGAGGGGAAGGCGAAGAGTCGGTGGACGGTTGCGAGTTTGCCGCGGTTCACAAAGAGGCGCCCCGGCCTACACGTCCGTTTGGAAATACTCCTACTACTCGTCGTCGTCTCACTGATATGTTGGAACGGGACCACATGTCAACGAAACATGGTGTGTAATTTCTCGTGCAAAATGCGATCTGGCTGCGTTGGCTCGAGGTGCCGCATTAGTTATCGACCTTTATTTTTTTAATGGCGTGCCGATCAGTTTTGAAGCACGACTAACTGGTACTGTACACAGAGAAAATATAAACTACTCTACCACTACTCCACCTCCAGTACTAGTAGTATAAAAAAATATAGGCTGGAGCTTGAGAGCTTTCTTGCTAAGGGATGCCCACTTGCTTCTCACACTACCACCCTCTCTCCAGATCTAAAAAAGACGGCCCCTCTCTCCCTCCTCACCGGTGGTCACAGATCCACCAGGAAAGAAAAGGACATGCAGCGTTGATGCACTCGTCGTCGGCGAGCGAGGTCACGCACTAACGACAAGGCCGTCCTCTCAGACCTAGCGCCCGCGCGGGATGGCCTCCGTCCCCAAGCTCGCTGCCGTAGTGTGTGCGGAGGACGACGACCATGAGCGAAGCCACTTCCCGCCGACCCTCAGGTATGCTACCTCTTTTCGAACCATAAGCTTGTTCTATTGCCCCATCTGCCACGTCGTTGCATGTGGATCTTTTTCCACTCCACCATCTTCCCAATTTGCTATCCTTTGCTTTGCTGGCCACGCAGACAAAAACCATAATTTGCACTATTAAAGGAAACCCTACTTCATGTAGACTAATCCATGTCTGGGTTGAATAAGGAAAGGAAGGGAGACTGTACTGTCCAAGAGAGTAGACATTGAACCTGCATCTAGGTTGAAAAGGGGAAAATCAGTAGCTAAGGAACGAGTCTCGTGTCTCTTGGTTGAAGAAGGGTAGAAAGGCATGACAACGCAATAGAGAATGACCAGGTTGATCGGTTTGTTGTCCTCGCATAGGAAAAGGTGGCTAAAGAGAGCAAAAATGGGACGTAATCCACATATGCTGCCTGGATATTTGTTGCTCTGGGCAACCATACCTCCCTCACCACTCTGCGTCCGTGGAGGTACATCGTACTGGTGCGCCCACTGTCTGAATGGGCCTCCCATGCTCTTATTGCCACTTTTTTTGCTGTTAGTATAATGCCAGCAGTCAAGTCAAGCAATGCTACTGCTAAAGTGATGCCACATTTAACTAATGCCGCTCTCAGTCTAATGCCACCGATAAATTTAAGCAATGCCATTTAATGTCACTGGATTATTTCAGGGTTAGCTGTTGATTGTGCATGTATTAAAGTTTTTTTAGCTAAGGCATTCTAATGCTGTTGCACAGCCAGTATACCAACGATGAAACTTGTTACTACCTTCAGATTTTTGCACTGTTAATGCTTATAGATTACATACCTCACTTTCATGAGATAAGTTACTTTTTTGTATAGTGTCACCAAAATGCCAAGGCACCGATGTCATTTTATTTTGGTTAAACTGCACAGACAATTATGAAGACAAGATGAAAGGTCAAGAGTGGGCACCTCCTCCTCCGGTTGTTCTCTTGATTCGTTCGATGAAGTTTTTATGTTTGATCGATTATCAAGATTGGGATAGCAATTTTTAAGGTCCCCCGAGTTCGAAATGATATTTACCTTGGAGGTACATGGTTTGCAATTTTTTATACTGTCATTAGTTAATAATGCCAGTTACCTTCAGACTTTTGTATTTGGTTTAATGCTCATGCAGAGCTAGTATACCAATACTGAAACTTGTTACCTTTACATTTTGTATTGTTAATTCTTATAGAAACCTTCCAGTGCTAGAGTTTATTGAAATATGTTCAGTAAAACCATTGTACTGTACCCTGTAATAAACTAACTACTCTACTGTTGCACTAGCCACTGGATTAGTGTATATTTGTAGTATTCGAATGGTGTTGCATTAGCGTATGGACATAAATAAAGTGTGGCAAGCTTTCCTAGATATGTGCTCAAGAAAACTACTACCTAATTTTCTAAATACTAGACGTTTGGGTACTTTAAATTGAACCGCGAAAACGTCTGATATTAAGGAACAAAGGGTGTAGAGTTCACTCAAATTATCCCAGTAAAGCTAGTCACACCTTTGTTAAAATTAATGTTCATTATGTTATCGGAGGAGGTCTGTATGTTTGTCTCTAATGCCTGTCGACTACATACCTGACATCATGATGTAATGTTAAGTAATTTCTGTTTGTATAGTGTCACTGAATTGTCAAGGCGGTGATGGCATTTTATTTTAATAGAACTGCACAAAATTTGCTTAAAAGAAGAGGAAAGGTCAGGAATGACTTAGTTTTTCAGAAAAAACTATGTATGCCTTCCTGACATCAGCCGATGTTGCTTTATTTATTCTCTCAAACAGGTGGTTAGAAACAGTCTTGCTACCTTTTCCCATTATGAAATTGGAATGATTATATTTGTGAGTCTGTGCTTCAACTAGTGCCACTTTTAGAGTAATCACACTTTCAATATCTATGCAAACAGGGATGCTCGATTTTAGTGGAACTGCACAAAAAGTCCAACTGGTTCAACATTAGGAGCATGTTTTTTCCAAACCTTTATATCCAATTGGTGGCACTATGAGCTGTTCATTACGAAGGTACATGGTTTGCTACTATCTTGCTACTCTTATTGTACTGTCGTTAGATAGTAATACTAGTGGTTTGCATGTGAATTTATTGGCAGGGTGGACCTACATTGGAGGTGCAGGATAGGATTCAATGATTGGATGCTCAATTTCGGTTGTATTGATTTCACCTCTTCCATCACTACGAACATGGATATCCTTGGTCTGATGAAGAATAGGCGCTATATTTCTGCTCTGAACTAGCAAATCAATTCAGTATGAAATTGTCCAGGGCAAAACATAACTGTATCAGATTGTCCAGTGCAGAACATGACAGATGCTAAGCGGAAGAGACATGTTTAAACCGAAAATACAAGGTGTGGTATATGTTTACTAGCTGCTTGATATTTGTGCAGACAGAGATGTCTGCCCGTTGCTATTTGCCAAACAAACAAAGTGTCCACAATTTTGGTTGAACTGCACAAGAGAATAGTATAGTCACTGCATGCAGTGCCATTTGCAAATAAACACAGAAAGATTGGATAGTCACTTTATGGACTGCAGGAAAGTAGTACTGTACTATTCATTGGCCAACACTAGGTGCTTCATTGCTTTGGTCTGATTATACAATGGGCATCATTTTGCCTAAGTTAAAGTTTGTATTCCGAAAATAGTCTTGCGGTGTGATCGAGAGAAGACCAAATCATATTGCAGTGGATGTTCCTCCATCATGTGTGGTTCATTCTCATGGTTCCAGCTGTTGTTGAAACACTTACGTTTGCAAGAGGAATTGTAGACTTCACAAACAAATTTGTCTTTCAGCTTGTACTAAATGTTGGCCAAGAGAAGCATCCATGTTAGTAGGAAGAACAGATGTTTTTTCTAGATCTCTCCTTTTGGAGCTACATATTTGTATATGATCTGTGAATCATTGAGATGCATTAACATGTTAATCTTATGTATGGGAATCGTACTAGTTAGTTTTAGTTGCGACGCGAGATCCGAAGTGGCTGATCTTTGCTTTTGGAGCTACATATTTGTATATGATCTGTGAATCATTGAGATGCATTAACATGTTAATCTTATGTATGGGAATCGTACTAGTTAGTTTTAGTTGCGACGCGAGATCCGAAGTGGCTGATCTTTGCTTTTGGAGCTACATATTTGTATATGATCTGTGAATCATTGAGATGCATTAACAGTTACTTATTTCTGTTCGCTCAGTGTTTACAAGTTACTAATTGATCACTAGCTAGCCTACAAATGTGCTCCTGGCAGTTTTATTTGCGATGCAAGATGCGAAGTGGCAGTTTTTTGAATAAAAATGCCTACCTCTGAAGAAACTGACAGGCTACATTATCGATCCTACACGGATAAAAATGCCTACCTCTGAAGAAACTGACAAGCTACACTATCGATCCTACACGGATAAATAGTGGATCACGCACGTACTACCTCCTTTCCGGTTTGCAGGGCTCAATTCAAGAAACGACCTACTCGATCCTACACAAATAAATAGCGAATCACGCACGTACTAGTACCTCCTTTCCGGTTTGCAGGGCTTAATTCAAACCTCTCACCAACCAAGGTACTCCCTCCGTCCGGGATTTATTAGTCCCGTGAGCAAAGCAGCAAGACCAAGGCATGGCAATAATTAATGGCATGCAAAAGTTTAAGCCTAATTAATTCTAGCGATTTAAGTGGCTGCATGTGTGCCCTCGGCTGCGACTCGTTGCATGCTGCTTCGCGTACTGCCTGCGAGCGATTCTGAGTGCCTGCATGCAGCCGACCGTAATTAAGGCAGCTAACTAATGCGAAAAAAGATACACTTTAAATCCGTGGAATCATTATTGACAAGGAGGGAGATGATTCGAGTGCACTCGTTTGACCGCCATGCCGGTGTGCGACCCAGACGGGACGGGACGGCACAGTCATAATTTCAGTTTCTCTAGTTTTCCACGACAAGCTGGCGCGCTGAGCCATTATGCATTGAATTCCGATGACCGTCGTGCTACCTTCCGCCTATAAGTACTGTTTCCCGGCCTTCTCAGGTGCCACCGTGACCCAACTCGCCATATCCTCATAAGCCCCCACCGTCCCTATGTCACTCGCCACGTCCTCCATGCCCCTGCCTGTCCGCGGTAGGCGACGCCGGAGGCGGTCACCACCGGAACTAGTGTTCGGGTTTTCACCGGAAGGCAGACGGAGGGAGGAGGCATTCTATCTATCTTTAGATGGCAATGCGGAGATCGAGGAGTTGTTGGAGCGCGACCGCATGGCGTAGGAGCAGGAGTTGTTGGAGCGCGACCGCCTGGCGGAGGAGCAGCGTATCGCCGATTTGCGCCGCCAGCGGGACATGGAGCAGCAGTGCACCGACGCTCTGAGTCTCGAGCAGAGCGCCCGCAACTGGGCCGACTACGTGGAGGCCGGCGCCCGACAAATAGCCCTGGAGGCTATCGGGCACGCACGTGTTCGCGACGCCGATTTTTACTACCAGCTCGTCAAGTGGGTTTCCCGCTTGGAAGCCGAAGCTTCGGTGGACCACGCCGGCATGGAAAGGGCCAACGCGCGCGAGCAACGCGCCCTATCGCACCTCTGGCAAGTCCAAGGCGAGGCGGAGGACGCCGGTGCCGGCGTTTAGAATGGACAGCAGATGGCGGACGGCATCGTCTAGTTAGCTAAGAGTAAGTTAGTACTT
Source organism: Triticum dicoccoides (assembly GCF_002162155.2). Lineage (NCBI taxonomy): Eukaryota > Viridiplantae > Streptophyta > Magnoliopsida > Poales > Poaceae > Triticum > Triticum dicoccoides. The sequence continues at coordinate 321,522,021 of NC_041380.1, read as the reverse complement.
GTACGCTACTAGAGTGTTAGTGGGAGTAGATAGTTAACTTGGCTATGATGGTTGTCAACGTGGAAGTTCAGTACTCTATATGTGGATCAGACCTGTTACTTTGCTCTGAATGTTGAACTTTCTGTTCGAACGTATGGAATGGGCTGTTATTTTTTTAAATGGGTTGTATTTGTCCTCCATGGTTTAGAGACTGACTTGTGGGCCTAGCAAGTTGACGCATACACAATCAGGAGATGATTGTACGTGGAGAGGATGACAGCAGGGACCCGCGAAGGTCATGGCAGTACGCAAGCAAGTGCCTCCTTATTTCAAGCCAATAAAAAAATGGCTCCTCCTAGTGGATTTCTGACATCTGGGTCCCATGCCATTGTCAACATAGTCAATAAATGAGAGAATTGCACAACGAGCGGCTGACACCAGGGACCCAGCAGCTCGCCCAGTTATTTTTGTTTTGGCTTAATTTGATAAATGCCACTCCAAATCTGGTGTATCCGAGAAATGCCACTGCAATTTCCAAACTTTGAAAAATGCCATTTCTAGTGGCATTTTTCGAAGTCTGGAATGGCGTTTTTCAAAGTTTGCCAACTGCAGTGGCGTTTTTCAAAGTTTGCAAAAATTGCAGTGGCATTTTTCAAAGTTTGGAAATTGCAGTGGCATTTTTATGAGTCGCCATAATTGGAGTGGCATTTATCTAATTTGTTTTTTAGACAGAAGCAGGGTGTCAACTGGGTTGTGCGGGACACTCTGGCCTGTCTAGACAGCCTTTTCTTTTATGTTTACCACAGACCAGCCCAGTAATTTTTTTTCTTTCTGAAAATGGCTAGCCCAGTTCTTTTGTGATTTGTCAAGTAAGTCGCTCTATCAGGCCTGTTGGGCTGCAAATCTTTCAAGACGAGGAGAGCTTCATTCGGCTGGCCGAGAAAATGACCTATTAGTAATGAGAAATGGGCTGTACATTTTTAAAACACATCAAACCGGCAATTATTTTCAAATATCTTTTTTTCATTTCGAGATTTTAAATTGCATTGATTTTAATGCGTGGACAATTTATTGGATTTTATATTGATATACATTTATTTTTAAAATCAGTCTGAATGTGACTCGAAATTTCGGGATTAAAAACAGTTCAGACCGCACCGACATATGCAAAATTTCGTATAATTTTTTAACCGTGGCCACAATATGGGCTGTAATGCTAACATAAAGAATATGGGCTCCAAAAAAACCCGTAAGAATTAGCAAATGGGCTGTAAATTATTTGAAATAATGGCAGATGGGCTGCATGCTGTTTTCCACAGATTTGAGGCTTTCCACAGATGGCCTCTATATTGTTGGATGTCCATCCAACGGCCATCGTGCTTCTTCAATCTCTGCTCTTCCTGCTCCAGCCACTCAAACAAGCGCCGGCGGGACTGCCTGCTCCCTCCTCCCCGCGGCCGGCTGTGCTGCCGCACAGGCCTCACCGCCCCACCGTACTCTCGTCGCTGGCCTAGCCATCCCTCTACTCACCCACACCTGCTGTTATTCTCCGGCGATGGCAGACGAACCAGTAAACCCTCGTACAGTTGTACTCCCATCTGCGTGGGAAACAAAAACAACGGCTGAGTCTTCCATGCCTCCGTGTTGTTCCCTTCCTAGGCCTCGCCGTCATCCACCGCCCTGATGCTCTCGGCGTGGCGTGGTCAGCATGGTCAACAACCGACATGCATCTGAAGTGGACTGTACGTGGAGAGGCTGACAGCTGGGTCCACGGCCACATGCAAGGAAATGTGAAAGGATCGAGAAGATGTGTCTAGAGGGGGTGATTAGACACTAAGTGCTAAAAGTTGCAGTTTTTAATTTCTTTAAGTTGAAGTGGAGTTTAGGCACAAGTTTAACAAACACAATACATATCACGCAAGCATGCAAAGAGTATATGAGCAGTGGAAAGTAAAGCATGCAACTTGCAAGAATGTAAGGGGAAGGGTTTGGAGAATTCAAACGCAGTTGGAGACACAGATGTTTTTTGTCATGGTTTCGATATGTGGTGCTATCGTACATCCACGTTGATGGATACTTCAACCCACGGAGGGTAACGGTTGCGCGAGTCCACGGAGGGCTCCACCCACGAAGGGTCCACGAAGAAGCAACCTTGTCTATCCCATCATGGCCATCGCCCACGAAGGACTTGCCTCACTAGCGGTAGATCTTCACGAAGTAGGCGATCTCCTTGCCCTTACAAACTCCTTGGTTCAACTCCACAATCTTTGTCGGAGGCTCCCAAGTGACACCTAGCCAATCTAGGAGACACCACTCTCCAAGAAGTAACAAATGGTGTGTTCATGATGAACTCCTTGCTCTTGTGCTTCAAATGATAGTCTCCCCAACACTCAACTCTCTCCACAGGATATGGATTTGGTGGAAAGAAGATTTGAGTGGAAAGCAACTTGGGGAAGGCTAGAGATCAAGATTCATATGGTGGGAATGGAATATCTTGGCCTCAACACATGAGCAGGTGGTTCTCTCTCAGAAAATGTGTATTGGAAGTGTAGGTATGTTCTGATGGCTCTCTCCACGAATGAAGAGTGGGTGGAGGGGTATATATAGCCTCCACACAAAATCTAACCGTTACACACAATTTGCCAATCTCAGTGAGACCGAATTGAGAAACTCGGTCGGACCGATTTAGCAAACCTAGTGACTGTTAGGGTTTTTGGTGGGACCGACTAGATCAACTCGGCGGGACCGATGTTCTAGGGTTAGGGTAAAACCAAAACTCGGTTAGACCGATTACTCAAACTCGGTGGGACCGATTTGGGTAATAAGTGAAACAGAGAGTTGGTCAAGCAAACTCGGTGGGGCCGATTGCATATCTCAGTGGGACCGAAAATATTGCAATAGGTAACAGAGAGTTTGCAAGCCCATCTCGGTGAGACCGAGATCCCATCGGTAAGACCGAACTGATTAGGGTTTCTGGCAATGGCTATGTCAACTGAACTCGGTGGCTTCGGATAGAAAGAATCGGTGGGGCCGAGTTTGACTTTTGGTTTAGGACATATCTGAAAGTGAGAAAGTGGTTGAGGGCTTTGGAGCATATCATTAAGCACTTTGAGCAAGCAAGCCATTAAGCAACACCTCATCCCTTCTTAATAGTATTGGCTTTCCTATAGACTCAATGTGATCTTGGATCACTAAAATAGAAAATGTGGAGTCTTGAGCTTGGAGCTTGAGCCAATCCTTTGTCCTTAGCATTTTGAAGGGGTTCCACATCCTCTAGTCCATGCAACTTCATTGTTGAACTTATCTGAAACATACTAGGTAAAAGTGTTAGTCCAACAAGAGATATGTTGTCATTAATTACCAAAACCACCTAGGGAGCACTTGTGCTTTCAAAATGCCTCCTTATTACGCGCAAAATAATGATTTCCTCCACCTGACATCTGGGACCCACCGAAACGGCCTCTGTATTTCGCGAAAAAAATGTTACCGCCGTTGACAGCTCAGACCCACCAGCTATATCTTCGCACGCAGGGAAGTGCCTCCTTATTACGCACAAAAAAATGAATAATCCCCCTGCTAGCTGGGACCCAGTATAGTGGGCCTACTAAGTTGATGGGGACGAAGGGCTTTGTCAACTTAGTCAATATGCAAGATTCTAGCTCGACTGACCGTATGATGTCCATCCAACGGCCGTAGTGCTTCTTCAACCTCTGGTCTTCTTGCTCCAGCCGCCCAAAGTAGCGCCGGTCGTGCCGCCTGCTCCTGCCTCCCGTGGCCGGCTGTGCTGCCGCGGAGGCCTCACCGCCCCCATACTACTCCCACCGCTCGCCAGGCCATCCCTCCACTCCACTCACCCACACCCCTGTTATTCTGCGGCAACGGCAGCGCAGCCGAACCAGTGAACCCTCGTACTCCTCTCCACGTGGGCATCCACTGCCGCATCTTCCCCGGCTCCACCTCGTCCCCTTCCTAGGCCTCGCTGTCGTCCACCGCCGTGGTGCTGTCGGCGCGGCGTGGTCAATGTGGTCAACGATCGAATTCCATCGGAAGAATACTGTACATGGAGAGGCTGACAGCTGGGTCCACGGCAGCCACAAGGAAGTGCCTCCTTATTACGCGGAAAATAATTATTCCTCCACCTGACAGCAGGGACCCATCGGACGCCCACCAGTATATCACAAAAAAATGTTTGCCCCTGACTGCTGGGACCCACCCGACGAGCCACCGTATTTCGCGAAAAAAAACGTTCCCCCTGCTGTCAGCTCGCACCCACCGGAAGTGCCTCCTTATTACGCACAAAAAAATGAATACCCCCTGCTAGCTGGGACTCACCTTGGTGGGAGGCTGACTTGTTGGCCTACTAAGTTGATGGGGACGGAGGGCTTTGTCAACTTAGTCAATATGCACGATTCTAGCTCCAGTGACCGTACGATGTCCATCCAACGGCCGTAGTGCTTCTTCAACCTCTAGTCTTCTTGCTCTAGCCACCCAAACCAGCGCCAGTCATGCCCCGTGCTCCTGCCTCCCGTGGCCGGCTGCGATGCGGCGGAGGCCTCACCGCCCCCTACTACTCCCACTGCTGGCCAGGCCATCCCTCTACTCACCCACACCCCCTGTTATTCTACGGCGACGGCAGCCTCACACCGCAGCGAACCAGTGAACCCTCGTACTCCTCTACGCGTGGGCATCCACTGCCGCGTCTTCCCAGGCTCCACGTCGTCCCCTTCCTAGGCCTCACCGTCGTCCACCACCCTGGGGCTCTTGGTGCCGCGTGGTCAACGTGGTCAAGGAACGGCTTCCATCGGACGTGGACTGTACATGGAGAGGCTGACAGCTGGGTCCACGGCCGCAGCAAGGAAGTGCCTCCTTATTACGTGCAAAATAATTATTCCTCCACCTGATAGCGGGGACCCACCGGACGGGCCACCGTATTTCGCAAAAAAAACGTTTGCCCCTGACTGCTGGGACCCGCCAGCTACATCTTCGCACGCAAGGAAGTGCCTGACAGTCAGGACCCACCTGGTCGAAGCGTACGTAACATTGTCATTCTAGTCGCGAACGTGTACGTACATATATACTGGTGGATGTAGAGGCACGCACGTGTCATAGTAGAGGCGCGCACGTAACATGTACACGTACGTACAATGGCTAGGGTGCAAGAAAGAAAATACGGCCACGTATGTGTACATACGGGCGGGGTCTCGAACGCCTACTCGCGCATACGTACGGCCAGGGCTCGTGTACATGGCTGGGTCGGAACGGAGAAACATCGTCGTTGTCGTGTTCATGGAAAGGCAACGGAATGCATCGTGTTCATCGGGAGGGCTTGGACAGAACAGGCGATGGAAACAAGGCCTGACTTACCACAGAACGGAGGAAACGGCCTTGTGTTCGACCGGCCACGTTCGAAACGGGATCCTGTTGATCTGGAGGGGTCTGGTGTACCGCAAAACGGAGGAAACGGACCTCCTACGGTCGAAACGGGGATCCTACTCATCGGGAGGGGTGTGGCTTACCGCAAAACGGAGGAAACGGACTTGTGTTGGAGCGCTACGGTCGAAACAGGGGTCCTATTCATCGGGAGGGGTGTGGCGTACGCAAAACGGGACTCCATAGGATACTGTTCATCTCCACCGTCGACCCCCTCCAGCCTCCACGAGCTACTGTTCATCCATCATCGACCTCCTCCAGCCTCCACCTGCGACTGTTCATCCACGGGCTCCTGTTCATCCAGCCTCCACCGCGCGCTACTCCACCGGCTACTGTTCAACCAGCCCTCTCCACGGGCTCCTGTTCAACCACCCCTCCACGGGCTACTGTTCATCCTGCCCTCCACCATCTACTGTTCATCCTGCCCTCCACGGGGTCCTGTTCATCCAGCCCCAACCGGCTCGATCGATCGGGGTCCTGTTCATC
>NC_041380.1:321459423-321515756 GCF_002162155.2 Triticum dicoccoides | reverse complement strand
TCAGTTAGCAGCAGTAGCGAAGAAATCGCTCGATCGGGTTCAGTTAACAGCCATCGATCGATCGCTCGGGTTCAGTAACGCGTAGCCTGCAGTGCAATCGCTCGGGTTCAGTTAGAGCCAACGCCTCGCACACACACACGCGTACGTGTACGAGAGAAGCGCGCATCGCTCGGCCCCCGACCTCCCACCCTAACCGGGAACTCCCTGAAATTTTCCTCCCCCTCGCTTCTACCACGGTTTTTTCCGTCATGGACAGCCCAAAGAATGTCATGCAGCTACGTCTCCGGCCTGCCCAGGACGAAAAGCCCATTTTCTATCATGATTTTTTGTCATAGAAGTAGGAGCCCACCACATGTTGGAAATATGCCCTAGAGGCAATAATAAAATGGTTATTATTATATTTCCTTATCCATGATAATTGTCTATTGTTCATGCTATAATTGTGTTATCTGGAAATCGTAATACATGTGTGAATATATAGACCACAACATGTCCCTAGTAAGCCTCTAGTTGACTAGCTCGTTGATCAATAGATGGTTACGGTTTCCTGACCATGGACATTGGATGTCATTGATAACGGGATCACATCATTAGGAGAATGATGTGATGGACAAGACCCAATCCTAAGCATAGCACAAGATCGTGTAGTTCGTTTGCTAGAGCTTTTCTAAGTGTCAAGTATCATTTCCTTAGACCATGAGATTGTGCAACTCCCGGATACCGTAGGAGTGCTTTGGGTGTGCCAAACGTCACAACATAACTGGGTGACTATAAAGGTACACTACAGGTATCTCCGAAAGTGTGTTGGGTTGGCATGAATCGAGACTGGGATTTGTCACTCCGTATGACGGAGAGGTATCTCTGGGCCCACTCGGTAATGCATCATCATAATGAGCTCAGTGTGACTAAATAGTTGGTCACGGGGTGATGTGTTACGGAATGAGTAAAGTGACTTGCCGGTAACGAGATTGAACAAGGTATTGGGATACCGACGATTGAATCTCGGGCAAGTAACGTACCGAAAGACAAAGGGAATTGGATACGGGATTGATTGAATCCTTGACATCGTGGTTCATCCAATGAGATCATCATGGAACATGTGGGAGACAACATGGGTATCCAGATCCCGCTGTTGGTTATTGACCGGAGAGTCATCTCGGTCATGTCTGCATGTCTCCCGAACCCGTAGGGTCTACACACTTAAGGTTCAGTGACGCTAGGGTTGTAGAGATATTAGTATGCGGTAACCCGAAAGTTGTTCAGAGTCCCGAATGAGATCCCGGACGTCACTAGGAGTTCCAGAATGGTCCGGAGGTGAAGATTTATGTATAGGAAGTCCGGTTTCGGCCATCGGGAAGGTTTCGGGGGTAATCGGTATTGTACCGGGACCACCGGAAGGGTCTCGGGGGTCCATCGGGTGGGGCCACCTATCCCGGAGGGCCCCATGGGCTGAAGTGGGAGGGGAACCAGCCCCTGGTGGGCTGGTGCGCCCCCCCCATGGGCCTCCCCCTGCGCCTAGGGTTGGAAACCCTAGGGTGGGGGCGCCCCACTTGGCTTGGGGGGCAACTCCCCCTTGGTCGCCGCCCCCCCTTGGAGATCCCATCTCCTAAGGCCGGTGCCCCCTCAGGGGCCCTATATATAGTGGGGGGAGGGAGGGCAGCCGCACCAAGTCCCTGGCCCCTCCCTCTCCCCTCGTAACACCTCTCTTTCTCTCGTTGGAGCTTGGCGAAGCCCTGCCGAGATCACCGCTGCTTCCACCACCACGCCGTCATGCTGCTGGATCTCCATCAACCTCTCTTTCCCCTTGCTGGATCAAGAAGGAGGATACGTCTTCCCAACCGTACGTGTGTTGAACGTGGAGGTGTCGTCCGTTCGGTACTTGGTCATCGGTGATTTGGATCACGATGAGTACGACTCCATCAACCCCGTTCTCTTGAACGCTTCCGCTCGCGATCTACAAGGGTATGTAGATGCCCTCCCCTTTCCCTCGTTGCTAGATGACTCCATAGATTGATATTGGTGATGCGTAGAAAATTTTAAAATTCTGCTACGTTCCCCAACAGTGGCATCATGAGCTAGGTCTATGCGTAGTTTCTATGCATGAGTAGAACACAAGTTGTTGTGGGCGTTGATTTTGTCAATTCACTTGCTGTTACTAGTCTTATCTTGATTCAGCGGCATCGTGGGATGAAGCGGCCCGGACCGACCTTACACGTACTCTTACGTGAGACTGGTTCCACCGACTGACATGCACTAGTTGCATAAGGTGGCTAGCGGGTGTCTGTCTCTACCACTTTAGTCGGATCGGATTCGATGAAAAGGGTCCTTATGAAGGGTAAATAGAAATTGGCATATCATGTTGTGGTTTTGGCGTAGGTAAGAAACGTTCTTGGTAGAAACCTATAGCAGCCAGGCAAAAACTTGCAACAACAATTAGAGGACGTCTAACTTGTTTTTGCAGCATGTGCTATGTGATGTGATATGGTCAAAAGGATGTGATGAATGATATATGTGATGTATGATATTGATCATGTTCTTGTAATAGGAATCACGACTTGCATGCCGATGAGTATGACAACCGGCAGGAGCCATAGGAGTTGTCTTAATTTATTTATGACCTGCGTGTCAACATAAACGTCATGTAATTACTTTACTTTATTGCTAAACCGTTAGACATAGTAGTAGAAGTAATAGATGACGAGACAACTTCATGAAGACACGATGATGGAGATCATGATGATGGAGATCATGGTGTCATGCCGGTGACGATGATGATCATGGCGCCCCAAAGATGGAGATCAAAAGGAGCAAATGATATTGGCCATATCAGGTCACTATTTGATTGCATGTGATGTTTATCATGTTTTTGCTTCTTATTTGCTTAGAACAACGGTAGTAAATAAGATGATCCCTCACAATAATTTCAAGAAAGTGTTCCCCCTAACTGTGCACCGCTGCTAAGGTCCGTTGTTTCGAAGCACCACGTGATGATCGGGTGTGATAGGTTCTAACATTCGCATACAATGGGTGTAAGCCAGATTTACACACGCAATACACTTAGGTTGACTTGACGAGCCTAGCATGTACAGACATGGCCTCGGAACACGGAAGACCGAAAGGTCGAACATGAGTCGTATAGAAGATATGATCAACATGAAGATGTTCACTGATGATGACTAGTCCGTCTCACGTGATAATCGGACACGGCCTAGTTGAATCGGATCATGTATCACTTAGATGACTAGAGGGATGTCTATCTGAGTGGGATTTCATTGAATAATTTGATTAGATGAACTTAATTATCATGAACTTAGTCTAAAATCTATACAATATGTCTTGTAGATCAAATGGCCCATGCTAATGTTGTCCTCAACTTCAATGCGTTCCTAGAGAAAACCAAGCTGAAAGACGATGGTAGCAACTATACGGACTGGGTCCGGAACTTGAGGATCATCCTCATAGCTGCCAAGAAAGCATATGTCCTTGAAGCACTGCTAGATGAAGCACCACCCCAGCAAACCAAGACGTTATGAACGCTTGGCAGTCCCGTGTTGATGATTACTCCCTGGTTCAGTGCGGCATGCTTTACAGCTTTGAACCGGGGCCCTAGAAGTGTTTTGAGCAACACAAAGCATATGAGATGTTCCAAGAGCTGAAAATGGTTTTCCAAGCTCATGCCCGGATCGAGAGATATGAAGTCTCCGACAAGTTCTACAGTTGTAAGATGGAGGAGAATAGTTCCGTCAGCGAGCACATACTCAAAATTTCTGGGTTACACAACCGCTTGTCTCAGCTGGGAGTTAATCTCCCGGATGATGCGGTCGTTGACAGAATCCTTCAGTCGCTCCCACCTAGCTACAAGAGCTTTGTGATGAACTTCAATGTGCAGGGGATGGAAAAGACCATTCCTGAGGTATATTCGATGCTGAAATCAGCGGAGGTGGAAGTCAAAAAGGAACATCAAGTGTTGATGGTGAATAAAACCACTAAGTTCAAGAAAGGCAAGGGTAAAAAGAACTTCAAGAAGGACGGCAAGGGAGTTTCCGCGCTCGGTAAGAAAGCTGCCAGGAGGAAGCCAAAGAATGGACCCAAGCCCGAGACTGAGTGTTTTTATTGCAAGGGAAGTGGTCACTGGAAGCGGAACTGCCCCAAGTACTTAGCGGACAAGAAGGCCGGCAACACCAAAGGTATATGTGATACACATGTTATTGATGTGTACCTTACCAGTACTCGTAGTAGCTCCTGAGTATTTGATACCGGTGCGGTTGCTCATATTTGTAACTCAAAATAGGAGTTGTGGAATAAGCAAAGACTAGCGAAGGACGAGGTGACGATGCGCGTCGGGAATGGTTCCAAGGTCGATGTGATCGCCGTCGGCAAGCTACCTCTACATTTACCTACGAGATTAGTTTTAAACATCAATAATTGTTATTTAGTGCCAGCTCTGAGCATGAACATTGTATCAGGATCTCATTTAATACGAGATGGATACTCATTTAAATCCGAGAATAATGGTTGTTCTATTTATATGAGAGATATGTTTTATGGTCATGCCCCGCTGGTCAATGGTTTATTCTTATTTAATCTTGAACGTAATGTTACACATATTCATAGTGTGAATACCAAAAGATGTAAGGTTGATAATGATAGTCCCACATACTTATGGCACTGCTGCCTTGGTCACATTGGTGTCAAACGCATGAAGAAACTCCATGTAGATGGACTTTTGGAGTCTCTTGATTATGAATCATTTGACACGTGCGAACCATGCCTCATGGGAAAAATGACCAAGACTCCGTTCTCCGGAACAATGGAGCGAGCAACCAACTTGTTGGAAATCATACATACTGATGTGTGCGGTCCAATGAGTGTTGAGGCTCGCGGTGGCTATCGTTATGTTCTCACCCTCACTGATGACTTGAGTAGATATGGGTATGTCTACTTAATGAAACACAAGTCTGAGACCTTTGAAAAGTTAAAGGAATTTCAGAGTGAGGTTGAGAATCAACGTGACAGGAAAATCAAGGTCTTGCGATCAGATCATGGGGGAGAATACTTGAGTCACGAATTTGGCACGCACTTAAGGTAATGTGGAATAGTTTCACAACTCACGCCGCCTGGAACACCTCAGCGTAATGGTGTGTCTGAATGTCGTAATCGCACTCTATTGGATATGGTGCGATCTATGATGTCTCTTACCGATCTACCGCTGTCATTTTGGGGCTATGCTTTAGAGATGGCCGCATTCACTTTAAATAGGGCTCCGTCGAAATCCGTTGAGACGACACCGTATGAATTATAGTTTGGGAAGAAACCTAAGCTGTCGTTTCTAAAAGTTTGGGGATGCGATGCTTATGTGAAGAAACTTCAACCTGAAAAGCTCGAACCCAAATCGGAAAAATGCGTCTTCATAGGATACCCTAAAGAAACTATTGGGTATACCTTCTACCTCAGATCTGAAGGCGAGATCTTTGTTGCCAAGAATGGATCCTTTATAGAGAAAGAGTTTCTCTCGAAATAAGTAAGTGGGAGGAAAGTAGAACTTGATGAAGTATTGCCTCTTGAACCGGAGAGTGGCGCAGCTCAAGAAAATGTTCCTGAGGTGCCTGCACCGACTAGAGAGGAAGTTAATGATGATGATCATGAAACTTCAGATCAAGTTGCTACTGAACTTCGTAGGTCCACAAGGACACGTTCCGCACCAGAGTGGTACGGCAACCCTGTCCTGGAAATCATGTTGTTAGACAATGGTGAACCTTTGAACTATGAAGAAGCGATGGCGGGCCCAGACTCTGACAAATGGCTGGAAGCCATGAAATCCGAGATAGGATCCATGTATGAAAACAAAGTATGGACTTTGACTGACTTGCTCGATGATCGGCGAGCCATAGAAAATAAATGGATCTTTAAGAAGAAGACAGACGCGGATGGTAATGTGACCATCTATAAAGCTCGGCTTGTCGCTAAGGGTTATCGACAAGTTCAAGGGGTTGACTACGATGAGACTTTCTCACCCGTAGTGAAGCTGAAGTCCGTCCGAATCATGTTAGCAATCGCCGCATACTATGATTATGAGATATGGCAAATGGACGTCAAAACGGCATTCCTTAATGGTTTCCTTAAGGAAGAATTGTATATGATGCAGCCGGAAGGTTTTGTTGATCCTAAGAATGCTGATAAGGTGTGCAAGCTCCAACACTCGATCTATGGGCTGGTGCAAGCATCTCGGAATTGGAACATTCGTTTTGATGAGATGATCAAAGCGTTTGGGTTTACGCAGACTTATGGAGAATCCTGCGTTTACAAGAAAGTGAGTGGGAGCTCTGTAGCATTTCTCATATTGTATGTGTATGACATACTATTGATGGGAAATGATATAGAATTCTTGGAAAGCATAAAGGCCTACTTGAACAAGTGTTTTTCAATGAAGGATCTTGGAGAAGCTGCTTACATATTAGGCATCAAGATCTATAGAGATACATCGAGACGCCTCATTGGTCTTTCACAGAGTATGTACCTTGACAAGATAATGAAGAAGTTCAATATGGATCGGCCAAAGAAGGGGTTCTTGCCTGTGTTGCAAGGTACGAGATTGAGCACGGCTCAATGCTCGACCACGGCAGAAGATAGAGAAAAGATGAGTGTCGTCCCCTATGCCTCGGCCATAGGGTCTATCATGTATGCTATGCTGTGTACCAGACCTGATGTAAACCTTGACATAAGTTTGGTAGGAAGGTACCAAAGTAATCCCGGCATGGAACACTGGACAGCGGTCAAGAATATCCTGAAGTACCTGAAAAGGACTAAGGATATGTTTCTTATTTATGGAGGTGACAAAGAGCTCGTCGTAAAGGGTTACGTCGATGCTAGCTTCGACACAGATCTGGATGACTCCAAATCACAAACCGGATACGTGTATATTTTGATTGGTGGGGCAGTCAGCTGGTGCAGTTGCAAGCAAAGCGTCGTGGCAGGATCTACATGGCAGCCTCGGAGGCAGCACAAGAAGAAATCTGGGTGAAGGAGTTCATTACTGACCTAGGAGTTATTCCAAATGCGTCGGGCCTGATGACTCTCTTCTGTGATAGCACTGGAGCTATTGCCCTTGCCAAGGAGCCTAGGTTTCACAGGAAGACCAGGCATATCAAGCGTCGCTTCAACTCCATTCGTGAAAATGTTCAAAATGGAGACATATATATTTGTAAAGTGCATACGGACCTGAATGTCGCAGATCCGTTGACTAAACCTCTCCCTCGAGCAAAACATGATCAACACCAGAACTCTATGGGTGTTCGATTCACCGCAATGTAACTAGATTATTGACTCTAGTGCAAGTGGGAGACTATTGGAAATATGCCCTAGAGGCAATAATAAAATGGTTATTATTATATTTCCTTGTCCATGATAATTGTCTATTGTTCATGCTATAATTGTGTTATCCGGAAATCGTAATACATGTGTGAATATATAGACCACAGCATGTCCCTAGTAAGGCTCTAGTTGACTAGCTCGTTGATCAATAGATGGTTACGGTTTCCTGACCATGGACATTGGATGTCATTGATAACGGGATCACATCATTAGGAGAATGATGTGATGGACAAGACCTAATCCTAAGCATAGCACAAGATCATGTAGTTCGTTTGCTAGAGCTTTTCTAAGTGTCAAGTATCATTTCCTTAGACCATGATATTGTGCAACTCCCGGATACCGTAGGAGTGCTTTGGGTGTGCCAAACGTCAGAACGTAACTGGGTGGCTATAAAGGTACACTACAGGTATCTCCGAAAGTGTTTGTTGGGTTGGCATGAATCGAGACTGGGATTTGTCACTCCGTATGACGGAGAGGTATCTCTGGGCCCACTCGGTAATGCATCATCATAATGAGCTCAGTGTGACTAAATAGTTGGTCATGGGATGATGTGTTATGGAACGAGTAAAGTGACTTGCCGGTAACAAGATTGAACAAGGTATTGGGATACCGAAGATCGAATCTCGGGCAAGTAACGTACCGAATGACAAAGGGAATTGGATACGGGATTGATTGAATCCTTGACATCGTGGTTCATCCGATGAGATCATCGTGGAACATGTGGGAGCCAACATGGGTATCCAGATCCCGCTGTTGGTTATTGACCGGAGAGTCGTCTCGGTCATGTCTGCATGTCTCCCGAACCCGTAGGGTCTACACACTTAAGGTTCGGTGATGCTAGGGTTGTAGATATATTAGTATGCGGTAACCCAAAAGTTGTTCGGAGTCCCGGATGAGATCCCGAACATCACGAGGAGTTCCGGAATGGTCCGGAGGTGAAGATTTATATATAGAAAGTCCAGTTTCGGCCATCGGGAAGGTTTCGGAGGTAATCGGTATTGTACTGGGACCACCGAAAGGGTCCCGGGGGTCCACCGGGTGGGGCCACCTATCTCAGAGGGCCCCATGGGCTGAAGTGGGAGGGGAACCAGCCCCTGGTGGGCTGGTGTGCCCCCCCCCCATTGGCCTCCCCCTGCGCCTAGGGTTGGAAACCCTAGGGGTGGGGGGCGCCCCACTTGGCTTGGGGGGCAAGTTCCCCTTGTCCGCCCCCCCCCTTGGAGATCCCATTTCCTAGGGCCGGTGCCCCCCTAGGGGCCCTATATATAGTGGGCGGGAGGGAGGGCAGCCGCACCAAGTCCCTGGCCCCTCCCTCTCCCCTCGTAACACCTCTCTCTCTTTCTCGTTGGAGCTTGGCGAAGCCCTGCCGAGATCACCGCTGCTTCCACCACCACGCCGTCGTGCTGCTGGATCTCCATCAACCTCTCCTTCCCCTTGCTGGATCAAGAAGGAGGAGACGTCTTCCCAACCGTACGTGTGTTGAACGCGGAGGTGCCATCCGTTCGGCACTTGGTCATCGGCGATTTGGATCACGACGAGTACGACTCCATCAACCCCGTTCTCTTGAATGCTTGCGCTCGCGATCTACAAGGGTATGTAGATGCACTCCCCTTTCCCTCGTTGCTAGATGACTCCATAGATTGATCTTGGTGATGCGTAGAAAATTTTAAAATTCTGCTACGTTCCCCAACACCACATCTATGATGATACAGAGTTTTGTCACAATTATCGTCATAGAAGTGTCATATGTATGACAGAAAAAAAATTCGTTCGGCCCAAAATGTCACGGATGTGTCTTTTTTTGTAGTGATAGCTAGCTTGTGGTCCATAGTACGGCTCAACTGACATCGGATACACACATACTTTCACTTTTACTTGTTCCCTTTTCAGGTCTCAATCCCACAGGCCCCATGTGATGGTCTGGTCATCGGTCCTCTTTAAGGATAAACACACCAAGACGGCGAGAAACGCGGACATATGGGGGACTTTTTAGGTGATTCCGTTAACGATAACTCCACCTATTTTTCAGGGCCCACATGCAGCTCTCCCTTGGTTTCGGCATGTCAAATAGCACGTTGTTTATCGCACTACCTGTATCAATGCGCCTTGACGTACTAATTGAATTACAATGAGAACAGTTTGCGGCTGGAGCTTTAGGACCCCAGCCTTTTACCTTTGCACCTTTTTTGTTTTCTTTCTCTTTTTTATCTCATCTCCCCTATGGATAACCTTATCAAATAGCACTCGTACACTTTGGTGCATTTCATGTTCGCCAGGGGCTTCATAGCACCCCACACTATGGCAACAAAAGTCTGAACACTTTTTATAAGTACAGTTCGGCACCCCGAATTTAGCATTATATGCATTGGCTCTGAATCATGTCTTTGGTCAATAGTTGGGTTGCCCGGCTCCTGTGCTTGCTACCTTACGTTCCGCTACATTGGCTAAGGTAGTAAATGGAGAACTACTGCGATTGTGCCTTGGTTTATCCAAAGGAGCACCTCAGTAGAGAAAGCCAAAAACTGACTGTCATGACGCGGCGAGAGCCGGTCAGCTGTTCGGAAGTTACAAATTGTTGGAGATTTCTTCCGCATTACGCGAAGGATTTGTACTTCCCGACACTACAAGGAAAAAGCCAATTAGTAGCACGGGTTAAAAGCTAGTAGTAGCGCGGGTGCCTGCGCTACTACTATGGCGCTACAGCTAACTAGTAGTAGTAGCGCGGTGCATCCCGCGCTACTAGTACGTGTGTTAGTAGTAGCGCTGGTTCGACACGTGCTACTACTAAGTATCTGTAGCGCATGTCTGTGACACACGCTACTACTATTAATTTGAAAAACCAAAAAAATTCTCGACCCCCGTGCGTGCTGTCAATCATGCAGGGAGATCTCGGCCATGACGCATGCCTCGTGGAAGCCATCGAGGGCGGCCGCGGAGGCCAGCCCGGCGTGGGCCGGGAGCTGGAGGACCTGGATCTTGGCATCGTGCATGGGGAGCAGCACCTCGCGGCGGCCGTCGCTGTTGAGTTCGGCGACGAGGGGCGGCGGGAGGCGGTCCACTTCGTGCTTGATCAGGAACCCGTGTCCGACAGGTGGTACCACGCCTCCCAGAATGAGAAGTCGCCCTCGTGCTGCCGAAGGAGGAGGGGGATGGGTCAACTAGGGTTCCAGATCAAATCGGGGAGGGAGGGAGGAGGAGGAGGGCTGACCTGGAGCGAGAAGAAGACAGTGAAGATGATGACCCACAAGTCCTTTCGATAAGTAAGAGTGTCGAACCCAACAAGGAGCAGAAGGAAGTGATAAGCGGTTTCCAGCAAGGTATTCTCTGCAAGCACTGAAATTATAGGTAATAGACAATTTTGTGATAAGATAATTTGTAACGAGCAACAAGTAACAAAAGTAAATAAAGTGCAGCAAGGTGGCCCAATCCTTTTTGTAGCAAAGGACAAGCCTGGACAAACTCTTATATAGAGAAAAGCGCTCCCGAGGACACACGGGAATATCGTCAAGCTAGTTTTCATCACGTTCATATGATTCGCGTTCGGTACCTTGATAATTTGGTATGTGGGTGGACCGGTGCTTGGGTACTGTCCTTACTTGGACAAGCATTCCACTTATGATTAACCTCTATTGCAAGCATCCGCAACTACAACAAAAGTATTAAGGTAAACCTAACCATAGCATGAAACATATGGATCCAAATCAGCCCCTTACGAAGCAACACATAAACTAGGGTTTAAGCTTCTGTCACTCTAGCAACCCATCATCTACTTATTACTTCCCGATGCCTTCCTCTAGGCCCAAATAATGGTGAAGTGTCATGTAGTCGACGTTCACATAACACCACTAGAGGAGAGACAACATACATCTCATCAAAATATCGAACGAATACCAAATTCACATGACTACTAATAGCAAGACTTCTCCCATGTCCTCAGGAACAAACGTAACTACTCACAAAGCATATTCATGTTCATAATCAGAGGGGTATTAATGTGCATATAGGATCTGAACATATGATCTTCCACCAAGTAAACCAACTAGCATCAACTACAAGGCGTAATCAACACTACTAGCAACCCACAGGTACCAATCCCAGACTTAGAGACAAGAATTGGATACAAGAGATGAACTAGGGTTTGAGAGGAGATGGTGCTGGTGAAGATGTTGATGGAGATTGGCCCCCTCCCGATGAGAGGAGCGTTGGTGATGATTTCCCCCTCCCGGAGGGAAGTGTCCCTGGCAGAACAGCTCCGCCGGAGCCCTAGATTGGTTCTGCCAAGGTTCCGCCTCGTGGTGGTGGAGTCTCATACCGAAAGCTTGCTTATGATTTTTTCCTCAATGAAAGACTCCATATAGCAGAAGATGGGCATCAGAGGGCCACCAGGGGCCCCACGAGGCAGGGGGACGCGCCCAAGGGGGTAGGGCGCGCCCCCCACCCTCGTGGCTGGTGAGTGGCCCCCTCTGGTACTTCTTGTGCTCAGTATTTTTTACATATTCTGAAAATAACTTCCGTGAAGTTTTAGGACTTTTGGAGCTGTGCAGAATAGGTCTCTAATATTTTCTCCTTTTCCAGCCCAGAATCCCAGCTGTCGGCATTCTCCCTCTTTATGTAAACCTTGTAAAATAAGAGAGAATAGGCATAAGTATTGTGACATAATGTGTAATAACATCCCATAATGCAATAAATATCGATATAAAAGCATGATGCAAAATGGATGTATCAGAAGGCGGCAAGGAGGAGGATGTCGAGGTCGCGCTTCCGCATCTTGGCGGCGGCGAGGATCTTAGGCGACCGCCCACCGGAGGGATCTCGGAGAGGGAGGGGGAAAGAAACCAGAGTGTACCAGCGGCGGCCACCGCTGGAGTACGAGGGAGAGAGGGGGAAAGTGAGGGAGAGAGGAGGGATTCGGCCGAGGATATGGGGATTTCACATACCTCGTACTTATTAGTAGCGAGGGGTATACAATCGTGCTACTACTATCAACTTAGTAGTAGCGCGGGTTTGTACCCCTCGCTACTACTATGGCATGTCCCGGGAGGGCACGGTAGAGACCGCTTAATAGTAGCGCGGGTTAAAACCCGCGCTACTAGTATCAACTTAGTACTAGCAAGGGGTAAAAACCCGCGCTCCTAGTAAGTAGCAGTAGCGAGGGTTATAAACCCTCGCTACTAGTAAGATTCTGCCTATAAGCTTTTCCCTAGTAGTGCGATCAGATGCTTATAGCACTCTAGTTCGGATACTAGGGGCTGCGCCCATGTTTTTATTGTCAAACTCCTATGGCTAAGTGAGGGCGTTACAGCCGCATAGTCTGGTTGCCTGGTTCGTTGCGCTAAACAACTCCTTCAAGGACCATCTAATTGGATCAAGATTGTTTAGATTCCATCCCGAACACCCCCGTACTACCTACGTGGGGGCAGAAGCCGATGACCGGTTAACCCTCAGATTTCATACAACACGGCCGCACAGGAAGTAAAAATTTAAAAACATAACAAGCATTATATAGCACAATCACCTTGTTTTATCATACAAGGTAGAGGGAGCTCGAATACATTCATTCAATAGTGTCTTTCGCACAATGACCCGCAACAATGCGGGACCCCTCCAAGACATCGCCGAAGTATCGCTCTGGTGTGCGGTGCTCCTTGCCCTCCGGTGGCCCCTCGGTCGCTAATTTGACAGCATCCAACTTCGCCCACCAGACCTTGCAATAGGAGAAGGCCAGACGTGCGCCCTCGATGCAGACGGACCGCTTGACGACGTCCAACCGAGGACAAGCACCCACCAGTCGCTTCATGATGCCGAAGTAACTGCCGGTTATAGCTTCGGCTGGCCACAACCAGATTATTAAATCCTTCATGGCCAGTTCAGCCACCCTATGCAGCTCGACCAACTATTTTAGCTGGTCATTGAAGGGCACCGAATGTTCTGGCACAAGATATTGCGACCAGAACAACTTCTCCGAGGAGCTCCCTTCTTCGGCTCGGAAGAACTCTGTGGCGCAGCCGCACTGCATGGCAGATCAGTAAAAGCCCCTGGAGAACTCCAAAACCGGGTTAGTAAACGATATTTCATCTTCACATTCTTGCTTTGGATATTGAATGCCTTGCCCGCCGCGATCTTCCTGGCCTCCTGGATCTCCTGAAGGGCGCCCTAGGCCTCATTCCGGGCTGCCTCCGCATTCTGACGAGCCTTGGCGAGTTCGGTCTCTTGAACCGACGCATCACGCTCCAAGGCCTCACACTTCTTCATCGCGTCCTCGAGCTCCTGTTGGACCTCGTTGACCCGGGCCTTGAGCTTCTTCCGAGCGGCCTGCTCCTTGATAGCCTTCCATTCGTCTTCGGCCAGGGCCTTTTTCAGGGCCTCGACCTCGATCGTCACCTCTGTACATATCATGGCATTTCGGTCGCTGCATATCATTTTACCTTTTTTTGGAATACATAACAGGTCATTACTTACCTTGTTTTTCCTGGAGCTGCCTCTTCACCTGGCCCAGCTCCTCCTCGGCCTCCGCCAGTTTCTGCTTCAGTCCGGAGACTTCGGCGGTATGCGAGGCTGCAGCCAACAGCGACGCCTGTGTTTACATTTCAGAAAATTTTAGTTAGTTTCCTGCAATAGGAGATTGATCATCTGGCTTTTTCTTTCCGAACACCGGACAATGTCTCAGGGGCTACTGTCTACATTGGGATTTTCTCTTTTTTGCATCGCTTACCTCAAAACCTGTCAGCGGGCTGCAGTAGGTTTCGGTTAGTCCGCTCTTGGCGGACTGAACCCTTTCAATTACCGTGCCCATAAGGACACGGTGCTCATCCACAATGTAAGCGCCTCGCAGCGCTTCCAGCAGATTGTCCAGTGCCCCTGGTTGGACAGGGGTCACCAGCGGAATAGGCATCCCCCTTCTTTCGAAGAAGGTTGCATGCCAGTTTCCGGAGCCGCATCAGTCTCCGGAATTGAGTCCGACTGAGGGCCGAACTGAATATGGCCCTCCCCACCAGTCTCCATGGGGATTGTTTCCCCCTGGTGTCCGTCGATGGGGGTTTCACCCTCTGGCGCCTCCTGAGCCTCTCCCCCGCCTGGAACAGTCCTTCGGGACAGCACCTCCGTGTTGTCCTTGCCCTTGGGGGAGTGAGCGGCCTGCGGTGAATCGCTGGCCATCGCCTTTGAGTCCAGCGAACCTCGTGATGAGCATCGCTGGGAGCTGTCATGAGCTGGACTGTAATAGCATAACTAATTATATCAATACAACAAAGAGGAAAGACCTGGTTTATGGGCGGATATGAGTTTTAGCACTTACGATGCGGCCCGAGGATTAGTGCGGGGGTGTCTCTCCGGACTGCTATCCACGTCCCATGCGGAGTTATCCGCAAGGGAGCTCTTCCCTTTCTTGGACGTCTCCGCCTCCAGATTTGTGGAAGCCGCCCTCTTCTTCCTCCCCTCATCAGGGGGAGGGTTGTTCTCCTCCTCCTCATCATCATCGTCATCTTCGGCGGCGGAGGAGCGGGTCCTGTCTTCGGACGTCACATCCGAAGCGCCCTTGCTGCGGGGTCCACTCTGGACCCCCTTGGCCTTCCCTGTGGCCTTCTTCGCCAGTGCCTTATAGGGCGCCGGCACCAGCATCTTTGCTAAACGCGGGATGACCGGTTCTTCAGGCAGCGGAGCCGGACATTAGATCCGCTTCGCCTTCTCCATCCACTCCTGAAGAAGCCATGATAATAAAAGCTTAGACATCATCCTTAAAACAAGCAAGTAAAGGATGCAGTAAAGATTTACCTTGTCGGTGGAGCGATTAACGTTGTACCCGTGGTCCGAGGTTGTGGCCGGCGGTGTCTCGTTGCCCTTGAAGAGCAACTTCCAGGCATGGGGGCTCCGGAGTTGAATTTGGCAACCGTGGCCTAGGTGGCATCGCGGGGTTCTATAATGTAGAACCATTGTTTCTGCCATTCCTTGACAGACTCCACGAAAGTGCCTTTTAGCTAGGAGACGTTGGCCAGCTTGCTCACCATGGCGCCTCCGCACTCCGCGTGCTGGCCATCCACCACCTTCGGCTTCACATTGAAGATTTTGAGCCACAACCCGAAGTGGGGATGGATGCGAAGGAAAGCTTCACACACGATGATGAACGCCGAGATATTGAGAAAGGAGTTCAGGGATAGGTCATGGAAGTCTATCCCGTAGTAGAACATCAGCCCGCGGACGAAGGGGTGGAGTGGAAACCCTAACCCGCAGAGGAAATGAGGGATGAATACTACCGTCTCGTTGGGCTTCGGCGTGGGAACGATTTGTCCCTGGGCTAGAAGGCGGTGGGCGATTCCCTTCGCCAGATACCCGGTCGCCCGAAGCTCGGCGACGTCCTCCTCCTTGACAGAGGAGGCCATCCAATTGCCTTGACCTCCGGAATCAGACATGGTTGGGTGCTTGCTTGAGTGGGAAACAAATGAGAACTTGGGCGCTGGAGCTCAAGAGTGGAAGGGCAGAGGAAGAGAGAAGACGTGGGTGAAGAAAAGGGATTCTTATCTCCGTAGAAAGGTAGTGAATATTGAATGCCTCCCCACTCGCCTTGAAATTCACCTACTCCCAAGGGTTGTATAAACGGCACGGTTGGGTTACCCACGCCCGTATTGATGAGGATCCCGCAATAAGCGGACATGATCTCTGCTTTGACAAGACGTGCCAATGGAAATCGCATCTCGAAACACAGGGTGGCAGACAAAATGGTTCGATATAGTGACTGGGCAGACGTGATGTCATGTTGTAAAAAAGTTGTCACCAGATGGGACTCATGGAATATTATATTCTCTCTACGGTTGTGTGTGGTGTTGTGTTATAGGTCCGGACATGTTCAAATACGTCCGAAGACTATTTTGGAGTTCGGAAGGAGGAACCCGCCTTGCAATGCCGAAGACAGGCCTACGCACCGGATACCTTGTCATTGAAGCCAGGTTCAGGGGCTAGTGAGCGAGTCCTGGACTAAGGGGTCCTCAGGCGTCCGGCCTGTTAGCCATGGGCCGGACTGATGGGCTGTGAAGATACGAAGACCGAAGACTGCACCCGTGTCCGGATAGGACTCTCCTTGGCGTGGAAGGCAAGCTTGGCGACGGAATATGTAGATTCCTTTCTTTGTAACCGACCTTGTGTAACCCTAGATCCTCCTGGTGTCTATATAAACCGGAGGACTTAGTCCGGAGGAGATACATTATCATAACCATATAAGCTAGGCCTCTAGGGTTTAGCCATTACGACCTCGTGGTAGATCAACTCTTGTAATACTCATATTCATCAAGATCAATCAAGCAGGACGTAAGGCATTACCTCCATAGAGAGGGCCCGAACCTGGCTAAAACATTGTGTCCCCTGTCTCTTGTTACCATCGACCTTAGACGCATAGTTCAGGACCCCCTACCCGAGATCCGCCAGTTTTGACAACGACACCAGGAGCGCCCCGACCGGGCCAACTGGCCATTTGGCCCAAGGCCAGCGCCCAGCGCCAGAAGACACTCCAGGCCGGTCGACCACCCCACACATGTCGTCGCTCGCTTCGAGCCGCCGCCACTGACTGGTAGGCCCCATTCCACCTCATCTCCCCAACCTCCCGCTTGCCCCCCTTGGATGAGCTCGGCGCCGCACTCCCGCAACCGCGCTCAGCTCCCTCGTGGATAAGGCCTATCCGCAGCTCCTGTGCCCTCTCCCATCGCCTATAAAAGGCCCTGCACCCCCTCTTCCAACCTCGTTGTCCCGCTTCTTCCCACGCCGCTTCTAGCCACCACGCTGCTCGTTCGCATCTCGCCGGGGCATTTCATCGCTCGTAGACCACTCCGACCCTCGTTTTCCTATAAATTTTCTTAGCTCGCCGAGGCACATCCGTTTGACACGATTTTTGCCCCTAGGTCCCGTCGAAGCCGCCACACCGTCGACGCCGGAGTCGCGGAGCACCGAGCCCCGTCGTCTTCGCCTCACTCCATCTCGATGCCGCCGACGAACGCCGACACCACCTTCGCGACACCCTCGACGCGCCGCACCTCCCCGTCCTCTTCCCCGTCGACGAGGACCACCGCAGCCGCCGCCCCCTCCGTCACTGACGTCGCGCCGCTGTCTTCATCGTCGCCGGCCACCACCACCACCCGCTGTAAGCCAGCGGCCCACTCCCACCCGTTAGATCGATCACCAACGGCCTAGATTAGATAAGGTTAGTTGTTTTTTTTTGGTTGAACGGGTACGCGGTTAACCGCGGGTTTTTATTCTAAAAACCGATCGGTTTTTGTTTAAGTTAGCCGCCGCCGTCATTTTGCTTAAAGTCTGAACGTCCCCTGTATAAGCTACGCGGCAAACACCTTTCGGCCAGTAGGAATCTGCCACGTGCCAGGGACCTGTTTGCGATAGTTTTTCTTCACTGTTTAGTCTCAATTATCACATATTAGTCCCTGTTCTTAGATTAGCCATAACGTTTAAACCGTAGATCCAAACTCGATGAAACCAGCGGCAAATTCTTTGTCATGTTTAGATCTATCCAGTGGTATCATTTTTGCAAACTTTTGTTAGATTCAAATTTGAATTTATTCAGATTCGAATTCAAACTTCAAATGGCCATATCTCCCAAACCGTAGCTCCGATTAAGTTGATTCTTTTTGCACTTTGTCACCATAGCCAAACCCTGTCACCTAGAACTTTGTCACAATAATTTTCACACACTAGAATCTGTCCATTAATATTTTTACTAGTATGCATAGTATGAACTATAGTTCACATCACTTTTTGAACCATAGGCCTATGTTGTTTTGCACTTAGAATATTTTTGTGATAGCTTAGTGTGTTGTATGTTCATTTGATTTTTTTCGAGACTTCTTGCTTTGCATGTTCTTCTTGGTTCCCTGAAATGTTTGCTTATGTTTGTTTATCTTCTTTGCGATAGATTGCCCGGAGTGCGAAGTAGAGTATTATCAGTCTTTAGAATTCAACCGTAGTACCAAGGCAAGTTGCATCTTGATCATGTTTCATTACCTATGTTTTTATCATGCACTTAGTTCTTTGTGGTAGGACTGCATGGTAGGAATTGATGTCGTATGACTATGCTTTTCACCTAGTAGTTCATCGAGGTAGGTCTGAACCTTATAACATTGTCGCCATCATTTTACATTATGTTGCTTCGCTAAGTAGGCGAGGATTGGGGAGTGATCACTGTAAAGTACGAGTGACAATGTAGTAAATAGGACCTAAGATAATTAATGAATTACCTAGGTGGAAACTTGTTGGAATGGTGGTGAAGTACAGTGGGGCATGCATGAGAAATCCACGGTGGTGCACTACTAGTGGTCCGTCCGCTCGGGCTCAAAGAGATCAATCGTATTCTCATGTCTAGAAGCTTACGTGTGCATCCACAAGCCAATATGGGCTCTGGCTTAGTTGAGTAGTTAGTGTGACCCCTTCCGGGATGGGCTAGCAGATGTAGAATGATGTAGGTGTACTGGCCTATCCGTGGGTTAAGGGGGAACATTTTCGAAAGACTATATCTTGATCTTCTGCTCACGGAGGTGGTCGAGTCTTGTGGGGAAAAGTGCGCAACCTCTGTAGAGTGTCAACCTAATCAATTAGTCGTGTCCCCGGTTACAGACATCTTGAGCATGTAGTAGTGGAAATGCTAGGATATCTCCTCACCTTTAATTAATCAGTTGGGTTTTAAATGAAACTTGGGAACGGATGGAGTTGGGTTTGCCAACTCATCCTATGCAAATGTTGAAGGAAATATGCCCTAGAGGCAATAATAAAGTTATTATTTATTTCCTTATATCATGATAAATGTTTATTATTCATGCTAGAAATGTATTAACCGGAAACATAATACATGTGTGAATACATAGACAAACAGAGTGTCACTAGTATGCCTCTACTTGACTAGCTCGTTAATCAAAGATGGTTATGTTTTCTAACCATGGACAAAGAGTTGTTATTTGATTAACGGGATCACATCATTAGGTGAATGATCTGATTGACATGACCCATTCCATTAGCTTAGCACCCGATCGTTTAGTATGTTGCTATTGCTTTCTTCATGACTTATACATGTTCCTATGACTATGAGATTATGCAACTCCCGTTTACCGAAGGAACACTTTGTGTGCTACCAAACGTCACAACGTAACTGGGTGATTATAAAGGAGCTCTACAGGTGTCTCCAAAGGCACATGTTGGGTTGGCGTATTTCGAGATTAGGATTTGTCACTCCGATTGTCGGAGAGGTATCTCTGGGCCCTCTCGGTAATGCACATCACATAAGCCTTGCAAGCATTGCAACTAATGAGTTAGTTGTGAGATGATGTATTACAGAAAGAGTAAAGAGACTTGCCGGTAACGAGATTGAACTAGGTATTGAGATTCCAACGATCGAATCTCGGGCAAGTAACATACCGATGACAAAGGGAACAACGTATGTTGTTATGCGGTCTGACCGATAAAAGATCTTCGTAGAATATGTAGGAGCCAATATGAGCATCCAGGTTCCGCTATTGGTTATTGACTGGAGACATGTCTCGATCATGTCTACATTGTTCTCGAACCCGTAGGGTCCGCACGCTTAAGGTTTCGATGACAGTTATATTATGAGTTTATGCATTTTGATGTACCGAAGTTTGTTCGGAGTCCCGGATGTGATCACGGACCCGACGAGGAGTCTCGAAATGGTCGAGACATAAAGATTGATATATTGGAAGCCTATATTTGGATACCGGAAGTGTTCCGGGTGAAATCGGGATTTTACCGGAGTACCGGGAGGTTACTGGAACCCCCCGGGAGGTATATGGGCCTTAGTGGGCTTTAGTGGAAGAGAGGAGAGGTGGCCAGGGCTGGGCCGCGCGCCCCTCCCCCCTAGTCCGAATAGGACAAGGAGAGGGGGCCGGCGCCCCCCTTCCTTCTCTCTCTCCTCTTTCCCCCCTCCCGAATCTTATTCCAACTAGGAAAGGGGGGGAATCCTACTCCCAGAGGGAGTAGGACTCCTCCTGGCGTGCCCTCTCCTAGCCGGCCGCACCCCCCCCCCTTGATCCTTTATATACGGGGGCAGGGGCACCCCATAGACACACAAGTTGATCCACGTGATCATATTCTTAGACGTGTGCGGTGCCCCTTCCACCATAGTCCTCGATAATATTGTAGCGGTGCTTAGGCGAAGACCTGCGACGGTAGTACATCAAGATCGTCACCACGCCATCGTGCTGACGGAACACTTCCCCGACACTTTGCTGGATCGGAGTCCGGGGATCGTCATCGAGTTGAACGTGTGCTAGAACTCGGAGGTGCCGTAATTTTGGTGCTTGATCGGTCGGGCCGTGAAGACGTACGACTACATCAACCATGTTGTGCTAATGCTTCCGTTGTCGATCTACAAGGGTACGTAGATCACACTCTCCCCTCTCGTTGCTATGCATCACCATGATCTTGCGTGTGCGTAGGAAAATTTTGAAATTACTACGTTACCCAACAATGGCATCCGAGCCTAGGTTTTATATGTTGATGTTATATGCACGAGTAGAACACAAGTGAGTTGTGGGCGATATAAGTCATACTGCTTACCAGCATGTCATACTTTGGTTCGGCGATATTGTTGGACGAAGCGGCCCGGACCGACATTACGCGTACGCTTACGCGAGACCGGTTCTCCCGACGTGCTTTGCACAAAGGTGGCTAGCGGGTGACAGTTTCTCCAACTTTAGTTGAACCAAGTGTGGCTACGCCCGGTCCTTGCAAAGGTTAAAATAGCACCAACTTGACAAACTATCGTTGTGGTTTTGATGCGTAGGTAAGATTGGTTCTTGCATAAGCCCGTAGCAGCCACGTAAAACATGCAACAACAAAGTAGAGGACGTCTAACTTGTTTTTGCAGGGCATGTTGTGATGTGATATGGTCAAAACATGATGCTAAATTTTATTGTATGAGATGGTCATGTTTTGTAACCGAGTTATTGGCAACTGGCAGGAGCCATATGGTTGTCGCTTTATTGTATGCAATGCAATCGCGCTGTAATGCTTTACTTTATCACTAAGCGGTAGCGATAGTCATGGAAGCATAAGATTGGCGAGACGACAACGATGCTACGATGGAGATCAAGGTGTCGCGCCGGTGACAATGGTGATCACGACGGTGCTTCAAAGATGGAGATCACAAGCACAAGATGATGATGGCCATATCATATCACTTATATTGATTGCATGTGATGTTTATATTTTATGCATCTTATCTTGCTTTGATTGACGGTAGCATTATAAGATGATCTCTCACTAATTATCAAGAAGTGTTCTCCCTGAGTATGCACCGTTGTGAAAGTTCTTCGTGCTGAGACACCATGTGATGATCGGGTGTGATAGGCTCTACGTTCAAATACAACGGGTGCAAAACAGTTGCACACGCGGAATACTCAGGTTATACTTGACGAGCCAAGCATATACAGATATGGCCTCGGAACACGGAGACCGAAAGGTCGAGCATGAATCATATAGTAGATATGATCAACATAGTGATGTTCACCAATGAAACTACTCCATCTCACGTGATGATCGGACATGGTTTAGTTGATTTGGATCACGTAATCACTTAGAGGATTAGAGGGATGTCTATCTAAGTGGGAGTTCTTTAAGTAATATGATTAATTGAACCTAAATTTATCGTGAACTTAGTACCTGATAGTATCTTGCTTATTTATGTTTGATTGTAGATAGATGGCCCGTGCTGTTGTTCCGTTGAATTTTAATGCGTTCCTTGAGAAAGCTAAGTTGAAAGATGATGGTAGCAATTACAAGGACTGGGTCCGTAACTTGAGGATTATCCTCATTGCTGCATAGAAGAATTACGTCCTGGAAGCACCGCTGGGTGCCAGGCCTGCTGCTGGAGCAACACCAGATGTTATGAACGTCTGGCAGAGCAAAGCTGATGACTACTCGATAGTTCAGTGTGCCATGCTTTACGGCTTAGAATCGGGACTTCAACGACGTTTTAAACGTCATGGAGCATATGAGATGTTCCAGGAGTTGAAGTTAATATTTCAAGCAAATGCCCGGATTGAGAGATATGAAGTCTCCAATAAGTTCTATAGCTGCAAGATGGAGGAGAACAGTTCTGTCAGTGAGCATATACTCAAAATGTCTGGGTATAATAATCACTTGATTTAATTGGGAGTTAATCTTCCAGATGATTGCGTCATTGACAGAATTCTCCAATCACTGCCACCAAGCTGCAAGAGCTTCGCGATGAACTATAATATGCAAGGGATGAATAAGACTATTCCCGAGCTCTTTGCAATGCTGAAAGCTGCGGAGGTAGAAACCAAGAAGGAGCATCAAGTGTTGATGGTCAACAAGACCACTAGTTTCAAGAAAAAGGGCAAAGGAAAGAAGAAGGGGAACTTCAAAAAGAACAACAAGCAAGTTGCTGCTCAAGAGAAGAAACCCAAACCTGGACCTAAGCCTGAAACTGAGTGCTTCTACTGCAAGCAGACTGGTCACTGGAAGCGGAACTGCCTCAAGTATTTGGCGGATAAGAAGGATGGCAAGGTGAACAAAGGTATATGTGATATACATGTTATTGATGTGTACCTTACTAATGCTCGCAGTAGCACCTGGGTATTTGATAGTGGTTCTGTTGCTAATATTTGCAACTCGAAACAGGGACTACGGATTAAGCAAAGATTGGCTAAGGACGAGGTGACGATGCACGTGGGAAATGGTTCCAAAGTCGATGTGATCGCAGTCGGCACGCTACCTCTACATCTACCTTCGGGATTAATATTAGACCTAAATAATTGTTATTTGGTGCCAGCGTTAAGCATGAACATTATATCTGGATCTTGTTTGATGCGAGACGGTTATTCATTTAAATCAGAGAATAATGGTTGTTCTATTTACATGAGTGATATCTTTTATGGTCATGCACCCTTAAAGATGGTCTATTCTTATTAAATCTCGATAGTAGTGACACACATATTCATAGTGTTGAAACCAAAAGATGCAGAGTTGATAATGATAGTGCAACTTATTTGTGGCACTGCCGTTTAGGTCATATCGGTATAAAGCGCATGAAGAAACTCCATACTGATGGGCTTTTGGAACCACTTGATTATGAATCACTTGGTACTTGCGAACCGTGCCTTATGGGTAAGATGACAAAAACACCGTTCTCCGGTACTATGGAGAGAGTAACAGATTTGTTGGAAATCATACACACAGATGTATGTGGTCCGATGAATGTTGAGGCTCGTGGCGGATATCGTTATTTTCTCACCTTCACAGATGACTTAAGCAGATATGGGTAGATCTACTTAATGAAACACAAGTCTGAGACGTTTGAAAAGTTCAAAGAATTTCAGAGTGAAGTTGAAAATCATCGTAATAAGAAAATAAAATTCCTACGATCTGATCGTGGAGGAGAATATTTGAGTTATGAGTTTGGTGTACATTTGAAACAATGTGGAATAGTTTCGCAACTCACGCCACCCGGAACACCACAGCGTAATGGTGTGTCCGAACGTCGTAATCGTACTTTACTAGATATGGTGCGATCTATGATGTCTCTTACTGATTTACCGCTATCGTTTTGGGGATATGCTCTAGAGACGGCCGCATTCACATTAAATAGGGCACCATCAAAATCCGTTGAGACGACGCCTTATGAACTGTGGTTTGGCAAGAAACCAAAGGTGTCGTTTCTGAAAGTTTGGGGCTGCGATGCTTATGTGAAAAAGCTTCAACCTGATAAGCTCGAACCCAAATCGGAAAAATGTATCTTCATAGGATATCCAAAGGAAACTATTGGATACACCTTCTATCACAGATCCGAAGGCAAGACTTTTGTTGCTAAATTCTGAAACTTTCTGGAGAAGGAGTTTCTCTCGAAAGAAGTGAGTGGGAGGAAAGTAGAACTTGACGAGGTAACTATACCTACTCCCTTATTGGAAAGTAATACATCACAGAAACCTGTTTCTGTGACACCTACACCAATTAGTGAGGAAGCTAATGATAATGATCATGAAACTTCAGAACAAGATACTACTAAACCTCGTAGATCAACCAGAATGAGATCCGCGCCAGAGTGGTACGGTAATCCTGTTCTAGAAGTCATGCTATTAGATCATGATGAACCTACGAACTATGAAGAAGCGATGGTGAGCCCAGATTCCGCAAAATGGCTTGAAGCCATGAAATCTGAGATGGGATCCATGTATGAGAACAAAGTATGGACTTTGGTTGACTTGCCCAATGATCGGCAATTAATTGAGAATAAATGGATCTTCAAGAAGAAGACTGACGCTGACGGTAATATTACTGTCTACAAAGCTCGACTTGTCGCAAAAGGTTTTCGGCAAGTTCAAGGGATTGACTACGATGAGACCTTCTCACCCGTAGCGATGCTTAAGTCTGTCCGAATCATGTTAGCAATTGCCGCATTTTATGATTATGAAATTTGGCAGATGGATGTCAAAACCGCATTCCTGAATGGATTTCTGGAAGAAGAGTTGTATATGATACAACCAGAAGGTTTTGTCGATCCAAAGGGAGCTAACAAAGTGTGCAAGCTCCAGCGATCCATTTATGGACTGGTGCAAGCCTCTCGGAGTTGGAATAAACGCTTTGATAGTGTGATCAAAGCATTTGGTTTTATACAGACTTTTGGAGAAGCCTGTATTTACAAGAAAGTGAGTGGGAGCTCTGTAGCATTTCTGATATTATATGTGGATGACATATTACTAATTGGAAATGATATAGAATTTCTGGATAGCATAAAGGGATACTTGAATAAGAGTTTTTCAATGAAAGACCTCGGTGAAGCTGCTTACATATTAGGCATTAAGATCTATAGAGATAGATCAAGACGCTTAATTGGACTTTCACAAAGCACATACCTTGACAAAGTTTTGAAGAAGTTCAAAATGGATCAAGCAAAGAAAGGGTTCTTGCCTGTGTTACAAGGTGTGAAGTTGAGTCAGACTCAATGCCCGACCACTGCAGAAGATGGAGAGAAAATGAAAGATGTTCCCTATGCTTCAGCCATAGGCTCTATCATGTATGCAATGCTGTGTACCAGACCTGATGTGTGCCTTGCTATAAGTCTAGCAGGGAGGTACCAAAGTAATCCAGGAGTGGATCACTGGACAGCGGTCAAGAACATCCTGAAATACCTGAAAAGGACTAAGGATATGTTTCTCGTTTATGGAGGTGACAAAGAGCTAATCGTAAATGGTTACGTTGATGCAAGCTTTGACACTGATCCGAACGATTCTAAATCGCAAACCGGATACGTGTTTACATTAAATGGTGGAGCTGTCAGTTGGTGCAGTTCTAAACAAAGCGTCGTGGCAGGATCTACATGTGAAGCTGAGTACATAGCTGCTTCGGAAGCAGCAAATGAAGGAGTCTGGATGAAGGAGTTCATATCCGATCTAGGTGTCATACCTAGTGCATCGGGTCCAATGAAAATCTTTTGTGACAATACTGGTGCAATTGCCTTGGCAAAGGAATCTAGATTTCACAAGAGAACCAAGCACATCAAGAGACGCTTCAATTCCATCCGGGATCTAGTCCAGGTGGGAGACATAGAGATTTGCAAGATACATACGGATCTGAATGTAGCAGACCCGTTGACTAAGCCTCTTCCACGAGCAAAACATGATCAGCACCAAAGCTCCATGGGTGTTAGAATCATTACCGTGTAATCTAAATTATTGACTCTAGTGCAAGTGGGAGACTGAAGGAAATATGCCCTAGAGGCAATAATAAAGTTATTATTTATTTCCTTATATCATGATAAATGTTTATTATTCATGCTAGAATTGTATTAACCGGAAACATAATACATGTGTGAATACATAGACAAACAGAGTGTCACTAGTATGCCTCTACTTGACTAGCTTGTTAATCAAAGATGGTTATGTTTCCTAACCATGGACAAAGAGTTTTTATTTGATTAACGGGATCACATCATTAGGTGAATGATCTGATTGACATGACCCATTCCATTAGCTTAGCACCCGATCGTTTAGTATGTTGCTATTGCTTTCTTCATGACTTATACATGTTCCTATGACTATGAGATTATGCAACTCCCGTTTACCGGAGGAACACTTTGTGTGCTACCAAACGTCACAATGTAACTGGGTGATTATAAAGGAGCTCTACAGGTGTCTCCAAAGGTACATGTTGGGTTGGCGTATTTCGAGATTAGGATTTGTCACTCCGATTGTCGGAGAGGTATCTCTGGGCCCTCTCGGTAATGCACATCACATAAGCCTTGCAAGCATTGCAACTAATGAGTTAGTTGTGAGATGATGTATTACGGAACGAGTAAAGAGACTTGCCCGTAACGAGATTGAACTAGGTATTGAGATACCGACGATCGAATCTCGGGTAAGTAACATACCGATGACAAAGGGAACAACGTATGTTGTTATGCGGTCTGACCGATAAAAGATCTTCGTAGAATATGTAGGAGCCAATATGAGCATCCAGGTTCTGCTATTGGTTATTGACCGGAGACATGTCTCGGTCATGTCTACATTGTTCTCGAACCCGTAGGGTCCGCACGCTTAAGGTTTCGATGACAGTTATATTATGAGTTTATGCAGTTTGATGTACCGAAGTTTGTTCAGAGTCCCGGATGTGATCACGGACCCGACGAGGAGTCTCGAAATGGTCGAGACATAAAGATTGATATATTGGAAGCCTATATTTGGATATCTGAAGTGTTCCGGGTGAAATCGGGATTTTACCGGAGTACCGGGAGGTTACCGGAACCCCCCGGGAGGTATATGGGCCTTAGTGGGCTTTAGTGGAATAGAGGAGAGGTGGCCAGGGCTGGGCCGCGCGCCCCTCCCCCCCATAGTCCGAATAGGACAAGGAGAGGGGGCCGGTGCCCCCCTTCCTTCTCTCTCTCCTCTTCCCCCCTCCCGAATCCTATTCTCCTCCTGGCGCGCCCTCTCCTGGCCGGCCGCACCCCCCCTTGATCCTTTATATACGGGGGCAGGGGCACCCCATAGACACACAAGTTAATCCACGTGATCATATTCTTAGCCGTGTGCGGTGCCCCCTTCCACCATAGTCCTCGATAATATTGTAGCGGTGCTTAGGCGAAGCCCTGCGACGGTAGTACATCAAGATCGTCACCACGCCATCATGCTGACGAAACTCTTCCCCGACACTTTGCTGGATCGGAGTCCGGGGATCGTCATCGAGCTGAACGTGTGCTAGAACTCGGAGGTGCCGTAATTTCGGTGCTTGATCGGTCGGGCCGTGAAGACGTACGACTACATCAACCACGTTGTGCTAACGCTTCCGTTGTCGATCTACAAGGGTACGTAGATCACACTTTCCCCTCTCGTTGCTATGCATCACCATAATCTTGCGTGTGCGTAGGAAAATTTTGAAATTACTACGTTACCCAACAAATGTGTAGTAGTAGAATAACATCTTTTTTAATAGGGAAAAACTAGTTTTATGCAAAAACTAAACTTAGAGCTATCCATCAGCCAAATTGCATGTACAAATAGGTTCATTACACTTATGATGTGAACTGCCAGTACATTCAATGTACTGACCTATATGGATGCAACTTATCACGTTGCAGATATATCCGACGAGGATTAAGGTGCGATAGGTCGATGTTTTACACTCAACCTTGCTCGTTGAGTTGGACTCATTTACTACTTCGCCTCCGCAGTATTTGCTTATTGGCTCTATGCCCTATTTTGTAATAAATGTATTACTCCTGGACTATCGATGTCATAAAGAGATGTGTGTTATTTCTGTTATTTCATCGAGTACTGTATGTGCTAGCAAGTCGATCTAGGTCTAGCACGGTAAGCACAGAGACTTCGACTCTTACCGAGTCGGGTCACTATAGTACCGCCCTTGCCCAAGCTGTTCATCAAAAGGATCGCCGGCCATCGGCTAAGGCGATCGACAACACAACGACGACGACGACAATGAGGATAAAGAAGACTGCAGCCACCCGGGCGCTTCCCCCTCGACATATTGCAGTGTTGGGGAGTACTACGCGGTCTCCTGTAGCCGCACCGCCACCCTTTCACCTCCGGCGCCCCCCCTCGACATATTGCAGTGTTGGGGAGTACTACACGGTCTCCTGTAGCCGCACCGCCATCCTTTCACCTCCGGCGGTCGAAGACAAGGTGGATTCGGCTGACACCACGAGCACACACTTGGGCTTGATGACATTGCGATGCCAATGCCATATACTCAAACGAGAGAATCCGAGGTGGTGAACTAAGGTCGACGAGGTTGAGGAGAGTCAAGTAATCAAGAAGAAGAGTGGGATGGAGAACCACAAGACCGAGGAGGACAAAGCTTTGTGTGGAGCTTGGGTCAACGTCTTTCTTGATGTTACACATTTAAATTGTGTATGTCTGTATTGAAATGTGATCAACTCGTTACGATTGTGCAAGCAATCGTTTTTAAAGATTGGCAAAATAAAGCCTTTAGGTGAGGGGATCTGCTAGACAAGCATCAATGATTTTCTTTTAAAAGAAACGGAATAATAAGAGGATTATTTAAGACTTTTAGGATAGAGGATCTGCCAGAGACGCTTTGATGGACTCCCATTGGCTGCAATTGATGTCGTGACAACAGCATGATCAGTTTCGGTCACCGGGAGCTCTCAATTCACACACCACAAAACGAGCAGGGGTAGACGACACAGCCGCATGCACGTCCATACGGAGGGACCCGACGAGGCGAGGCGCCGAATATGCCGCATGGGATCGTGACCGCCGGGGCTGCGGACGATGGACGGAGTGTGGCCAGCACGTCGACACGCTCGGTCATCACCCCGCAGGTGCGGGCGTGAGGCGGCCATGCGAACCCGTGTGTGTGCCCACCACGACCACCACCCCGTCAGGAATCCGCCGTGTCCCCACTGATGAGAGAACGGAGCCCTCCATCGCCAGCAATCCGCTGGGGCGTCAAAGGATGCGGGCAGCGATAAGGGGAGCGGATAGTGCCGCAGCCAATCAGCGGGCGGAGGCCAGCACACATCCCCTCCCGGATTCCCGTCCACGACGCATGTGGCTTACGGCTTAACCCAACCCAACCTCCACCCACACCGAACCCAAACCCAACACGCGCGCGCATTAGAAAATTCGCCCCGACCCCGAGGCCTCGCCCGGCCCGCTCCGACTGCTCGCGGGCCCCGCACGCCACCTCCCTCCTTAACCTCCGGTGCGGCAGCTGCCAGACCCCTTCTTCCTCGCAGACCCGGCGGCTCATCCTCCCTCGGAGAAGGCGCGCACCGGCCGGTGGTGGAGAGAGGGGGAGGGTGGGAGAAGCGGCCGTATAAGGATCTCTCCGCGCTCTCTCGTCTCTCTCTCTCCGGTTTTACCTATCTGTATATCTTTTTTTTTTGAGGGAAACCTATCTGTATATCTATTTATTTACGTACGTACGGTTCGTGGGCCGGGCTGAGGAGGGGGAAAGCCCGCTGCTGCTCTTGTTGTTGGTCTGCTCGATGATGGCGGGAGCGACGTCAGCCACGGCCGCCGCGGGCGCATTCGCCGCCGCCGCTGCCGGCGCCAAGGCGCGGGGGACCGCCACCGCGTGCCCCTGGGTCGTTGCCGCCGGCGGCCGGAGGCGGTCCGGCGTCGTGCGCTGCGACGCCGGCGGGGATGCCCAGGCGGCGTCCAAGTTGGCCAGCATCACCGCGCTCGAGCAGTTCAAGATCTCCGCCGACCGTGAGTCCCTTCCTCCTCCTCCAATTTTGCCGCCCTTAATGCGCAGTTTTGTTTTGTTGGTGGTGCGCGAATTAGGGGATCTCTGTGTGGTTTTAGCGGAAGTTGGCGCAAGTTTTGGTGCATATGTGCCGATTTGTGGGCAGTACTTGGAGAGTTGGACAAGTGAAAAAGAGAAACGTAGGGGAACTTGCATTGTTCTCCCCCAGTTTTGCTTTGATTGTTGTGAGCACATGCAGTATTTTGGCAGGTTATTGGTCTATCATTACTAATTCATTGTGTTCACAGCCTATCTGTTCAGGATTACATAGTAAGAGTTCCCGCAAAAAAAAGGTTACCATAGTAAGAGACAATTGGACTTAGAGACTGTGTGATATCTTGAGGAAAACCTCGATTAGTTTTCTTTTTCTGCACCGAGTGCCGAAAGGCTCGCAAGTTGTAGAGGTAACTGATCTTGGAGACACGCGTTTCACAGATTAGCAGACCATTAGCACTACGGTATGGTATAGGAGCTTAACTAAATGTGTTAATTAGTGTTGCAGCCTAAATAAAGGAGCCAATCCGGCTAAAATTTAGCACTACGTATGTTCGTCGGTGATGAATAAACCGTTATATTTCTTAGCAGGGCTCGACATGTACAGGTGCTTAACAAAATGTGTTAAGTAGTGCTGCAGCCTAAATAAAGGAGCATACCTGAATAAAATTGCCAAGTACTAAGATCACACAAGATAAGAAGGTAAGAATGGACAGTAGTCGTTGCATGCTTGAGGTATCGGATATTGACCAATTACAGGAAAAAGTGGGTTCATGTTCTCTTTGTTGTTTTGTTCTGTAACCTGAGTTTCCTGCTGCTAAAACTTCAAGATTCGAAATATGTAATTCCTTGATTCAGAATATATATGTGTGACTCCACTAGTGTAAGCACGAAATATACCCCTTATAATTACAACATATCAAGAAACCTTTTATGTAGTGAAAGTAGCTGTGGAAGGAGCGGAACGGCACATCTTTAATCATGATCAGCTCCATCTAGTCGACGTGGCGACCCTCGCTCATGAGGACTTTGCCCTGTGTAGCTTGGCTTTGCTTGACAGTAGTCCGATAGCCTGTAGAAAGTTGCTTGTTTTTTTGGCTTAGGAGGGTGTTTAAGCGGTAGTTTATCCTACTCGAGTGATTTGATTTTTCTGCTTCTTTGTGCTTGCTGTGGCACAAACTTCTTTGTGGAGATTTGTGCCAACGAACTTCTTTTCCACATTTAACAAACTTCTTTCCTCTTTTCCTTCTCCGTGCTTGCTTGCTGTGGCAAGCTGTGTAACGAACTTCTTTTCCTCCTTTAATGAAGGCATCCTTGCTAAGAAAACGTTATGGTGATTTTGCCGTCAATTTTAGTATCGTTCTTTCATTTTTTTAAAGTATGTCTACTTGCAGTATTTGACAATGTTTTAATTTTCACTACCAGGGTACATGAAGGAAAAGAGTAGCATCGCTGTAATAGGCCTCAGTGTACACACAGCACCAGTGGACATGCGTGAAAAACTTGCTGTTGCAGAGGAACTATGGCCCCGTGCTATTTCAGAACTCACCAGCCTGAATCATATTGAAGAGGCTGCTGTTCTTAGTACCTGCAACAGAATGGAAATATATGTGGTGGCTTTATCGTGGAACCGTGGTATTAGAGAAGTAGTGGACTGGATGTCAAAGGTAAGAGTTTAAATGCTCGTTTGCCCTGTCCATACTCTTTTGCCCTGCTTATCCCTTTTTGGTTGCTCAAGTGTGCAGTATTATCAGTGAAGCTCTAACGCCCATGCTATTTTTTTGTGTGCAGAAAAGTGGAATCCCTGCTTCCGAGCTAAGGGAGCATCTCTTTATGTTGCGTGACAGTGATGCTACACGCCATCTGTTTGAGGTATCCGCTGGGCTAGACTCTTTGGTTCTTGGAGAAGGACAAATCCTTGCTCAAGTTAAACAAGTTGTCAGAAATGGGCAAAACAGTGGAGGCTTGGGAAAGAACATTGATAGGATGTTCAAGGATGCAATCACAGCTGGAAAGCGCGTCCGCTGTG
The DNA here is from genome assembly GCF_002162155.2 of Triticum dicoccoides. Classification (NCBI taxonomy): domain Eukaryota; kingdom Viridiplantae; phylum Streptophyta; class Magnoliopsida; order Poales; family Poaceae; genus Triticum; species Triticum dicoccoides. The sequence goes on along the minus strand of NC_041380.1, from coordinate 321,483,619 downwards.
AGACCAATATATCAGCTGGTGCTGTGTCTGTCAGTTCGGCTGCAGTTGAACTGGCCATGATGAAGCTTCCAAAGTCTGAATGCTTGTCAGCTAGGATGCTTTTGATTGGTGCTGGCAAAATGGGAAAATTAGTGGTCAAACATTTGATTGCCAAAGGATGCAAGAAGGTTGTTGTGGTGAACCGTTCTGTGGAAAGGGTGGATGCCATTCGCGAAGAGATGAAAGATACTGAGATTGTGTACAGGCCACTTACAGAGATGTATGAAGCAGCTGCTGAAGCTGATGTCGTGTTCACAAGCACCGCATCTGAATCCTTATTATTCACGAAGGAGCATGCAGAGGCGCTTCCTCCTATTTCTCTTGCTGTGGGTGGTGTTCGGCTTTTCGTCGACATATCTGTCCCGAGGAATGTCGGTGCCTGTGTATCTGAGGTGGAGCATGCACGGGTATACAATGTTGATGACTTGAAAGAGGTGGTGGAAGCCAATAAGGAAGACCGTGTCAGGAAAGCAATGGAGGCCCAAACAATCATTACCCAAGAACTGAAACGGTTCGAAGCATGGAGGGATTCGCTGGAGACGGTTCCGACTATCAAAAAGCTGAGGTCGTACGCCGACAGGATCAGGGCATCGGAGCTCGAGAAGTGCCTGCAGAAGATCGGGGAAGACAATCTCAACAAGAAGATGAGAAGGTCCATCGAGGAGCTGAGCACGGGCATAGTGAACAAGCTCCTTCACGGCCCACTGCAGCACCTGAGATGCGACGGCAGCGACAGCCGCACCCTGGACGAAACGCTTGAGAACATGCACGCCCTCAACAGAATGTTCAACCTCGACACGGAGAAGGCGGTCCTTGAGCAGAAGATCAAGGCCAAGGTAGAGAAGACCCAAAGCTGAGACCAGGAGATACTTGTCCGTCTGTATATCTACTTATACTGCTCCCAGAATGTCGCTACATTCCAATCCCAGTATTTTTTTTCTGATCCTCCACTTACTGCTGAGTTCTTCTTGCGCCGTGAATTAGCCATGGCAGCCTCCAAATGTGTTGTAGAGAGGAGCGGCGAAGCATGTTTGCTCCAAAACTGCCTGTGTACATTATTTACCGTGGCTGCTGTGGTTAGAGCCCAATTTTCAAGCTGTACTATAATACTCTATTGGATGAAATAAACAGGAATATATCAGTGTGTTAATCGATGCATTTGTTTTATTCTTGTGTAAGCTTGTGATGCATCTCTATATGTACATTGCATTAGTTCCTGCATTTGAAATGTTGAGCATTAATAAGATTTCCGAACTCTGAAGGTGCTCGGTCTGCTTATAGGGTTCAGTCGACTCCTTTCTTCAGTGTTGTCTGGAGCTTTCATCTGTTCTCTCCCTATGAGGCCAAAGTTGCTGGACACATCAATAACCAGTTCGCCGATTATCTTTCTGTTGGACCAACACATGGCCGCCTAACAATTTTGGCCGTTCTTGGAATTTGGCAAGGTTGTATGGTGGCGAGTTTGCATCTTAGGTCTTGTTCTCTGTGCGGCGACGAAGACATCTTGGTACCTTGTGATGATTGATGAGCGAGGTGCATCTCTTCCCTTGCACGATTGCTGCTGCCTGGTGCTAGCTTTACTAATGCTGATTGAGAGTCTGAGACGGAATCAAGAGTGCAGCGAAGCCAGTTCATCTCTCCTTTCTCCCCTGCGTCACCGTCTCCCTCTCCCTGTCCAGGGCGCAGGAGACGGGAACCGGGCGGCGGCCGAGGCTGCCGGCCACAGTGGTGTGGCGTCAAGTGTGAAGACTGAAGACTCTTAACCTGTCACACATCACGAGCGATTCAGGGAGGAAGATCGGGGTTCGGGTAGTCGGCCGGACTTTATACCGCTGCGGAGTTAGGTAGGGGCTGGGGTTAGAGATTTTCTTCTTCTTTGAAGCTTGTACTAGCATGTTTCATGCCACGGAATTTCCCCGTCCTCGTCATCCTTGTCACCACGATTCAAACTCTGAAGCCTAACCACGTGATCCTTTGACACGATCGATCAGTCGGAATGACATGCTAAACAGAGGCAATGCGTGTCACCTAGCTCAGTGTACACACCAGCTGGCTGCTCCAATATATAAGTACAATTAGATTAGGTCAATCCGTCACGCTACTGGCTGTTAATGACGAGTCCAAGTCGGTGCGCAGCTGGAGTCTCAAGAGTTCCTAGGCCGTAAGAAAGGTAGTTGGCCATCGGTGTCTCGCCGCTATAAAAAGTAGCAAAGCAGCGCATCTGTGTTCAAACCTCTTGAGGTCGTCCCAGTCCTTCAACTCCCCTCCCCACCTTCTCCCTCCGCCTCGCCTTCTCTCGACGGTCGACGCTATAGCTTTTCCCAAAGTGCACGCGCCATGGCGAGATCACGAGACACCAGGCTCAGGCTCAGGCTCACGCTCCTCCTCGTCACCCTTCTTCTGCTAGTAGACATGGCAAGCGTCAGCCATGGCCGACGGACACCGGACGTGGATGCCATGGCCCTCGTCGGCGGCGGTCCACCACCGGCGAAGGCCTACTCCTCCGAGCAGTCGTCTTCGTCGACTTCAAGGGAGCATACGGCTCGTGTTTATCGGCGCATGCACAGGGTGTCCAAGAGGTTGGTGCCCCAGGGGCCGAACCCACTGCACAACTGAGACTTTCTTCTACCCTGCAAGAGGAAAACTAGATATGCAGTTTGTGCTTTCAGTCACCTTCATCGAGTGATGTGAATTATATATAGAACACCTAGGAGTATAGAAGTACCGTATGTAATATCTGGCACTTCAACATGTAAAATGGGGCACCCTGACTCTCCGGGTGTCCATGGTAAAAAATGCACTGAAATGTATGCAGATGTGTAATGTGTTTATTAGAGTGATGCATGGTGCTAGTCAAAGTCTTCAGCGTGTACAGCTGGGCTCTTGTCCATTTGCAGACTAGAATATGATCAGACTCGTGATGTGTATGATAAGAATAGTGCAATGATGATCGATGAGTTAGGCAGTACAATCCAAGCAGGTACATGGATGGACTTCAAAATTGTGGATCCCAAAGGCCACATGACAACAGCAAGCAGTTTAAATATCCCGTTCTTCATACATCGTCCAAATGCATATGATTGTTTATTCTGTTAGGTGGTAGCTGATGGATTAAAGAGACTAAACGAAAACAAAGATAATTTTTCAGCCCCTCCTAGTCAACCAGAGAGATCACAAGCATATTAAGGTGCCGTGATGCTGAGTGGGATAGCTCTATCAATTTCAGGACACAGAACTGATGGAAAGATTGCCATGTCATTCAAGTACATGATGTTGGATTGTGGATAATATTTCCAGCATATGACAATCGAATCAGAGAATCACCTGTGTGGTAGGACCTTCAGAATCACAAGCTCCATGAAAGTGTGAAGTGCAAATAACATTACATGAGGCCTGGGCAAGCGATACTTCAAGTAGACTGCTGGTAAAGAAAATTGAACTGCGAAAACTAAAGGTAAACATCAAAGGACAAACACTGCTTAGTTGCAGTATAATTTGGTAATCATACCATACCTAGAGTTGTTGCCTTGCGACCATTATTCAGCTAGAAAGGAGGTTAGGTGCTGTAAATCTGAAACGTTGATTAGGAGCACACATCCTTAAATAACACTTTTGCTTTGGTACATCCCCTAAACATAATCTACGGAGGAGATCTCTACATACCCTTTCATAATAAAGGGTAAAATGGTCTTTTTAGAAAATATATTACCCGTGCTCGTGAATTTGAAAATGAGGAAAATGAATTAATTAAAAAAGAGAAAAAAAACACTTAGGCCTTAGCCCAACTAGGCGACGACATTGGTCCCGTCGGGCACCCGTTGGGCCAGCCCAAGCGCTCGCGAATTTGAAACAAGTTCATCAATTTTGAAAAAGTGTTCACGGATTTGATTTTTTGCATGTTTTTTAAAAGTTCACTAAAAAAGTTGCAAAAAAGTGTTTTGGTCATCTCAGCCCCAGCTGGGTTTTGGAATTTTTTTTATCGATTTTAAACAAAAGTTCATCGAATTTGAAAAAAAATCACGGATTAAAAGAAAAGTTAACGGATTTGAGACAAAATTAATGTGCTTTTTAGAGAAATGACGAAATTAGGAAAAAAAGTTCACGGATTTTAGAAAAAAATGGATTTAGAAAAGTTCACGAATTTGAAGAAAAGTTCATGGAATTTAGAAAAAAAATGGATTTAGAAAAGTTAACGAATTTGAAGAAAAGTTCACGGATTTGGTTTTTCGTGAATTTATTCACAATATTTAAAAATCATGAATTTTAAAAAATAAAAATAGGATGAAAAAAGAAATACAAAAAGAAGAAACTGAAGAAAAACTGACTGAAAAAACTAAAACCAAAATAGGAAAACCACTGGTTTGTTTTTATAAGGGAAATGTCATACCTATAGTTGTGCATAATTTTTGAATTTTGACAGAAGACAAAAAATGTCTGTTTGAACACCCACCAATGAACGGCATATACGTACCGCGAACAACCCATCATACATACGAAAGTGTGTATGATTTGTGAAAGGTCTATATTGCCCTTTATACGAGGTAGTACTGTATTACCTAGATGCATCATGCATGGGGACAAAATGGAAACGAAGGACCTCCATATACCCGATGTTCGTGTATAGTCATCTTACCCTTTTTTTGCCGGTTGTGGCAACTTTTGTATGAGATTCGTTGTTTTGTTTGAGACCTTATTTTGAACCTGAACCTTTATTAATAATATGGCTGTGTGCATCAGGAGATGTAGAGGTTGGGGGTATTTCTCCTTTTCAAAAAAAGGGGATGCCGCTCTAGAGACTGGTTTTGATGGACAATTTCGTGTTGTCCGTGGAATGACAAGGGAGGGGATTTGTTGCATGTCACTTGAGATGCCCTAAGCAGAACATAACTGCCTAAGCCTAGTTTCACACAACGCCAATCCAAGGGTCGGGTGTCAATATTGGAAAGCCATAGGCAGAGTGGGGGATGAATTTATTGAACATGTTAAATTTATGGTTGGCAGTGGAGTCACATACTATCATAGTTAAGATTCTAGTCGGATTTGTGGCACGAGGAGAATCCCCTTAAGCTTTTCTTCATGGTCCTTTTCTTCTACTGGTCCAGTTCAGAGATCTCCATTATGAAGCTCTATACTAATAACTGGTCTTTGACTATCATCTGTGGTTGTCCCTCTAGAGTTGGTTAATTGGCAAGAGCTTCTTGCTCTTTTCTCTACGCTGTCGTCGACAAATGACCATATGTTCTGGCCCCACTCTGCTTTTAGAAAGTTTTCGGTCAAATCTCTGTATTCCATTCCAGACTTGTGCATGGGCGTCGTTTGAACAAGTTTGTGGGTATGTATTCCTCTCACAATTAAGGTTTTCATCTGGCAGGTCATTCGTTAGCATCTTCCAGTGAATGATCATAACTTTAAGCATAATAATGGCACGATTAATACGACATGTTCTATGTGGAAAGAACAAAGATACACGACATATCTTTTTCTTCTAAAATACGCACAAGCATGCGTGTCATATAATAAAAAAAGGGGGCAAGATGCCCAACCAGTTCTACATAACTAGGCCCAAGGCGCTGGCTGACAGAGTTACAGAAACCACTCCCTAAAACCCCGTGTACTCAATCTCTGGAGGGAACTTTGCAAATCTCTGCGAAAAAGATTCTCCGATTACCAGGCCTTCCCCTCCTCCAGGATGCGACGGATGATAAGTAAAACCAAGGGTGAAACACATCTTATTTAACTGTGTTTTGGCTATGCTTTTCTTGAGTTGTGTTTGGTTTTGTTACAAATCTTTTCGACTAGTTTCTCCGTACTTTCTGCATTGCTTTCGCTGCTCAGTGCTGGTCTCTGCGGACGACCCACAACAAGTTTATTATTGAACATTTTTTTCTTAATTGTTCTTTCAGGCCGAAGGTGTTGATGTGCTGATTAACAAGATTAGCGCCGCCACCTCCAGCTTGTTCTCTCCACCCATGTCTTAGTCTTAGTCCTTGCCCTTTGTTGTCTTAGTGTTTACCTGTTGCTCTTCCTATGGGCGGGCCTTCTGGGCCTAGTTTGAGTCATTTTGCTCTTGACTGGTGATTGTTTGAGCTATTTTGTAGTACCTCCTCTAGATGCTTCCGTTCGAGCATCAACTAATTCCAGATGAAGAGAGTATTAACTAGCGTACTTAGTTGTTATTTGACATTGCCAGTTATGGCTTTATTTATAAAGTTTGGCATGGTGGCTTGCCTCTAAAATATTTCATGCAACATTGTTGTTCGAATACACTGTTGTTCAATCAGGCTCATGCTAAGCAAAAGGAGTAAAAAATTATTGATCTAGTACGCCGTAGGTCGAGTGTAGTTATCATCGCTCACATCAGCGGCTTATGGATCAGCGCCCCGCAACTAGATCATACACACACTTTTACATCTTGGTGGCACAAAGTACGCAAGGTCATTCCGACTAGGCATAGGCGCGGCTTCGATTCATTCATCATACTTGCTGCTTGGTCGCTATGGAAACAAAGGAATGCTAGGGTGTTTGGACGCACGGAACAACAAAAGAATACTCAACAACTCACTTCTCAGATCATGAAAGAGTTGCGAGAGTGGCACACCGCATGAGTTGGACGTTTACATCATTTTATGAGAGATTAGTTTAGTGCGTGTGTTGGTGCTGGAGTGGCTAACGGGATGTTCGCATCCTTGTTCACCTCCTTATAAATATTTTATTCTCTTCTATAAAAATATGGTACGCCATTGACGTACTCTTGAAAAAAAAAACATCAACGGCTTATGCGATGCTATATTAACTATCTTGACCTCCTAGAAAATTCAGGAGCTTTTTGTCGCTCCACACTTTTTTTTTGTCGCTCCACACTTGCTGGTGAGGCAATTATCCAAGTGCCCTGGACTGCAGTTGATGGCGCGCATAGCCGTCCGTTCTGAAACTTAAGGCCCCGCTTGGATCGTCGGTTTGCTCCTAAATACACTTGTAACCAAAACAGACCTCGAGCCGTCGTTTTCAATCTAGGCGGAAATAACACTGCGACCGGTAAAATACACTTGTAGATTAAATCCGGGTGTATAAGTTTACACCGAATCCAAGCGGGGCCTAAGGGTTCTGATCAAATAGGCAGCGACCCCCACAGGCAAGTGTTCTGATCAAATGTGTACGTGTCAAGCGATGAGTTGGGCCACGGCCGGCGTCTTGTCGCCATGCAAACATGGAATCCTCGGATGAGACGACGAGAGCATCGCTGCATTCCTTCCCGCGCGTCGTCTTCCAGTTCGCCGCTTGTTTAAATCTTCTCGCGGAGCCACCATTTGCTTCACACTCACTCACTGGTGTCGAAAGGTGGCGATCGTCAAGCCAGCATCCATGGCGGTGTCGCTTGCCGCGGTCCTCATACTCATCCCCACCTTGGTCGTATCTCTCCTATACCTCCTCTCTGGCAAGAAGCCCAGCAACAATGGGAAGCGCAGATTGCCGCCGTCGCCGCCAGGCCTCCCGTTCCTCGGCCACCTCCACTTCCTCGGCTCCTTGCCGCACCGGGGCCTCGGGTCCCTGGCCGCGAAGCACGGACCGGTTCTGCTGATCCGGCTCGGCCGCGTGCCCACCGTGCTCGTCTCCTCCGCCGTCGCCGCCGAGGAGGTGATGAAATCCCGCGACCTCGCCTTCGCGAGCCGCCCCAGGGTTGTCATGGCCGAGCGGCTCCTCTATGGGCGCGACGTCGCGTTCGCGCCCTACGGTGACTACTGGCGGCAGACACGCCGCATCTGCGCGGTCCACCTCCTCAGCCCGCGCCGCATCCTGTCCTTCCGCCGGGTCCGGGAGGAGGAGGCCGCCGCGCTGGTCGAGCGTGTCCGTACCGGCGCCGGCGCTGGCGCTGTCGTTGACCTGAGCGAGCTCCTCATCGCCTATGCCAACTACGTCGTCTCCCGCGCCGCGTTCGGCGACGATAGCGCGCGGGGGCTGTACGAAGGCGACGACAGAGGACGCGAGCTGAGGAAGGTGTTCGCCGAATTCGACGTGCTGCTCGGGACGACGCCGTTGGGGGAGCTCCTGCCGGGGATGGGCTGGGTGGACTCTGTGCGGGGATTGGAAGGGAAGGCGAGGCGGACGTTCGAGGCCCTGGACGGGATGGTCGAGAAGGTCATTGAGGACCACCGCAGACGGCGGCGTCAAGCAGGCGGGCGGCAGATGCGAGACGACGCCGACGGCAATGATCACCGCGACTTCGTGGACGTGCTGCTCGATGTAAACGAGACAGACAAGGACGCCGGCGTTCGTCTCGGAACTGTCGAAATTAAGGCCATTATCTTGGTACGTAGACGTTCTGCTCGTATCGCACGAATTGATATAGTACTATATCGTGGGCGTGCGCGTGATATAGTTTGTTGATCGGCGCTGCTAAAAATCAGTCGACTCGAGCAGGACATGTTCGCGGGCGGCACCTCCACCACGACCACGGCGATGGAATGGACCATGGCGGAGCTCATCACCCACCCGCGCGCGATGCGCAAGCTCCAGGACGAGATCCGAGCGGCCGTGGGCGGCGCCGACCACGTCACCGAGGACCACGTCGACAAGGTAGGCTACCTGAAGGCCGTGGTCAAGGAGACTCTCCGGCTGCACCCGCCGGTCCCGCTCCTCGTGCCCCGGGAGCCACCCGCGGACGCCGAGATACTCGGCCACCACGTCCCGGCGCGGACGCAGGTCGTGATCAACTCGTGGGCCATCGGCCGGGACCCGGCGACGTGGGAGCGCCCCGATGAGTTCTGGCCGGAGAGGTTCTTGGACAGCAGCGTGGACTTCAGGGGCCAGGACTTCGAGCTGGTGCCGTTCGGTGCCGGGAGGAGAGGGTGCCCGGGGATCGGGTTCGCCATGGCGACTCTCGAAATGGCGATCGCGAGCTTGCTGCATCGCTTTGATTGGGAGCCCGCCGGCGGGAACATGCCAGGGACGCTGCTGGACATGAGCGAGGTGAACGGCATCGCTGTGCGGATCAAGGGCGGCCTGCCGCTTGTCGCCAAAGCGTGGTTTCCATAGACATGAAGAGCGTCCCAAAATAAATGTTGACCTTCATATATGGCTCACGGATCACAATTATTTAAAAGCAAAACTGCCCTACCTACATAGTTGCTGCTAGAATTATATTTCTTCATATAACATCCATGAGAAGAGAAGATGCAAACATTGACATGACGCCTTCACCTGACCTGGCTCGCTCGCTCCCTAGTTTCGCTACTACTCTTTGGCGCATTCTCACAAGGTTGAGTACATGATTTATTTTGAACTAGCTACATTTTGACTCTTAAAAGTACTAGCATGTTCATGTTTCTTAATTAGATCTACATTAGCCATTGTATCTTCGGGCGTGGAGTATTTGCTAGCTCAAACGCTCCCTCATGAACAGTAAAAATAAAAATCAACCAATTCTGAATTTTATTTATGGTAAAATTTGACAAATGTTTTATATACTTGCAAAATTTCAGCACGAAATGACGTTCGTGGAAGTCGTGGCAAAAGGAAAAACATCGATGCTCCAAAAATGTTGGTTTTGAAAATATTTTTGGATTGTTGATTTTTTCGCCATGACTTCCACAAATGTCATTTCATACTAAATTTTGGTATGCATGCAAAAAAGTTGTCAACGTTTGCCATAAAAAAATCGTAATTTTGTTTTTTTACTATTTTTTTGATTTTTACTGTTCATGAGGGAACATTTGAGCTTCGGAGCTGAATAGGGCTTTCGCTATATATATTAACTAGCAAAAGAGCCCGTGCGTTGCAACGGGAGAACAAAAAATCATAATCTCCAATGACCTTAACATTTTGCTATATCACCGATAACATTTTGTCGAACATTTTGTTCTTAATCCTAAAACTGCTTGATCATGAACAGCCGCTTCAAGCCGTGCTTTCGCTACTCTTTTTATTTCCTTATTATGCAATGTGACCACCAACGCAAAACCGGTGCAGCCGCCTCTCTTATATACGATAGGTACTTGAAGTGCACCATGACGCGCCCCATGGGTAGCATCAATTGTCTAACCGTGGACATGTTAGAGTCTGCGACGCCTCGGTGGTTTACATATCTGCATAATTTGATCCATGTCTAGTGGTATATTTATTTCTCAATCTGTCATTTTTTCCATCTGCTCCTCAGTGAAATCACTGGTAATGGTGATTATCCTGTATTGTGCAATGGTAAGTTAAATTGGTAGCAACATTCAGTTTTTCTTGCACTGCGAGTACGATTGAACTCATTGTAACATAGTAGTAACAATAGAAAAGCTTGAAAAAAACTGATAAGAATATGTCAATATTACACAATCAGTGTAAAAGTCAACCTGCTCAATTTTATTAGATACAAATTTATACATTCACAAAATAATATTTTGGAAGTCTTGCTTTAAAAAACGAAGCCGGCACCTAGTTGTTGATAAACGGGTGACCTTTGTCCACCACATACTCTTATCTTCTCCTTTTTTTAGTTTCCAAACCAATGCATATGCTCCCAATCTTTTCCCATTCGGTTTGCTTTCTTGCTTATCCATCCAATCTAGCACCGAAGCAGTACCTTCATCCGAAGGCAGCCAAGAGCAGCAGGAGCAGTTAGATGAATCAGCGGCAAGTTCAGAGAGCTTTTTTGGTTGCAGAGTTGCGGAGCTTCAGAAAATTCACAAGAACGTCAAAGAGCAGATAAATATTCGTACAAATTTCTTCCATCGTTAACTTGGAGAAAAAATAGCACCAAAATATGTTCCATCGTTAAATAATATTCAAGCATGGTCGGCCAAGTGCAAGAATAGAAAGTATACATCTGAACCTAAAAAGGATGTCTGACCATCTTAAATAATCAAGAGTTGTACTGCTTCTAGATAAAAAAATATTGTACATTTGTTTTTGGTGCAAGTCACATGTTTGTATTTAACTGAATACTTAGCTAAATATGCACAGAAAATATGGTCCACCATGAAGAACCATTTTACATAGGTGATGAAGTGCACAATATAATTGTTGGTCACCTTCCTAGCCTACTTTGAGCATGCTCGGACCTGCATAACCATTTGACACCAAAAGGTTCTATGTTTCTAAAAAAAGGTTATATGTTTACTAATCCATCTATGAACTCTGGATATAAACAAACTGGGTCTATGAACCAATTAGATACAGAAAAAATGGCTTTGTTCCGGTAGGACAGGTGATGGAAGGCAAGGATGGACATTCTTTAGTGTAGACTACAGGCAGAAGAAAATCATATATCAGGTCCATTTCTATTTCTGAGTTGATTTTTACTTCTGAACAGAAACAAAAGGAATACAATTTTGTATCACTTCTAAATATGGACTGAAAAGGCATGTACGCATTGATATTCTGATTCTTGCAGCATGGTGCATCATGTTTTTCAAAGTTGCTGGCATGCTAGACATGCTATTACAAACCCACAGAATATCAGAGATGCAATGTTGATTCTTGATGAAGTAAGTTGGCTCTTAGTATTTTTCTCGTAAGATTTTTTTGGTAAAATCAGTGGATCAACAAATACACATATTACAAAAGACGTGATAGATAACCAAAGGTATATATCTCTATACATATGCACAAAAGGGGGAGGAGTGGTTGGTCTATGATCTGAAATGACATCACGTACTCATAAAGCCAACTGGTACGAAGACCAACTTGCTGTTGCTACTTAGTGTTATTAGAGACCTTTGGCTATTTCAAAATACAATGGAACAGAATCCATGCTGAAACTCCAGGCTGTCCAACCGAATATAGAAGAAAAAATAGAGTCCTACCTGATATTCTGACTGTCACATGCAAGCAGTAAAAACAACTCATATAACTAAAAAGTGGTGGCCAACCAAGTGAACAAGAACAAACCTGTATTTTTCATGACCACTTATTCCCGAGCACAACAAAGGCAATGTCATATCCCTTGCAACCTTGGAGACATACCTGAAACAAAGCCATACTTCAGAAGATCCTGGAGAGCAATGAACATGGCTGGAATTACACTAACCTCTTCTGCTCAACCTTGTACCTCACCTGGAGTGTAGAGCCAAAGAGCCCTTCCAAGTCTGATCCAACACCTCATACTGATCCATTCCGTCTCACGTTAGTATGATACAACCCAAAATATTTGCTTCCCTACAAAGAAAAGGATGGTTCTGTAGGGGATTGTAAGAACTCCCAAGGAAATTGCTTGGTACAAACATGTCTCGTCCATCCCCTTGCAAACAGTTCTCCTAATAGTCATACTGTCCATTTTGTAGGGGATTGTAAGAAATTTCCAAGGAAGTTGTTTGGTACAAACCTGTCTCGTCCATCCCCTTGCAAACAGTTCTCCTAATAGTCATACTGTCTATTTTGTAGGGGATTGTAAGAAATTTCCGAGGAAATTGTTTGGTACAAACCTGTCTCGTCCATCCCCGGATTCTCAAATCAAATTGCACTTTTATGAAATGGAGAGTATACTATTAGGAGAATAATAATAATGATTTAGAAAGTAACTATGGAGAAAAACAATCATGTCTAAACAATATTTGTTCCACCAGATCCATAAACTCCAAGAGATTTCACTAAAATACACAGTTCAGAAATGTGGTAGTACTTGGTTTCATGCTAAGAACTTTCTGGCACATGGGTTTTTAATGGAAGCTGCGAGGAGGCTTGCTGCTTTGTTTTTCTACAAATAGAAAACAAAATATTCACAGGACAGAAGAAGAGAACCTTGATTCCCTCTTCATCAGATTGTATACAGTGTGAAGAGGCATGAATCATATCACTCCTTTCCAGCTTTAAATGGCTTGCTGACATCTTGATGGCAACCTCGCGTCCGGCGTAGCAGGCCGAACTACCTACATCATTGCAGGCTCTCTTTATGCGCGTGCAACAGCTCACTGAAGTTCCTTGGTTTGCTCAGCCAAACACAGCCACAATGGCATGGACGAGCATAGCACCAATGAGTCCCTGTCATTCGTGACACATGCAGGTCAAAAGACTTACTGCTTCGTCGTGGAAACCTCCATCGAAGTCTATGGTCGCCCAAGTGATGCCATCCTTGATGGGAATTCCGTCAAACACCCTGTGGGCGACCACCGTAGCTCGTCTAGGAGAGCAGCAGCCCATTGGCTAGCAGTAGGGGAGGGCAAGATGTGGCGCATCCAGCGGTGATGTCGGTGACCTCGTGGTGTCGATAGAAGCCCTGGGGACGGAGATGTAGACGTCCTCGCCGGGATCGACGTGGAGCACGTCCACAAGGCGAAGAACGTCGCCGGCGCCCGCACATAGGACGCTGCTGGGCCCGTCCACAATTCATCGTAGCTATCCTGCTTGTTGTCGGTGAGGTCGTCCACGGGATCAAGAACACATGGCTGGCGACGGCGGTTGGATCGACCCAGCTCGGGCCGACCCGCCTCGAACGCCACCACCACGGGGCGCATCGACCTTGAGCGAGCTCCGCGCCGCACTTGCGTGTTACCACGATCTCAGCAAATCAGGTGGCTCGCGCGAGGAGGAGGTTCTTATAGGAGGAGGGCGGAGGAGTTGCCATCGCCGAAGAGGATTCCTCGAGACCGGAGGACGAATTGAAGAAGAGTCCTTTTTTGAAGGAAGGTGGAGAAGAGTCCTGGATCAGACTTTTTCTCCTCAGCTGCGGTTGGGTTGTTCGGCCCATATATAAGAGACTAATAGCCACTTTAAAAAAGTAGTGCGGGTTCAATATCAAAAACTACGGGGTGTCTTTTGCAAAAACGCTGCGATGGTGAACCTGGAGACCCAATCCGTGCTTTATTATTAGGGAGAGATAACCAAATAAGTAATTCCTCACCCGAATCGATCGACCTAGCCAGAAGTTCTCGCACCCCCACCGTTCACTTTTTTTTACGGGATCCACCGCTCACCCCTTCGCACTCGTAAACTTTTCTCCGCCTCGATGTAATTTCTGGTTTAGCATGTGCGCGGATGGTTATTATTTTTAGTCGTGGGTTTAAGAGCTGGAACCCGGCCTCTGAAAGGGTCCATGGAGGGCGGAAGCGGTGGCAGATCTCGGCGGTGAGCGGCTGGAAGTTCTGGGTGGCTCGCAGCGCAGAGGCGAGCGGATGGTAGCGTCGCGTAGCCTCTGGGCTTTGTGCGGTGTGGTGAGGACGAGCCCTTGTGTCCGTGCGGCGGGCGACCTCGTGCCCTCGTCGGCCGACAGCATCCAGCGATGGTATGCTCGCCCCCTCCTCCATGTAGTCCAGCCATGAGGAACGACTCCCCGTCTCCACCTGCTCCACAAGGCCACAAGTATACGACTATCCTCCTAACCTTGTTTAATCATCAAACGTAGAAGCCACACGGTCACACGGGTACGAAAAAAAATCTCACAAGGGATCTTTCCATTCCAGATTAGCAATATTTGAGGACGTCTTTGATTATGTTTTCCTCTTTATTCTCGGAACCGCTTTTTGCTCAATTTGCTAGCTGATCTCCGCCATATACTCTGTTTTTGTTAGAAAGTTTGATGAGCAGATCCATGGTTAATTAATCTCAAGTAGGCTTATTCACCGCATTTACTTTTATTTGGTTTGAGCTAATCAGGCCTCTACCTAACCTTCTGTTGGCATCTTGAATTTTTTTATGCACACCCTCAACAATTTATGACATGCCAATGTCGAGTTAGCTCCAACAGTCCCCTCACAGATTGTTGGATAAACTAGCAATTGTATGAAACAAATTAAAAACAACAGAAAAATCAGTGCACTTCTTTTCGGTCAATCAATAGTAGCTGGTAATAGCTGAATCTGAGAACATGGGGGTAAGTCTGTCAGGTAGTGTTCTTAATTAACCTACTTTTCCCTTTTGTCATGTCACTAGACATTGTTTACAACAAGCTAGCTATCTATATAAGAAAATCCGGCTACATATTTGTATAATAAAATTTAGCAGGTCTGCATAAATCTTTTAACAATACTAAGAGATGGTAGACATTTCACATGTTTTGAGGCTGGCCATTGATTTGGACTTGCTGAAGTCTCCCCCTGATACTGTCAGCGTACTGCAGAACTTCGAGGGTGTGTAGGGATAGGGACTGCCCTTTGGTAATTAATACTCCCTCCGTAACATAATATAAGACATTTTTGACACATGATACGGAGGGAGTAATATGTAAGGTATAACAATAGAGTCGTCAAATCCTTTCTATGGATCGCAATAGGTTCCACCCTTTCATAGGTAGAAAATTTTCTTGGAAAGATCACCATACTTAATTCATGTACAAATTAATACCTCTGTTCCAAAAGAAGTGTCTCAACTTTAGTATAACTTTAGTAAAAAGTTGAGACACTCATTTTGGACTGAGGGATGAAGTTATGATTTTTGTGGTCCCTTTGCCCTATCACCTTAGTTGGTGAGAAAAAGCAAGCAGGATATATTGACTGTAAAAGCAAGCTTGAAGCTGGATACTACCATCACCATTTTAGTATTGGAAATAGTATGATGAGAATTTCTGAATTCCGCTTGCGTATATAACAAGTTCTGTAGTATTTGTGATGTCGATCATCTCTTCTGTATAATTAGTCACGGTATTTGGTTTATGATGCACTGAAATGGAAGTTGGGCTTACGAGATCTACTCTATGTGTTCGAAAACTCATATGTAGTCAACTTATTGAACATGGTATTAAGAAATAGAAGCAACCATAGATAAAACACAAAGCATGTAGCATGGTTAGAGTGTTTTTTTTGGTAATGCAGCATGTTTGGAGTTGATACTGCTAGTTATAGTACCATTGGAAAAGTTGCACCTCTCATCCTATCGTATTTTGTAATTTGCTCTTTTAAAATTATCTGGATCGTCAGAGAATGTTCCATTATATATCATCTGATTAGGTTGCACTATATGAGATATTATTGTGCTAGATCATTAAAATTTTATGTTTTGTCTCTCACACTAAATTTATCTTAAATGAGTGTTTTGTTTCTTGTAACCAAAGATCCATAATAGATGATTGATAGTGATAAAGCTAGGGCTGATTCAAATAAGAAAAGTACAAAGACACAAGGCTGTTTTGCTGTTGGTCCTGCAATTACTATTGTTTGCATGTTTAAGAGATCCAAAATGACACCTGCTATGAATCTATGGAATACTAGGACATGTCAGCTTTTGAGGTGCTCTGATCTAAACTTTAATTAGCTGCAATATTTGATTCTTGCAATTTGCGATATATAACTTTATCTTCCATATATGAATGCAACCAACTATTATATATTGAACTGAATGCATACTTAAAAACATATTTATTTGTCTGTGGTGCCTTAAATATACATTCCATACATGTTTTGTCTCCTTTTGAAAATGATTAAACTGTCGCAACTTTTTAGAGCAATCTCTGGGCTCCCCTTTACTTTCAAAATATTGTAAAATATATGTGATTTTTAGTCTCTTTTACAGTACCTTCTATTGTGACCCTTTGTATTTATCGAAGTAAATAATTTATCCTCTCTCTCTCTCTCTGCCTTTTCTTTTTTGCTTTTCAGAGTGATGAACATTACGGAACTACTTCCAGTATGGTCAACAATATGCATATACGAGGGAGTCCAGGTTCTACAAGAGATACAATGCTCTTCATTCAAATTGATGGAGAACAACAGCACAAAAGCATCTCACCCTTCCAGGCGGAAGCGCGCTAGCTCTTCAGGTAGCCGCTCGAATCGCCACCACCATTACAAGTGGCCAGATCATTCTTCCTGACATATAACCAGACTCTAGCACAGGCAATAGCTTCCAATGATCTTCGCCATATTCCTGGACAATGGGAAATAAGGAGTCATTTTTAAGATTTCCTTTCTGCGACGAGCCATACTCAAACATAGGTTATTTACATTCCTAGAAAGTTCAATGTCAAGGAACATAATTGCCCAAGACAGCCTCATCTCTCAGATTCTAATGATAGCTCAAAGTTGGCTCGTTGTAATGTAGCTCACTCAAGTGCTTAGTGCCCTATGCTTTTATGGATATACTGCAGTCTGACCCAAGGCAGCTTCTTGCCTTTCCGTGGTGGCCACGCTGCAACTGAGTAGTGTTTTAAGGAGAAGTGTTCTTTTACAGGGACAAAGAGAAGTGTTTTAAATAGTCCTAGAGATCACTTGATGCTTGAAGTTCTTGTTCTCCTTGGGCTGAGCAGGAATCTGACCTGGTGCTGGAGCATCATCTCATTTAAGAGCAGCACGATGAGGATCCCTACTAGACAGGATGAACAAGAAAAGTAGCAGTACTAAGCAAGAAACGGAGTCATGGTTAGCTACAGTCAGGAGAGAGAAAATCTTGACTTCTGAACAAAAGATAAACGTAGGGCCACTGATTGTTTCAGCCCGTTTCATCGATCTATTAAAATATTTTTACTTACATTTTGCTAATATATAAAAAATTGTTAATGCCAGAATGCAGCCTTATCTCAATAGAAAAAAAAGAAACACATCCGCCATTTGTTGCCATAATTTTAAGTTGCAATCACCTTGTTTCTTACGGTGGTGGTTTCGGTGTGCCTACCTTGCTTCCATGACGTAACTTTACAAGGCATAAGTGTGGTAATCTTGCGTTGCTAGACTGTCTTACAGAACACTTCTACTCTGATGTAACCTTACAACGACTAAGGTATGCTACACAGGTCGGCTGGGGTGAGGAAGTCCTCACCCAGGGTGACGAATATATATATATATATATATATATATATATATATATATATATATATATATATATATATATATATATATATATATATATATATATATATATATATATATATATATATGTATGTATGTATGTTCTCAAAGGTATAACGGAAACAAGGGTGTGAGGTAAAGTAGAAAAAGAACTAAGAGCATCTCCAATATGCTTTTTTACATCTTAAAAAAATTCCAACTCCAACAGATGATGTATATTTGATGATGTAAAACTTCTACTCTAACAGATGATGTATTTGAAGATGTAAACTAGTTCAACTACTACAACATTTCAAACATAATTTAAGCATAGCAAGTTCATTTGAAGCAAACATCATTCTAATTCAGACATAATTAAACATAGTTCAAACTACTACATCCATCGAACTACTACTACTACTCCTAGTCTACTCGTCGTCGCTCTCGAACTACTCCCAGAACTCGTCCTTGTTGGCATTGTCGTACCCGTCGGTCTTGCTCTTTGAGATTTTCTTCAGCGGTAGCGGCCGAGCTTCGAGAGGAGTGCTGGTGGCCGAGCGGCGAGAGCCGAGAGGTCGAATGCAGTGGCAGGAGCTCGAATGGCCGGTAGCATGGCTGTGAATCGGGCGGCAGATTGGCAGCGGCTGTGCGGCGTGAGAAGCTCGAGTTTGGTGGTGGAAAAGCGGCGGCGGGTGCGCGGCTCGAATCTGGCGGCGGTGGGGCATTGGGGGAGCTCAAATCGGGCGGCGGCGATTCGACGATGGAACAACGGCCAATTTGGAGGCGTCCGGCGGCAGGAGCTGTGGAACCGGCGGTGGGGGCGGTGGAGAGGCCAGATCTGGCGGCGGGGCGATGCGGCGTGGTGTGGTGGGCGGGTGTCATGGCGGCGGCTGGGCAGCAGGCGACAAGTAGAGAGGACGCGGTCGCACGGTGGGTAGGAAGGAAATGAAGTTAAGGTTGCCCCGTGCGACTGCCATTTTACATCACCAGGGAGGTAGAGATGCAAATTTGCATGCATCTTCAAGTGTTGTGTTCTACATCACCTGAAGAAGGTGATACAATTTATTTTTTTGCATCTACATCATCTGTTGAAGCAGCGTTTTTAGGCCTCTGCGATGTAAAAATTAGTTATTTTATCTACACCATCTCTATTCTTATAAAAAAAATCGAGTTGGTGATGATGGTGTGCCTGTCATCTTGTAATATAGACCGTCCGATTTACATCTGACGGATAGAAAGCAAACTATGACAATTTTACAAAAAAAAAACCGCACCTCTCTCCACATTTATAGATAAGGCCTTGCTTCATTCATCCTTATCTCCCACAACCTCATTGCTGAGCAATTAAAAAAGGAAGTCTCTGAAACAATCTGGCATGGTGGCCGCTGTTGGCGTCGTCCATCCCCATGCCTCCGCCCAGTCCGACCACCAGTCACCACCATGCCCCACTCTTCACCTTATCTCTCATCTTTCTCGAGATATCATTTTTCCGATGAAATTCTCGAGATACCATTTTTTCGATAAAATTTTTGAGGTATCATTAGTTTTTACACATGAGATTACTCTTGCATGGGTCAATCACAACATGTGTTTTATAAAAAAATGCATCTTGATGTTCTGTGTAATGCACGGGCATCTTGCTAGTCTATTGAAAAGATGCTTTAATAGAAAAGGAAGGTGTAACCGTTAGGTCAAAGGTTGCGCTTCTTGGCCTGCTCAATAGCGTTCTCCAGGAAGATTGTATTTTAGATATATATACCCTAGAGCTCCTCTTGAGTAAAGTATTCTCCACTGCCAATATCTCGACCTTTGTATCCACCACAATGTTCGGTCTCCATCACTTTATCAATTTCATCAAATCCATCATCGTCAACTCCTTGTGACATGTTCATAGATTCATTATTTTCTTCTATCAGTCTTCTCTTAAATCTCCTCCCCAGCTGATGCTGCCCTCTGCCCGATGCACACAAGGTATTCGAGAAAATGCTAGAGAGAGGAGGAAGAAGGTAGATGCTGACATATGGGTCCCACCTATATAACGGTAAATATAACAATTAAAATAAATGGAGTTGACTTTCTTGCCACGTCAGCCCTGACAAGTGGGCCCCGTTTGTCATGGACACATTTAAATAGTTTAAACAGGCCATTATCCAAAAGTGGTAATTTTTAGCAAAAATAATAAAAAATAGATTCAAGTCGTTGATCTTTGTTGGCAGTTTTAAAGTGGTATTTCTGTCGGATCGAGACCCCAATAATGTTAGTTTTTTTTGTCAAATACTCTATTTTCTCAGATGATTACTCCGTCTTGATAATCCTAACTTCGGTTCTCTTGCATTCTCTCTAAAACAAATCAGTTCTCTTACATGAGCTGCGACAAACTAAGTAAGACGCTCCGGAAACAGATTCAACCTCTAGATCAAAAGGACTGCCTTTTGACCTGAATGCACTATTAAGAACTGTTTTTTTTACATGACATGACAACTACAATTTTCGCAAGAAAGGGCAAGTAAAATATAATTGGAGGATACTTCAGTAACAGTAAATCTCTTCATTGAAACAAATTCACAGCATCATTGTATACGTTTCTTTGAAACAAACGGAAGGCCTCTTCTCATTCTGTAATCAAAATACTATTCAGGTCCGGAAATCACCGAGTAGATGAAGCGAAATTAGAAAGAAGAAAAGAACAGACATCCAAGGCATATGGCCTAATTCGACCACAGCACATAGCACGCAGTAGCTAGTTACATTCATTTTTTTCTCCACAGATCTTCCTTCCCAATCAAAGTTAGTCGTCAATCGTCAAAATTCGATGACCGTGCCTTCTGCTTAACCGAGCACCTCACTCGCCACCTGCCATAATATGCTCTCAATCATCACAACTTATCTTGTGCTAGTGCCATCATGTTCTGCATAATGCAACACAACTCAAAATCCCATTGCAAACATAAAAATCACGCTCCGAACTAATTTGATAATTTGAAACAAGTTGCACGGTTGTCCAACAACCGATTTTGAATATTTCACAAGATTTAGCAAGCCGAATAAACTACTTACCAAATGATGAAAATCAAAAGGTGCTGCACAAAACCTATAGTTGCAACGGTTTACAGACGCTATATATAGTTGCAAATTTACCAAATGTAAGGTTGAAAAAAGAAGTAGACAATTGCAGCCTTGCAGATTGGGGAATAAAGGGAATAAACTTGAGATACGGAAACAACTACCAGGGCCAATTTTCTCTCCAAACATCTGAAACGAATTATTCGTGCAGAAACATAATCTGAAACTAATAAGATTCGGGCTCCAGCTAAGTGTTAGAACTATCAGAAACATGGTGCTGCATGTCCAAATTACATGTGCATTAGCTCCACTCCTTTGGAAAAAGAATGCCAGAAATATGTAAAACAGGATTAATATGACCGTCTTGGAATCAAATTAATAGAAGATTCGTGAATAGATGGTACAAAATTGAAAGATTAATCGGCCGTTCGAATCACACATGAAGAATGCAGGGCTATATTTCTTGAACACCTCACACGACGACACAATCAGATCATGGCGCGGCTGAATGAATCACAAAACAACACACACAAAAATGCTAATCAATAAACAGGTCAAAGAAATAGCAATATGATCCCAATACGGGCCAGGACCTGTTCACATCTTGGCGAAGGAGGCGGAGGACCCGGATCGGTCGTAGTAGTACTCGGGGAGGGCCTGGGGGCGGGAGAGCATGAGGGGGCGATCCTTGGCCTCCTCAGGGTCGTAGTCATCCTCGTCGTCCATGGTGTGGATGTGAATGCAGGAGAACCGTTCCATGGAGATGAAGAATGCCGCGACCACGCTCGCGCCCATCCAGATCCTGTACCCCTCCAGGATCCCGCCGCCGCCGTTGTCGTTGCCGCTGTCCATGGTTGCCGTCCGACGAAGACCCGAAGGAAAGAGGGGAATGGGGTGGAATCAGCGGCTAGTTCTTGCATTGTCTTTGAATTTTTCTGGGATTGTTTTGGCTGTGTGCCAAAATTGGGAGGGGCGGGAGGGAGGGAGTCTAGGAGAAGACGAACCGTCCTGATCAAACGTTCTTATAGCAACAGATTGCCATGTCACCGCATGCATGCATGTAGAAATCTTTTTAGGTTTCCAGTTTTTAAAATGTTTTATCTCTTAAATAAAAAATTTGATTGAAAATTCGTTTTCACCATTAAATCCGTCACGACAAGATCTTCGAAACTAGATCTCATATCGATATGTTTTGACGACTTTTTTTTGTAAAAGTTGCCATGTGCATTGCACATAAATTGCCATGGTGTTTACACTGAACTTGCCATGATATGTTTCAATTACCTTTTCTACTACGTTTAAATTAAATTTTGACATTATAAAAAAGGGAATTAATAAACTAAACTTGCCATGGTGAATTACTAAAATTTGCCATGATCCATGAAATAATTTTGACATGGTTCATAATTAAAAATAAATCCGTCGTCAATTACTTCAAAAATGCATGATCAATGACTCAAATTTGCCATGAACCATAAAATGAAATGGCCATGGTGAAGTACTTAAATTTGACGTGATACATGCACTAAAATTTGCCATGGTCCATACAAAAAATAATTTTCATGGTCAAAATACTAAAATTGACATGATGTATAAACTAAATTTGCCATGATGAATTACCAAAATTTGCTATGATCCATGAATTAAATTTGCCGTGGTTATGGCAACTTAAGTGTAAACATCATGACAACTTTTTGCCCCCCCCCAAAAAAAGTCGTCGAAACATATCAATATGGGATCTAGTTTCGAAGATCCCACTGAGAAGGATTTAATGATGAAAATGGATTTTTAATTCAAAAAACCAAAACGATTCTGCTGATGTCATCTGTTTGATGTGGCAAGATGGATGGTTATGGAGGCGTTTGGACCATGTTGCTTCGTGCCACACGTGTGGCACTTATCATTTGGGTAGTTTTTGGACGCCGATATTCACCACATGTGTGGCAGGAGGACCACCCTACCGAACGATTCGTTCGGTGGAACCATCGATCCACCGAACGATTCTGTTCGGTAGGTTAGGTCGACAGCCTGCACACTCACCACGTCAGCCAGGCCCTTCCTAGGCCAGGAGGCTTGACACAATTTCCTTTTGCACAGAGTTTTTTAGAAAAATAAAAAACTGTCTAAAACTACTATATGTACAAAAACAAAACATTAACAAAATGACATAGAAAAAGCATAGTATAGGTAGACATCACAAATTAACAATTAACATGGCATGATGTTCCCCCATGGCTATGAAATAGGAATTTGCCATGGGAAAAACATTTGCGCGAAATTGCCATGGGGGGACTTTCCTTGTGCTAACTAAATAAATTACAGATTTGCCATGGCATACATTTTGAACAATTTTCCATGGGAAAAAAAGTTTGCCAAGGATGAAAACTTTTCCTGCTAAAAAGTTAATTTTCCATTAGCTAACTTGCCGTCATGAGCTAACTTTAGTATGTTGCCATGAGTCTTGATTCATTTTTCACATGGCAAAAACATTTGAGCAAATTGCCATGTGGAAAATTTTCTTATACTACCTTGAGCTAGAGCGTTTGCCATGAGAAAAAAAAGTTACACATTTGCCATGGCAAAAAAAATTAACGTATTTGCCATGAGTTAACTTGAGTGTTGGTCATGGATGAAAATAACACATTTTTAAGACATAATTTTGAACAATTTACCATGGGTGAATTTTGAAAATTTTGTCATGGGAAAATGTTGAACAAATTTTCCATGGACAAAAAATAGCACAAAGAAAATATGGAAAATATTGCCATGGCAAATGCACATTCGAATTTGCCATGTTACTTTTATAAAAATGCCAAACTTTCTCTGTAGTTAAATTACTAGGGATGTCAAACAACACAAAAAAAACTAAAATTGCCATGGCAAATGCATATGCAAAATTGCGGTGGAAACTGTACAGAAGGGCATTGTATAAGCACACCTAACGGACGAGGGGAAAATTTGAGCACATGATTTTTTAGGGGTAGATCTGAGTTGGGTTCGAGTTAGGGGCTGAAATGCAAATGCCCCTATAAAAATAATCAGAAATTACATGGCAACACAAGCCTTTTTTAGTTCCCTGGCAACACATCATGGCAAATCTAAAAATTTGAGTTTCCATGGCAACTAAATCTAAATTTTGAGTTTCAACATCTGTTGGATGCCATGATAAATCAGTCCATATTCCTATGGCAATTCTAGGAATCTATAGTGTTTTAGGGAAAGAGATCGAACACGCCGATTCCATTCATCTGAGGGGTTACATATACAGAGGAGCAGCGGGCACTTCACGATGGAGATTGTGGAGTGGCCATGCTCGAGAGGTGGAGGGACGTTTGTGCGTAAGGGAAAACTGCACACACGTACGCTATACTAGCCTGATGTAGAGACTACATACAATACTCACACACCACATATACATG